>NC_080097.1:37762943-38065026 GCF_950005125.1 Chionomys nivalis | reverse complement strand
CCTTTAATCCCAGCACTCGGGAGGCAGAGGCAGGCGGATCTCTGGGAGTTCGAGGCCAGCCTGGTCTACAAGAGCTAGTTCCAGGACAGGCACCAAAGCTGCAGAGAAACCCTGTCTCGAAAAACCAAAAAAAAAGAAATCTTAGCAGGCTTTGTGTGTTGATAGAAATCATGTCGTTTAATAATGGCTTGGTAGTAGTTTATCTTGAAGGTTGGGGTGAACATTTGCTTTTTACTTGTTTTATATTTTTATTTGTGTGTATGTGTGGCGGTCAGGGGGTACCTTAGGGAGTTGACTCTTTCCTTCCACCACGCATGTTCCAGGAATTGAGCTCAGCTCATGATACCTGGCCACAGGTGCCATTATTGGCTAAGCCGTCTCATAAGCCAACATTTTGTAATTGAGAAGGTAGACATTTTGCTGTTTATGGCTAAGATCACGAAAACTCTCGTGGAAATAGTGAATAAATAGGGAGGTGCCTAGAAAGCCACGTGCAGTTGAAGCACTAGCCTTAGTTTTTCGAGAAGGGATTTCTCTGTGTAACCTTGGTTGTCTTGGAACTCACGCTGTAGACCAGGTTGGCCTTAAAGATCCGCTGCCTCTACCTCCTGAGTACTAGGATTAAAGGTGTGTGCCACCCCTGCCCCCTGTAAACACTTCGCTTTAAAAGTAACTACCAAACCATGTTGGGGAGAGGTTTGAACTTGAGCTGTGCTGGTTGACCGTGAGAAGCATTCAGGGAGAAGGGTCTGGCTGGAGGGGCTTGCATCCATGACTGTTACTCCAGAAAATGGAGCAACCTTGCCTCCATAACTTATTGCTGAGTGCCATCCTTCCTAGAACAAGTTGAAGATACTGTTTCTGTTGTTGGCATCACTGGGCAAGCTGCTTTTACTGTTCTTCATTTTGATTTTGCATATATAAGGCATATATAGCCTAATTTTTAGCTTTTCATTAGGAAAGCAATAGATTTGTTTCAGCTTTAACTAGATTTCCATACAGACCTCATTGTTTAGAAGTAGGCTGCTTGGTCATCTTTAATGGCGGTGGAGTTGATGGAATGTCCTTCAAACAAAATTGCCGAGAGGGAGAATGTGCAGCTGTTTCTGACTGTGCTTGGTGGCACAGTTTTAAGTTTGTTGCTTTACAAAGCAAAGCCTTATCCTCTTGAATGAGGGATGGGCAGGAGCAAGGTTTACCACTTACTGGTACTGCTCATCACGGAGAACAGGTGTGTCTGGCTCCGGTTTCCAGTGTGTGAGCTGCAGTGTTCAGAGGTGCTGGAAAGGAGCGGGCACAAGTGCGAGTGCTGAAGTGGAGTCGCAGACTTGAGAACCTGAGGGCACTGAGTGGGGATCTGAGTGAGGTTTGTTTGTACCTGTGATGGTGCCTTGGTAGGAAGTGTTCTGGGAGTATTTTTTTTTAGCGCCTTTTAATTCCTTTGGGGTTCTTTCGCATTTTACTTCTCAGGTCCTTATTCTGTCAACCTCAGAAGTGTTGGTGATACACTCATTAGTAGGATCCGGGGCCTGAGCATGGAAATGTCTGTCTTTGTTCTGGTGTTCAGGAGGCTGGGGTGGGAAGACTGGCCTTGTGCTAGTCTGCCTGCAAATAATAAAGTAAGACCTTTTCTAGAAATGGTGGAGTGGGGTGGATTGGCAGAAAAGAAGGAATGTGGGAAAATTTTTTTAATTTTTGGTTATTTTGATAGATTTCTAAGACATATACTCTCATTAAGCAGTTTTTTAAAAATTGTGAAATTAATTATTTCTAGGTGCCTATTCTCAATTTATTCTTTATTTTTTAATACTTTAAACATAATATTTTTAAGGAACTGAAGGAATTTCAGTTTTTATTGTATGTGTATGGGTGTACCACTTGCATGCTTGGTGCCCAAGGAGGCCAGATGAGGTTGTTGGATCCCCTGGAACTGGAGTTACAGTACGCTGTGAGCCACCGTGTGGGTGCTGGGAATCAAACCTGGATCTTTGAAAGAGCAGCCAGTACTCTCAACCGCTGAGCCTTCTTTCTGACCCCAATTTATTTTTTTCTTTAATTTTCATTAAATATATCCATAGTGTGTGATAGTGTGTCACATATAGGTATTTTTATACAAGTATGTATTTTATATTGCTTCAGGCTCAACTTCTGAAGAATATACCTTTTTAGTGAGTTCCACAATGGTTTAGCAAAAATGCTTTTTATTTTGAACATTGCTGTTATTGTGAGAGCTGCTCTTGAGGAAACCAATGTGTTCTTTGACATTCTAGAATGCTAGCATCTGTGTGGCCCCTCTGCTAGAAACCTGTGAAAGAATCTCTGAATTCAGGATTTATAGCCAGGAAAAATGCTGAAGAAGTTACATCTTTGCCTTTATTCCTTCATCTTTATTTTATTTTTTCAAATTAACCAAAGTTGGAGATGCTCACTGTGTTTAAAACTATAGTTTCCCTCAAGAAAGCAAAACATGGGTGATTCTTCTTAATTCCTGAGCTGAGAGGCAGACCCTTGTATTTGAAGTGGACCCTGCGTTCCAGGGCAGACGTCCACTAGGTGGAGCCGTTCCGTTTCCTTCATTGCTCACTCTGGCTCTCAGTTCACCTGTACGCCCAGCAGCAGTGTCTGCCACGTCACCACGTTGTATCTTGGACATTCGGGAAGACTTTGAAATTAAAGCACAGTGGCATAACTGTGTTAGAGAAGTTTTTTTTTTTTTTTTCAATGAGAGAAAAGAGGAATTGTGTTCTATAGAGATTAGGCCTAGGAGAAAAAGTCAATTTGAGAATAAGGAGAAAGTTGGATCACACACACAGACGTAACGGTTGGCACAGTTTCACTCAGATGTGATTCCTGCCCCATAAGGACATCACTGGGCATAGGCAGGGACAAGTCAGAGCTAAGAAACACAAAGACAGCTGGACAGTGGTGGTGCACGCCTTTAATTCCAGCCCTTGGAAGGCAGAGGCAGACAGATCTCTTTGAGTTTGAGGCCAGCATGGTCTATAGAGTGAGTTCCAGGACAACTGAGGCTACCCAGAGAAACCCTGTCTTGAAAAACCAAGAAAGAGGCACTGGAGAGATGGTTCAGCAGTAAAGAGCATTGGCTGGTCTTCTGGAGGTGCTGAGTTCAAGTCCAGCAACCATATGGTGGCTCAAGACCATCTGTAATGAGATCTGGCGCCCTCTTCTGAGGTCCTGCAGCCATACATACAGACAGAACACTATATACAAGATAAATAAAATCTTGAAAAAAAGAAAAGGAAAAACCAAGAAAGAAAGAAACCCAAAGACAGGAGACAGAAATGAGTGTGTGGTGTCAGGAGCGGTCCACTTGGGATGGTGAGGAAAGGAGGTGCAGGGAGAAGGCTGACTGAGCATCATCACACACTTCTTACCGTTTCTGCTTCTCTATGTGCAGACTCCAGATGGGGAACAGCTGCTGGCCTTCCTCCCAGAGACTGTTTTATAATCGCTTCTCATCTTTTACAGCCAGCAGTAGTTTCTTTCATCTTTCTACAGAGGTCTTAGCTTTCACCCTCCTTGCCATCTCTGAGTCTCTTCTGAGCCCCTTCCAAGGTTCAGTTTTCCTGGGCATTGCGTTTCCCCCAAACTGACACAAGTATCCTGACCACATCTGACCATTTATGAGGACCAGGGAAGAATTCACACTCTTCTAAGGGCCAGGTCCACTTTGTGTAGCCTTAGGTCATGTTTGCTTTCTCAAGTACGTGTTTCTGACTGCTATCAGATTCTCATCTTGTATGACCTTGCTCTTTTCCTATTGTGCTTATTTATAGCATGTGCAGTCACCATCTCTTATTTATAGAGGTTGTTTATGGCTGGGTATGTGCTTTGCACGGTCCTTACTGAAATTCCCTGGATTCTTTCACCACTAACCAAAGCTGTTGCCAGTCTTTCTCCAGTGTAACTAACCCAGAGGAGTCAGCATGTGTGCTCCTCGAGTAGTAATGCAGATATGCATGCTAGTTTAGTGATGCCGACTGCTCGCCCTAGGGCATCTGCATGCTGAGAGCTCACTCCCTCTGAGCTGTAACCCCAGTCCAGTAATACACGTTTAAAAGAAGGTAGAAACATCTTAGAAAAAGTGGCAGAACTCTTGTTGATGTATCTGATGGTACCAGCCTGAATGGTGAGAATTGTGTTCCCTTCTTTCATGTTTTCTATGCTGTGAAGGTTTGTGTCTCATTGTTAGATTCTAGGACTCTATACATCTGTGCCAATAATCAAGGAAAGCCATTTATTTTGCATGTGACTGTCAGAGCTAATTTCACTCTTACCTACTTGTATTAGAACTTTTTTGAGGCAAGAGTTCTCTACATAGCCCTGTATTAGACCCTGGAACTCACTATTAGACCAGACTGGCCTGGAACTCAGAGATCTGTCTGCCTGTGCCTCTAGAATGCTGGGATTAATTTATTTAATGTGTATGAATGTTTTGTCTGCATGTATGTCTCTGTACCGTGTGTGTACCTGTTGCCCAGGGAGATCAGAAGAAGGTGTTGGGTTCCCTGAAAATGGAATTACAGATAGTTGTGAGCCGCTAGGACCTAGTGACTAGGTGGATGCTGGAAATTGAACCTGGGTCCTTGGGCCCTTCGGAGAGCAGTTAGTGTTCCTAACCACTAAGCCCTCTCTAACATTTCTGCAGCTTGCTGTTACCTGTGGGATTGAGTACAAGCTTTGTAGGTGTGTTTTGGGATGAACGTCCTCTGGTAGTTCAATTCCCTTTGGTTGAATTATGTTTTGTGTAATATACCCTGGGTCGTGGTCCCTTCTCTATAGCCTTGAGTTGCTTATATAACTTGGTTTACTTAGAACAAATCCATACTTTTCTACCTAGGTGCCATCTCTTAGCACTATTTCAGACCAGTTGGTTTTGTGTCCCTTTGTGGACTTCTTCATTTTGAAATAATCTCACCCCATCCAAAAAAAAAAAAATCCTCTCCTGGGTGTTTGACTATATTTTTTCTTAGGTGCAGCTGGTCTTATGCTTTTCCTGTCCTCAGTAGACTTGGTGGCTTTGCATGTGCATAGCATATATTTTGCAGAACTGGCCAGGCAGGTTGTTTCTTTGTGTATGGGTAGGTGATAAATAGAGACCTTAGGGCAGTTTGCACGTGTGTGAATTATGCAGTTGGAATTCTAGCATGCACTGCCTACCTGCTTGCTGAGTGTGTAAACAGCTGTTAGTAACATCGATTCATAAACTGCATTTTCTCTCTTAAATTTTAGAAGTAATTGAAAGGTTTTTTTTCTTTTTTTTTTAAATAATGGGTATTTTATTTTTTTTATTTTTTTATTAATTAATTTATTTAATTATTAAAGATTTCTGCCTCTTCCCCGAAAGGTTTTTTTTTTTCTAAATGTTATCTGTAGTTTAACTATTAGCTAACACATATATCAAGGATATATTAGTTGACAATCCAAATTAACAAAATAAAGTGGCTTCACTTCAGTGGGTCATCGTATTCTCAGTGGCTGGGGAGACAAGAATTACAGAAATCTACCACGCATGCGCTTCAGAACTGGATTCATCAGGGGCTGTGCCGTGAAAACTGTTGCTGACAAAGTTCTTTTTTTCTTGTTTTTAGTGTTTGCTTTTTTAAAAATTAATTTTTACTGAGCTCTACATTTTTCTCTGCTCCCCTCCCTGCCTCTCCCCTCCCCTTCAACCCTCTCCCAAGGTCCCCATGCTCCCAATTTACTCAGGAGATCTTCTCTTTTTCTACTTCCCAATTGAAAATTTATAAGAACTTTTTGTTTTTAATCTAGAAACTACCCAACTCTGGCCAACATCGAAAGGAAGAAAAAGTTGCAGCTAGAAAAGGAGAAGAGAGGAGAGGTGTTGACAACCACACAGTATGGGTGAGTTCGTGGGGCGGCGTGCGTAGGCATTCTCGGCGTACTTCTGAAGCATGCGCTTTCAGAGTAAGGGAAGAAATGCACCAGTGTGCATCACCCATTCTGAAATCTTGCTCTGTAGCTTTTGCTTAAAAATTCTTTTAAATTGGTCTTAAAATACTGTTACCTGACACGTGTGCTAAGTTCTGAACAAGTCCTTCCCAGCCTCCTCTCCCTGCCGGTCTCCCCAGGGAGCCCTCTGTTCAGCACAGGGATGGTAGGACAGCCCTGCATGGCACTGCTGTTTGCCCTGTGCTTCTTGAGACCTTGAAGATCTTCCCTGGAGACTGTTCGTTTTAGGGAAGTATTTAAGGGAGTCCCACAGGGTTGTTTTAGCCAACTCCCTGTTGGCATTCAAACTGTTAGCCATTTGCTTATTAATAAAGTGAATCTGTCCTGGCTGCCATGTTCTCTGCCAGTGTTGTGCGAGGCCTCCTTTCCTCTGCACTCACTGTTTTCCTCAGGATTTTTCCATTTTATTTTTACTGGCCTTATAATTTAAGTATACAAGTCTTAAATGCACAGCTTGAAGAGTGCTTGCTCTTTTGCTTGTACTCTTTCTTTTTCTCTCTGTCTCTCTCTCTCTCACACACACACACACAAGCACACAAATACGTGCACACACAGAAATGTATACACATCCATTTACCTGCCCCATGGACTGATACACAGAATGTTGTGACTTCACCAAGCTCCCTAAAGCCCTGTCCTGTTCAGTGTTTCCCCATAAGCGTTAACCTTGTTTTTATTTTTGTTATCATAAATTATTCCTATTCTTAGAATTATATAAATAAAATCATGCACTATACATTCTTTTTTTTTTTTTTTAAATATTTATTTATTTATTATGTATACAATGTTCTGTGTGTATGCCTACAGGCCAGAAGAGGGCACCAGACTTCATTACAGATGGTTGTGAGCCACCATGTGGTTGCTGGGAATTGAACTCAGGACCTTTGGAAGAGCAGGCAATGCTCTTAACCGCTGAGCCATCTCTCCAGCCCCAGCACTATACATTCTTGAATGTGATTTCTGTGTCTCAAAATTCTGAGATCCATCCATGCAGTATGCAGTTGTAATTCGTTCATACTGTTATACAGAGCTCAGCTGCGAGAGGTGTTCTGTTCGCAGATGGCTTCTTCTCAGTTCAGGTTGTTAGGGTGCAGATTCTATGAACATTGTTTGTACATGCCTTCTGGCTACTATGCTCATTTTTTCATGTACCAGATGGTATGTCATGGGTTATCTATATGATTAGCTTTAGTAGTTTGCCAAGTGGTTGCAGTATTTTGACTTCTCACTGCATCTGGTTTCTCTGTTTGTTTCTCAGCACTTGGTAATGTTGCTAACAATGTTGAACATCTTAGGTGGATATTCTTTTGGTGAAGTACCACTTCAGGTGTTTGTTTTTAACTGTTTTGTGTTTTTCTTTTTAACATTTTTTTTTCTAATTATGTCCGTGCATATGTGGGGGTTGATTGTGTGCAGTGCCTGCAGAGGGCATAAGAGGTCATAAGATCCTCTGGTGTTAGAGTTATAGGCAGTTGTAAACTGCCCAGTGTGGGTGCTGGGAACTGAACTCCAGTCCTGGAAGGAAAGGAAGTGCTCTGAACTAAGTCGCAACTCCAGCCTTAGAAGGCTTGTTCTTGATTTTCAGGAGTTATATACTTTGTTATATAAAGGTATATTGTCCCTAGTGCCTTGTGTACATTGGAGATATACTTCACAATTGTGTCCTTAAAAAAAAAATACAACAAAACAACAAAAAAATCTTGGCATTGGTGGCGCACGTCCTTAATCCCAGCACTTGGGAGGCAGAGGCAGGCGGATCTCTGTGAGTTCGAGGCCAGCCTTGAACTACAAGAGCTAGTTCCAGGACAGGCTCCAAAAAGTTAAAGAGAAACCCTGTCACGAAAAACAAAAACAAACAAAAACCAAAACACAGCATGGCCTGATTTCAGGGCTCAAAACCCTCATGGAAACTTGTGACTGGAAATGAGTAAGGTGTATGTTGTGGCTAGTGGGCGTTTAAAGTTCTGCTATAGACATCTCTTGTTTTGGGATATTTCTTTTATTTTGGTTTCTTTAGCGTCATGGGTCTAAGTGGTCAATTTAACATCCATGTTTCTTTTGCTCCGTTCTTATTGCAGCAAAATGAAGGGCATGTCCAGATATTCCCAGATGGCCAAGATCAGAAGTCCCCGTAAGCATCATAAGTGGAAACATGGTGGGGCGAGACAGCGAGCAGGCATTGGATCAGGCATTCACTCCAGAGATTGGAAGCCTGAAGCTCCACCCGTGGTTCATGTGGACCCACTCAGTGCTTTGGTACACAGTGACTCTGGTAAGCTAAATGGGAAAATAATATAAGTTACAGGCACTGTACACAGAGAGAGAGAGTCATGCTAACACCATTTTCATAGCGCTCTGTGGAAAATTCCAGTCCATTAAGTATGAGAGGATGGCTAATTCATCGACTGAGCTAGATTGGAGGCACAGCTACTACTTCCTAAGTGAGGTACTTGTACTCTGTGTGCTTTCTGTATATTAGCTTCTTCTGTAAGGACCTGGTGTTAACGTCCATTTAGAGATGAAGAGCACAGAGGCTAAGCCGTGCTCAGTCACACTGATAGCAGAACCTGAGTGTGGCTCCTAGTTCAGTCTGAGTTTGTCTGAAAATGTTGTGAAGGTGGGGAGGGGATTAGAGAGACCCTTTCTGGCTGTTGTAGTCAGTGATTGTCTGGCGTGTGCAAAGACCTGGGTCACCCTTCCACCCCTAGAAGAAGTAAAACAAAAGCTCTTCCTTATCTTTGATAAGACCAAGGAAAAGTCACATTTTTTGTTTTTGTAAGGCAAGCTCTTGCTGTGTGTCCCAGAACGGTCCCAGACTTCAATCTTCCTGCCTTACTTTAAGTAGTGGGATTACAGTTGTGTGCTGCCATGGCTGGTCCTCCCACCTTTCTGGAAGCAGCTTCCCTTACCCATGGCCAAAGCTATCCACCCTTAGCATCTAGTTTTTCTAGTTGTCATGTTGGCAATGGACAGCACAGTCTAGTGCGTTCCATGACAGCTGACACTAAGCACAAAATAGAGTAAATCCAGACACTCTCTGAAGCAGAGGCAGGTGAGTCATGGCATACATACATAGTGAGTTCCAGGCCAATCGGAATTAGCCAGTGAGACTCCGGCTCAAACAAAGAAATAAGTAAGTAAGTAGAAAATAAAAGAAAGGGGGAAAAAACAGCCTTTTTTGAGCAGCAGAAAAGTGAAGGTAAGCTAAATGGGAAATGTTGTTCTTTTTCTGTACCAGAACTTAGTCCAGACATCAGCCCTTGTGTTTCAGACAAGGGCACATTGGTAGTGGTTCTGGACTCACATCATGCTTGGGAGTCTCTGCCTAACTCACCTTCTCTGTTGTACTTGGTACCGGGTGAGCTCTCAGTAGCTGCTTTGAACCAGGAAAGGCACCGTTTCAGTCATTGGGGTCTCCAGACTTTGAGCTGGCTTCTCATCAGCTCCATGCTATCTGATTTCCTTACTAGTCTACTTGGGGGTTGCTGTTCAGACTCTTTGTGGGGTTCACTAATGTATTAATTGTGTTCCTGTTGCTGTGATAAACACCATGATAAGGTAGCCTAGAGAGGAAGGGTTCACTTGGGGCTTACGGTTCTAGAGAGTTAGATATTTAATTGTAGAACAGAAGTAGCAGGAAGCAGGGAGGCCTAACTCAAAATGTTGAGAATCTTCTGAAACCTCAAAACCTTAATTCTCTCCAAACACTCAGCTGGGGCTCAAGACTTAAGGAGGACATCTCATTCAAAACCTCGTGTTCCCCTCTCTGACCACCAGGGGCTGGTGACCACGTGACAGCACAAAGTGCATCTAGTCCAGCTTCAGAAGTTCCCAGAGTCTTTCATAGTCCAGCTCTACTGTCCTCACTCTTGCCAGGATGACCCACTAGCCTGCTCACAGTGTTCAGCTGCTTTTCTGCTCCACAGTTGCAAAGCCTTTACATCCCTCCAAAAACCACACGGTGAGGTCTGCCACCATGTGGCCCACTTCCTGGTGCTGAGTTCTGTATTAGTTATTTTTCTGTTGCTGTGATAGACAGCACAGCCACGGCAGCTCATGAAGGAAGGGAATGTTTTGTGTCACAGTTCTGGAGGAAGAGGGCTGTGATGGCAGAGTGGAGGTGGCAGGAGCAGCAGCTGAGAGCTCACATGTGGAACCACAAGCAGGAGGCAGGGAGGCCAGAGACAGAACTTCCTCCAGCAAGGTCACATTGCCTCATCTTCCCCAACAGCCAACAGCTGGGGACCAAATACTCAGATTCCTGAGACTTAAGGTGGACATCTCATTCAAGCCACTACATCTAGGTGTATAATTTTATAAATTATAGTTTTATTTATTTATTTGTTTGTTTGTTGTGTGAGTTAGAAACTAGCGAGTCAGTAAAATGTCGTCAAACTTCTGACCCTGCAGAGCCTGGTGTTTCCTCGTAGAAATACGACTGTGCCCCTGGAGCACAGGAACAGCTGTCCCAACACTGATGTAGTTAGGACTTTGTGTGTGGAAGATATTAAAGTCATAACAGTCATTAATGCATGTGCTGGTGTGAATGAATGACCCCCAAGGCTCATGTTTGAACACTTAGCCAGTGGATGAGAGTGTTTGGGAAGGATTAGGAGGTGTGACCTTGTTGAAGGAGGTGTGTCACTGGGGACAGGCTTTGAGGTTTCAAAGTCTTTCTCATCTACCCCAATTCTCAGTTCTTTCTGCCTCGCATCTGTGGTTTGGAATGTGAACTCTCAGCCTTTCCTGCAATGTGCCTTTATTCTGTCATCATGAACTCTAACCCACTAGAATTGTAAACCCAGTTAGAAGTTTTCTTTCATAAATTTGTTGGGTCGTGTTTTATCAGAGCATCAGAAAGTAACTATGCAGTGTTCATCCTTCAGTTTCTTTCTTGAGAATGCCAGAGTGTAAAGCAAAGTTCCTGTGGGAGATACTGTGTGTGTGTGACTCTTCCTCGCCCGCCTCCCCGAGGGGATCAACTCAGGGCCTTAAGCATGGTAGGCAGGTGATTAACTTAATTATTTTAAATCTTGGGACTAGAGAGTGTGATAGTTTCTCTCCTAGATGCAGTGTCAAGTAGGAGGTTGAGTGCCATGCATAGAAAGAAGCTGTAGATGGCGAACATGGATGAAAACAGTTGTTGCCCTTCCAGGGGACCCAAGTTTGGTTCCAAGCACCCCCATGTTGCTCACAACTTTGGGCACTAAGCATGCGTGTGGCGTACATACATACATACATACATACATACGTATACATACATGCAGACAAAATACTCATTCATACACATAAAATAGATTAAGGTGAGCGGGGCCTGCAGGGTCCTACATTTTCCTTGCTTAGCACTATAGTTGGGGAAAGGGTAGGGATTTTAAGGAACTCTGTTGACGCTTTCAGGAGAGTGCTTCCTGAGTCTGAGGTGCCAGCAGCCCTGAGTAGCCTCAAATGGGAGCTGGCCACCTTGACTTCCAGGGAGGGGAGCGGTGCTGAAAGCTGAGTTGCTCTCAGGTGGAGTGACTCAGTGAACCATGCCTATATAATGGGATCTCTGAACATCTGAAAGGACAATTCAGAGAGCAGAGCAGGTGGCAGTTTCCTAAAGAGTGTCATGTCCCTTCAGCTCTGTATTTGATAATAAACTGATCTGTGAGAGAAAGAGACAGGGGTTGATGACTGGCTACTGGTCTGACGATGGGGGAGGTCAGTGAGAACATGATAACTTAACAGTAAGATTGTTTGAATCGGGATTTTGTGCTGTGAAATTTGATTTCATGATTTTTGTTGGTAATCTGTTTATACTGGTGTTTTTATTTTTATTTCAGAGAATTGTGTTTAACTGCTTTTATTTTTCAGGAGGTCCTTTGTTTCGTGATTATGTTATGTGTGGGTGCAGTGCCTTTGGCTGTCTTCAGGGTGGGTGCTAAGTATTTCTGTGAGAACTTAAAGGCATCTCTCAGGGGATTTGGGAGTAACACCTCCCATCCCTCACTGTCTTATTTGTGAGTTAATGGTATTGTGATAGATTGGGAAAGGGTCGTTAGCTTTTTGAAATAGGGTTTCTTCCTCTAGTCCAGGGTGGTGTTGAACTCACAGTTCTCTTGCTTCAGCCTCCTGAGTCCTGGAATTACACACATGCACCACCTGCCTGGTATACTTTCAAAGTGTTATCCTTGTTGTGTGGCCCCTAAATATGTGTGAGAGAGACTAAGTTGTTTGTACGCATTAGCTCCCGCTCCTTATCTTCTGGGGTGGTGGTCGGTATCATGAGCTGTGCGACCTCCTAGTTCACCTAACACTCAAGTTGTAAATTTCAAATACTTTTCTCCTGAAACCAGACTTTTAGAGACTTGGCAATCTAGGGCAGAAAAAGCACAAGGTTAGCTTAGAGTGTCTCATGGTGTCATGAAGTTCTCTAAAAAAATACAAAGATCACCAGTTGTGGTAGCACAAGCCCACGATCCCAACACTTAGGAAGCTGAGGGCCTGGACTATGGTGAGACCTTGTCTTCAGTAAGTAAGACAGTAAAGGACAGAATGGAATGAGACATAGTCAGAAGGGCGCTAGAAAGGATTTTCAGTAACTGAAGTTGTAACAATTGAAATCACAAAATAATGGTAAGTTATAGCCGTCCCTCCCAAAAGTGAAAATCCATGAGTTTGTAATAAGCATTTGAATAGATATATATGAAGACAGATCTTTCTTTTTCAAAAAGTGTGTGTGTGTGTGTGTGTACACGCGCACATGTGCACATGTGCATGAAGTGCCCACAAAGACCAGAAGAAGAGGTTGTTGGATTCCTTGGGACTGGAGAGGCAGTTGTGAACCACCTTATGTGGGTCCTGGGAACCAAACTCGACCTCTGCAAAAGCAGCGAGTGTTCTTAAGCACTGAGCCATATCTCCAGTTCAAGCTACAGATGTTTCATAGAGAATATTTGCAGTGCATATATGTAGGGGGAAAAAGAGAAATACAAAATAGCCACTAGAATACCTTAGTAATAATTGTTTTCAAATAATTACACTGCTTCAGGGCAGTGTACCTGTTCCTTAAACACCTACTGAGAACTGTGGTGCTTTTAACATGTCAAAGGTTTAAGGTATTTTTTACTTGAGTGGATACTCAAATTTAAGTGTGGAATAGTAGCTCATTTCAAGGAATGAAGAGAAAAATCCTAACTTCAGAAAAGTATAGAGAAACTGGGCAGATCATCCAGCAATCGAATTAAACATCAGTAATAAATCAGTGACGTCATCAACCGCTGGTGAGCGCGAAGGGGCTTATCCTTTTTGATATTTGTCAGCAAACAAAACAAAATTGGTGTAGGGTTCTGTCACTAGAGTCCCAGCACTTAGGAAACGGAGGCAGGAGAGTTGTAAAAGCCACAAGAAATCTCAGGAAACGGAGGCAGGAGAGTTGTAAAAACCACAAGAAATCTCAGGAAACAGAGGCAGGACAGTTGTAAAAGCCATATGAAATCTTCGGATTGATAAGACCTAAGTGAGATCAGACTTTTAAAAAATATAACATTTAGCTACTACAAGGTCGGTTTCTTTCTTTAGACCTTGGAAGAGTTCATGTTGTATGGTCATTTCCACAGTGAAGGAACAGACTGCATGCTAGGCTAGTATTCATAATGTACATATAGGACTTGGATATTTTCCTTTCTCCTTATTAATATGCAAGGTGAGGTCATTGTCTAGCTTGAAATCAAGGAATAGTTGAGACATTGTTAATGCATCAGCTAACATTTGGTCGTGTGGATGGTAGGTGTGTCTTCATCCCTCTTACATACCTTATGTGGAGGAGGTACACAGCCAGTGTTCACATACAAAGATACTTGGATTTCCTAGTTTGGGCTTTTTCATGTTTTGGTTTCCCTAGACTGGCTCGATGAGTATTGCTGGCTTAGTCTTGAAGCGTTTCATATTGTTTGTGGATGAATTGATTTGTTGAATAGACAAGTTGTCTTCAGTCCAGCTTTATGGCTTGTCTGGTTCAGTGCTAATGTTTTAGAGCTGCCAGAAATGAATGTAATGGTGGTGTCCTGGGGCTACAGAGGCTCTCTGGGCTGCCATCAAACCTTCACCTCCGCAGCCTCTTCAGGGCTTGCCGTGTTCTCGTGTTGGCTTGTTGAACTGAGTTCTTAGAAGCTTTGGTTAGCTTCATTTACATGAACTCTGTGACTTAGATATTTGGTTTATTTAAATGTTAAACAATGAAAAAGTCAAATTTTTGTATTTATTCCTAAATCTAATTTTCAGAGTTAACGATCTTGGCCCAATAACACTCAATGAGTGTTTTGACTTTTTGCTACCTGTAATAGCAGAGACTGTAAATTAATTTAATTTAGGAAAGGGCCAAATTCCATAACCCACAAAACATGGTAAGTTAGTTAGGCTGTGTACAGTTACGTTTGTCTCTTTGCTTCCCCTGAAGAGTTCTCAATTCCCAGCAACCACATATGGCTCACAACCGTCTGTAATGAGACCTGGTGCCCTCTTCTGGCACATAGGCATACTTGCAGGCAGAACACTATACATAATAGACAAATAAATCTTTTTTAAAAATTTAAAACAAAGTTTTTAGCCCTCCTAGAATCTTTTGTCTGTGGCAGCGAAGATGAAAGAGGTCATCAGAAATGGCTTGTTTCCCTTACAGATGAGAAGTCGCTCTGGGCCACCCTCTTTGAATCATTGTCCTTTCCCTTCTGTTGTAGAGTCTGATAAGGAAGAGAAGCCGCAGAGGACTGTGGTTCCTAAGGAGGTGACACCAGCACTGTGTTCGCTGATGAGCAGCTACGGCAGTGTTTCGGGCTCAGAGAGTGAACCAGAAGGTAAGGCGGGGTGAGGCTCCTTGTTGCTTTTGCCTTTGGTTCATACTGGGCACTGGTAGCATCCAGCATGCAACATACTGTCCCATTCAGGCCCTTGTCATGTCTGTAACACCTCTGATAGCGGAATAGAGGTCCCAGCACTCAGGAAGATCAGAAGTTTATGGTCATCCTCAGCTTGGGGCCAGCCTGGGCTATATGAAACCTGGTCCCAAAAAATAATGAAATGAAATAAAATGAAATTTAAGTCTGTTTGGCACAGTGCTGTTTATATAACACGTTTGTGTTAAGTTGTCTCACTTGGAATGTATAGTGGCCCTGCACTTGTGTTTATTTGTGTGTATTGTACATGCGTGTAGGTATATGCACGTGCAGTGTGTGCAGAGGCCAAAGGTCCATATTGGATGTCTTTCTAGATTGTTCCCCACCTTTTTGAGATAGGATCTCGCACTGAACCCAGAGCTTACTGAGGTTACAGATACATGCCATCACCCCCTGCTTTTTCCTGATGGTCAGAGGTCAGGTCCTCAGGCTTGTGTGGCAGGCACTTGACTCCTGAGCCATCTTTCCAGTCCTCATCTGTTTGTTTTAAAGGATTGAAGAAATGAACTCTTTCAAGATTCTGTGTGAGAAGTTAGCAATGTCCAGGACACGTGTTTTACTTTCCAGACAGTATGTGTGGCTTTGTTGTGATAAGCCAGTTTACCTCCTGCAGCCTCTCTTTTAGGGCCACATACTCGAGTTGTGATGGGCTAGCAATCTGATAGAGTGTAGTTTTAAATCCAGGATTCACACCAATCATGTAGTATATACTTAGTGAATAAACCAATGTCCTATAGTTGGCCAAACCTGGTCCTGCTTAATTGTGTGTAGGCCTTTCCTACTGTGAGAGTTGGTGTGTTTGTGTCGGAGACGGTGTGATCAAAGTCGGAGCTGGGGTTAGGAGTAAGAGATAAAGTTTCGTGTATAACGAAGGGAATGTGATTGGATGAAGTTAGTGGTCTCTCAGATGACAGTGTTTGTGTACTTGGAGGATGTGGACTAAGGAGGAGCTGGGCTTCGATACAAAACTTGGTGTTTATGTATCTGTCTGTGACGTGGGAATGTTTTTGCTGTTGGGGCTATGGGCTCTTCTGGTAGTTAAAAGCTACTTGGATTTTGAAATGTAAGCTACCTTGGCTTTATCAGCGGATCCCTTCACAGGTGGCTGCCTTCTTTTACCTTTAAGAAAAACAGTATTTGTTTCTTACTCTTGTTTCCCATATACTGATAGGTAGATGGAGTTATTCTTTAAACACATATTATATTTCCTCCCTATCAATTGTATTTATAACATGATAAGGAGAAAAGCTATTAACAGGTTAATGAATCCCATAGAACCAAGGCAGACTAAGCTCTCTTTCCCTCTGGAGATGAAGCATTTGATAAGTACTCTGCCTACTCTGCTCTTCAGTTTGAGGCTGCCGCCATTTTTAAATTGGAAGGAAGAAAAGAAGCTGGAAGTCTTTGAAGTCTCACACCTTCTTTTTCTGGGGCATCAGGTTTGGAGAGGATAGGTTTGTTAGCATAGTGTGTGGCAGAACCTATGTGAAGATGTAGGTTTGGGGACTTGGTAATGGAAAGAAGCCATTTCCTTGTATCGTTTCCTTGTAGCCCCTGGTTTGTGTCATTTGCTGTCTTCCTGAACAGGAAAGGGGTATGTAGCTTCTTTTATAGTAGCAGCAGATAAATACGTTTCAGATTTTTGTGTGAATTTATTTTAACTATTTAAATAGTCTCCTTGCCTTAAAAAGAACGCCTTTGCTTAGTACTCTTAGATCTTAAGAAGTATTTTATTGTTTGAACTCAGCCTCATCAAGCCATCCAGTGGCTCCCTGATGTCTCACATTAACTGTCTTCTAGGCAGGTTAAAGAGGTCTGGCTCCCCACGTGAGACTGAAGCAGTGGAGAGGGTGTGCCTGAATTCGGGACTGCCAGAATTGTGAATAAGGAGTGTTTTAAGTGGTTCGCTCTGATGATTTTCCTGTCTTCATACAGCTTCCTTGGCTCAGCTATGATTAGAACCCCAAACTGAGAACTGGTTTAAAATGCCACAAATTGATGATTTTAACTTAAAAGGATAGTGTAGCCGTATTTAGAACTGATTTGAATTGGTGGACATTATATTAATATATGACAATTAGTGGACAGATGTTAAGAGAAAATATAAATGGCTCCTTGTCCTTAGTCCTTAGAAATTCGACTGTGTAAGCTCTGACTCACCTGACTTTGTGGTCCTTGGCTGAGTGACGACACTTGAAGGTTGAGGAACAACAGGGAATGGTGCTGCAGCTCTGACTGCTGCGCCCGTCGTGCCCACTGTCAGCTGCAGGGGTCCCAGCTGTTCTGTTTATGGTCACAGTTCTCTGCTTCCTTTTTCCCTCATCACTGAAGAAGCATCGCATCCTTCATGTGGCCACGGCAAATACTCAGGGTGCCTACTCCATGCCAGGCCCTGGCTGTGTACTTTACTAAGTTATAACTGCCTCGTTACCAGGGTGCCGACCAATGAGGATCTGAGCAGAGGTCACCAGCTTGCTGTAGACTATTGAGTGATGTCGACTTGGGGTCAGCAATCTGACACACAAGTTTGTGCTTGAAATATGTGCCCTATAATTCCTTGAGATACAATTTCCACATTTGGTCCTCTGTAAAACTTGAATATAGAGAGTATCATACCGTATTTATTCATGGTAAATAAATATATAGAGTTACTGTTTATGAGGTGCAGAAATTCTTTCTTAGACAGGACTGTGAGTTGGTGAGTGTTTATATTTTTTCTCCACTATTGCAGTGATACTGTGAAATCAGTGTTCAGGTATCAGGAACCTGTATTTGTGAGATAAGTCTGCTTGGTAGCAGTGTGGTATACTTTCATTACATTGATGGGTTTGGTCTGCTGGAGGCTTGCGGCTGTACTCATATATATGGGACACTCACTGGCCCATGGCCTTCCTTGATTGTAGTGGATTTGCTGTGATTTGGGATATGGTTCTGGTTTTAAGGGTTTATATAGGATTTCTTTTTCACCTTTTTTTATTTTTGTAGAATTTTCTGAATTTAGCATTTTTCTTTTGGGAAGGTTTTAGATTATGAATTAAATTTCCTTTATAGATACAGGGTTAATGAGCTTTCCTGTTCCTTCTGAGTTGAATTTACTGGTATAAAATTAGTCAGTTGTAGTAGTCCTTGTGATATTATAGTAAGGTTTTCACTTTTTCCATGTATTATTCTTCCCATGTCCCTTTATCTTGTTTAGTCTTGTTGGGTATTTACTGGACTTATCTTTCCAGGCCCTAACTCCGGCTTCATCGATCTTTATCACTTTTCAGTGGTTTTCACTCAGATCCATGCATTTCCACTCTTCATCTCCCTTTGCACGGCACTCTTGAAATTTGCTTGACTGTTAGACTCCTCCCCACATGAACATCAAAGCTATAACTTGACTATTAGACTCCTCCCAACATGAACATCAAAGCTATAACTTAGCCAAATTCTACAGACTTGAAGCATTACATTTTCAATTTTATTCTAAAATATTTTGTAATTGACCTGGTAATTTAAGAAATTTAGTATATGGGTATTCTGAAGATAAAAGAAACAAACTCAGTTCGTTCTGTGTGTTCATTCAGCGACCACTGGGAGGAGGGTTTTCCCCACACAGCACAGATGAGAGATGGCCGCACCTTCGGTCCATTTCCCTCACTTGCCTACCTGGAGAGAGTTAGTTCCAGGGCTGCAGACTAGAGTACCTACTCTGCCTTTCTCTGTTGCCAGTTGCAAGGCCTAGGTTTTGTACTTGTGCAACTGATTGTGACCGAAGTCAAGGTTCCTGTAAGATGAGGAGTACTACAGAGAGTGTCAGTATGTCCACCAGGTGAACTGGTCCCCAGGGCAAAGGGTGGGGGACAGAATCATGTGTCCGTGTCTTCTCTAGGCTCATCACCCTCCAGAAGTGTTCTGAACTCTGCCCATAATGGGCGTCCACTTAGCCTTCAGCCCTCCCCTCCCTGGGAGCTGGAGGGTGCCTGAGAGAGCCTGCCTGGTCTCCGCGGTGAGCAAGTCATCCCACCACCCACCTGCATCCATCCTGAAGCCCCTTAGGGGCTGCCAGCCATCTGTCCCTCGGGAGTGTATAGGAAAATGTAGGTTTCAAGAATTGTAGCTGTCGTGTGCCAGGAAGGGGGGTGTGGGTGTGTCCTAGAGTAGCACTCAGAAGTATTGCTAGGGTTCTACCTAGTTTCCTGTTCATTAGTTTTATTTCATTCCATTTGAGTAAAAAATGTAACCTACATGCTTTTAGGTTTTGGGTTTTTGTTTTATTTTGTTTCCAATTTACTGAGCCATCCTCATGGCCCAACCCTAGCCAGTGAACTTGACAGAATACACACTGGATAGAATGTTCTTTAGCCATCTTTAGTGTTGGTGGTGGACCTCTGTATCTCCACTCATCTTCTGTTTTACTTAGAGTTGGAGCTTCCTTCTCTAATGATAGATTTGTATATTTATTCTTTGTTTTTTAACTGTGTGTGTGTGTGTGTGCGCGCGCATACACACAAACTCACAGAGGACAGAAACCAGTTTGCAGAGGTCAGTTCTCCCCTTCCACCATGTTGGGCCCAGGGACTGAACTTAGGTCCTGAACTCAGCTTGGAGAGAAAGAGCTATTTTGCTGGCCCATGTATATTGCTTCTTTCGGTTTCATTAAGTTTTGAAAAATCTTGTTTTGGAGCCAGTGAGATGGCTCAGTGGATAAAGGCGCTTACTAACCAGCCTGAAGACCTGCTGCATGTTTACATGCACATGCACGCACGCACACACTCACACTTGTTTATAAAAGAGTTGATACTTTATAAGGTGTTTGCTTGTTTTTGCTCTTGTTTTGAGAGACAAGGCCTCACCATGCAGCCCAGGCTAAACTGGAACCAGCAGCTTCCCACCTGTCTTCAGTGCTGGGTGGACAGGTGTGGGGCATTGTACCTGGTGTGTTTATGTTTGTCATGTCCAACCCGATAGCACTTTAAGCTGTCCTTTATCCCCAGCAATAGTCCTTGTCCTGAGGTCTGCTGCTGGTTCTGGTGGGGCCGTGCATCATCCTTCTGATGGGCAAGTGTGTTGTGTCTCTCCCATCCCCGTCCTCTCCCTGTAATGTTTTACTTTCTGTACACCATCGTCAGTCGTGTGCTTCCTTGGTAGTTGAGAGATGAGGCTGGCGCACACCATAAGGCAAGGAGTGCCTGCATTTTGGTTCATCGGTATAATCCGCAGCTAGATCTTGTTCATTTCCTGATCTGACCATTCTGTCTGTTACATGAGGTGTCCAGGTCATTCATACACAGCTGTGCATTCTTGAGGTGTGTGGCGACGTGCTTCCATTTTCTCCCTTCCTTATTGCAGAGGTCATCAGCTGGCATCGCTTCCTCCCCTGCAGTTGTTTAAATAGTCGTTCTCTCTGTTTTCAAAGAGTCTTTATGTTTGTGTGCATATTTCCTGTGCCCTGGTATTTGTTACTCGTTTGAGGAGTCCCAAGCTTTTTGGATGGGTGCTTTCTATACTCTTGAGGTGGTCTCTTTAATAATTGGTAAAGCACCTAGGTGGGGTGGAGCTTGTTGTAAAGTCTTTAGGTTTAAGTTACTGGGTAATCCCTGCCCCATCCCCCCCAAAAAATTAAGTCAGGCATTGGTGGTGACACCTTTAATCCCAACGCTTGGACTGCAGAGATAGGTGGATCTCTGTGAGTTCAAGACCAGCCCGGTCTACAGAGCTAGTTCTAGGACAGCCAGGGCTACACAGAGAAACCCTGTCTCAAAAACACATTAAAAAAAAGTTACTGGGTAGCCAGTATTGTGGCTGGGAGGATTCTTACACTTCTCTGGCTGTTTTTAAACTCTTTGACCTGGCTTTTCTTTTTATGATTGTTGTCTGCACATGTAGAAATCCCCATCAAGACTCAAGTGGATGTTCTGCCAGAAACCCAAATTCCTCATAGCAGTCCTCCCAAGAGCCCACGACAAAGTGTCAAAACAACGGGTAGAACTGTCCCGAGAGCCAGGTGGGAGAGCCAGAGCAATGGGTTCAGGAAGGTGGCCCTGAAGAGGAAAAGGAGCCACTGCCACCCGTTATTTGAACCACGAACGCGGCACCCATACCTCCTGGAGATGGTGAGTACTGTTTCTTGACGCCGTCATACCCGTTCTTTCACTGTAACAGTGGGGTCACTGGGGTGCTCTGTGTGTGTGTGTGTGTGTGTGTGTGTGTTAAAGGTGGGATCACTGGGGTGCTCTGTGTGTGTGTGTTAAAGGTGGGATCACTGGGGTGCTCTGTGTGTATGTGGTAAAGGTGGGGTCACTGAGGTGTTGTGTGTATGTAGTAAAGGTGGGGTCACTGGGGTGCTCTGTGTGTATAGTAAAGGTGGGGTCACTGGGATATTGTGTGTATGTAGTAAGGTGGGGTCACTGGGGTGCTCTGTGTGTATGTAGTAAAGGTGGGGTCACTGGGATGCTCTGTGTGTATGTAGTAAAGGTGGGGTCACTGGCGTGCTCTGTGTGTATGTAGTAAAGGTGGGGTCACTGGGGTGCTGTGTGCTTGCGTGTTCCTTGGAGACGCATATGTGTGGATGTCTAACCTCTAAAGCTATGTTTGACATTGGTGGTGTTCAGTACATGCAGAACAATCACAGGTTCCATCACTTCTTAACATTTAAGTATAGGTTTAACTACTGAAGAGGAGGTATGTGTTGAGGTTACATTTTCATTGGAAGCACAGCTAAATACAGTGGCGAGCTGAGGGAAAAGAAAATCGTTTTCTGTTTTAAAAATGCCTGTTGAGGGCTGCAGAGATGACTCACGGTTTAGAGGATCCAGCTTCAGGTCCCAACCCCACATGCTGGCTGTCAGCTATGCATGACTCCCCTTCCAGGTTTACAGGCTCCAGGTGCACATACATACATACAGGCAAACCCCATACAGATAAAATAAAAATGAATGGATGGAAGAATGAATCTTTTTAAAAAAAAATATGCCTTTGAAACAGCCCAAAAGTAGTGTCAAGACAAGTCCTGAAGTGTCCTGCCCCAAGCTGCCTTTGCCTTTCTCTGAGTGTGCCTTTATTTGTATCTGCCTTGGGCTTTAATGGCTTTACCAGCATCATGTATTCGAACATTTACTAAACACTTGAAGCTGCAAGAAGGGAGCAGTGTGCCTTGCTTCTGAGAAATGGGGATGGTGCTATTCAGAGATCAGATCATCTCCTGTCTAAAAGAAGCTAAAGTGAAGTCTTGCGGTTCAGGTGAGGCTTCTGCTGTAGCCAGTGTCCTGTCTGTCCTTCCTGTTAAATCAGATTGCAGGTGTGCTCTGTGTGTGACTGCTCGGCACAGTCAGCTGCAGTTTTCAGATGTCTGTCTGATGCTGTTGAAGATCACCAAGTGTGCTCCTGCTCTTTAGGACAGACATCAGAGAGACATCCAAATGAAATTCTTTTTGGCAAATAACACGACTCCTTCGTTATGTACTTTTTCGGGATACCAGGGAATTGTAGCTTTCTTTCAGTTGTGATTAGGAAAATTAAGGAATGTGGAGGTGTTTTTACGTACAACTTTTGTTGTAAGAGCTGCGGGCTGGCGTTCCTGCCACCCAGCTCCCGGCCACCTGGCTAGCTTATGCCCCGGAATAACAACACACAAATTGTATTCTTTTTTTTTTTTTTAAATATTTATTTATTTATTATGTATACAATATTCTGTCTGTGTGCCTGAAGGCCAGAAGAGGGCGCCAGACCTCCCTACAGATGGTTGTGAGCCACCATGTGGTTGCTGGGAATTGAACTCAGGACCCCTGGAAGAGCAGGCAATGCTCTTAACCACTGAGCCATCTCTCCAGCCCCAAATTGTATTCTTTTAAACACTGCTTGGCTCATTATATCTAGCCTCTTCTTGGCTAATTCTCACGTATTATTTTAGCCCATTTCTAATAATCTTTGTAGTACCCCAAAGTGCACTTACCGGGAAGATTCTAGCCTACGTCCATCCTGGGTCGGAGCTTCATCTTGTCTGCCTCTGAGAGGAGCTGCCCTGCATCTGAGCTTACTTCCTCTTCCTCCCAGCATTCTGTTCTGTTTACTCCACCCACCTATGTTCTAACCTATGAGGCCAAGCAGTTTTTTTTATTAATTAACCAATGACTTTCCTCCATCACACTTTGTTTTTACCATTTATAGACTTGGATTTGGGGGATCCTCTTTAATATTTCTTTCTTTCTTTTGGTGTTTCGAGACACGGTTTCTCCGTAGCTTTGGAGCCTGTCCTGGAACTAACTAGCTCTTATAGACCAGGCTGGGCTTGAACTCACAGAGATCTGACTGCCTTCACCTCCCGAGTGCTGGGATTACATGCTTGTGCTACCATTGCCCAGCTGACTTTCTA
This sequence comes from Chionomys nivalis, assembly GCF_950005125.1. Taxonomy (NCBI): domain Eukaryota; kingdom Metazoa; phylum Chordata; class Mammalia; order Rodentia; family Cricetidae; genus Chionomys; species Chionomys nivalis. The sequence continues at coordinate 38,041,743 of NC_080097.1, read as the reverse complement.
AGAGTGTCTCTAAGGCAGTGGAGTCTTACATTGTCCAGGCTGCCATGGAATTTCTGTGCTGAGTGGTCCTCTTGTCTCAAGGAACTGAGTGTGCAGGAGAGCACTCCTGCACCAGTGTGTGTGTGTGGGGGGGAGTACCTGCAATGTAGGGGAAAGGTCATGAGTTTAAGTTCTGCTTTTCCGTTCTTTACTCTTTCTCCCTAGAGGAGTACAAATGTGAACAAGGTAAATGGAAAAAGGAAATATGTATTTTGACAAATCTGTTCTCCTGTTCTGTGCTTTTTCTTTTAGGAGGGGACACGGTATTTTAAGTTGTGTTTCTTGGAAATTTTTTTAAACAGCTAATCTTTCTTTAATGTTTATTTTAGCTTCTCGCTCCAGACATTCGGCATGAAAGAAATGTGATTTTACAGTGTGTTCGCTACATCATCAAAAAAGACTTTTTTGGACTCAATATTAATTCTGTGAAAACTGAGGCTGAGTAGATGCCTCGTGGTTCCGCACATGGAAGAGAAGCATGGAAGAGAGTGCTACCCTCCAGTAAGCAGAGTAAACCCACAGCTTTAAAGATCGGAACAGTGGTAAGACTGTAAGCCTCATGGGATATCATGTTGGATTTTAAGTCTGTCCTTTGGCTTTATGTAAATAAATGCACAGCTGGTCTTTTTAAGGGTGTGTCTCTGTTATTGGGGTGGTAACCTGTAGATTTTGCTGTCTCAACTGCTGGCTCCAAAATAGATGCACAGAGACTTAATATTGATATAAATGCTCAGCCAATGGCTCAGGCTTATTCCTAGCCAACTCTTACGTTTGGATTAACCCCTGTTTCTTACCTACCCTCTACCATGTGGCTCATGGCTTGTCTCCCTAGGTGGCTGACTGATGTCTCCTCTGACACCACCCTTCCTTTATCCCATCATTCTCAGTTTGGCTTTCCCACCTAATTTTATCCTGCCTAACTATTGGCCAGTCAGCTTATTTATTGAACCGATCATAGCGACATATATTCACACAGTGTACAGAAGGATTATTCCACAGCAGTAACCATGCAGGGCGTCTTAGCTTTCCGTTCATGACCTCCTTTCCCAAGGAATGTTTGTGTGACCTCAGATGTACGTACGTATACAAGACAGGTATACAAGTCAAAGATAGAAAGACATAAAGGAAATTAATTTAGAACAGTTTTTTGGTGTGTATATAATTTCATCATTCGTTAGAGAGAAATGAACTTGCATATTAATGAGGTGGGTATGTCTGTTTTTATATAAGAATTACATCTTGGCTGAGTATTTTCCGCACGATGTACAACATCTTCATCATTTTCCAGAGTTAATTGATATTTTGATTTTGTAATTGTTAATGCTGAAAATGCTACTTTGCATAAGTATGTAGTACAAAATGACGAAATTATGTAGAGTACCATTTCAGAAATTGTTGGAAATTCTGTCTTGCTCTCAAGCCAGAATCCTTGTAAGGATTTTTATGAAGCTCAAATCAGCAATGCAAACAACAGTTTTTAAAATCAAACGCCATGCAATCTAATGATATACTAATTTGATAGGAACTTATGGAGCATAACAGCAGAAATATATTAAACGTCTTTGTTTTCTGTAACTAAACCATAGGAGCAGAAAAGTGTATGCATAGTGAGAGGCACTGCAGTTCACAACCCCACGGCCGTCTGGAATCTGAGCTGAGGTTTAAGGTGACGATTATTATGGTATGAGGGTAGGGACAGTGCAAGATGTGTGTTCAGGATTAAAACCACAGTGAGGTCATACGATGCAGCACTGGCATGTGCAGCCAGACACTGGATTCATTGCATGTGGGATTTTGAACCGATTTCTGTTCCTTTGTACCTTTTCCGGCTGCCACACTCAGTTACGTACACCCACGGTTGAAGGAAGACTGCGGGTAGTCTTAATTAAGAACTGAAGACACTGGGTAGTAACAGGCAACACTTTTTTAAATGCTAATTTAGTCAGATATAACTAGGAAGATATATTTTGTTTTATGGCAAAAGATAATTTTTGTTTGGTTGGTTGGTTGGTTGACTTTTTGAGCAGGTTTTTTCTGTGTAACTGCTCTGGCTGTCTTGTAGACCAGGCTGGCATAGAACCTACAGAGATCCACCTTCCTCTGCTTTCTGTGTGCTGGGACTAAAGGTTTATGACACCACTGCTCGGCTGAAAGTTGTTTTTTATAGCGGCAAAATGGCTCAGTAGGTAAACGCCCTGTCACACAGGCCCGAAGCCCTGAGCTCTCTCTGGAGCCTACACAAAAATAGGGGGAACCAACTCCAGGCTTGTCTTCTTGACCTTCGTTATTGCTCTGTCTCTCACACACACAATAATAAAATTTCAAAAATGTCAAGTTAATATAATCAGGAAGTCTATGAATTAAAAAAAATTTTATATCAGCTCCACTTACAGAGCTTAGGTATTGAAAGTTAGAAAACCATAATGATGGTCTAAATGAAATACTGCTGCTTTTTTTTTTTTTTTTAGAAACAGATCACACAAAGGTGATTCCAGCACTTGGGATCCCACACCTATTTTTTTTTTTTTTAAGATTTTATTTTTTATTGTGTATACAAGAGGGCGCCAGATCTCATTCTCATTACAGATGGTTGTGAGCCACCATGTGGTTGCTGGGAATTGAACTCAGGACCTCTGGAAGAACAGTCAGAGTTCTTAATCTCTGAGCCATGTCTCCAGCCCCATGAAATGCTTCTTAAAAGGTTCAAAATCATACTGACCTTTTTCTAACATCCCGTTAGAAACTATATATAAGCCAGGATGGTGACACATACCTAACTCCAGCACGGGCAGAGGCAGGCAGTTGAGTTCAGAGTCCAGCCTGCTCTACAAAGCGAGTTCCAGGACAGCCAAGGCTACACAGAGAAACCCTGTCTCAAAAACTTCTTTCAAGATATACTGTGAAGAGATGGGAGTGTTCATCTCTTTCAGGATACACAATTAAGATTTATTTTCTGGGGGGTGCTGTTGTTGTCTTTTGGGACAGTCTCCCTGTGCATCCTTGACTAGCCTGGAGCTCACAGAGGTGTTCCTGTCTCTGCTTCCCAAGTAAGTGCTGGGATTAAAGGTGTGCACCATACTCAGCTCAGTTTGTATTTTGTAACAGGTGTAGTTAAGACTGAAACCACTATTCTGAGCTCTGTCTTGACTATGTCTGACAGGTTTGCAATGCAGATTCTGTTGTCTGTTCTAAAGAGGATTACAAATTAGTGTCGTCACCCCCGTGTGTGTGTATCTGTGTAGTATGTGAATATGCATGCGTGACTGTATGACTGTGAGTGCTTGACTGCCTGGGGGGTTGGGGGGCCTGCTCAGTCACTCTCTGGAAATGACCTGGCCAGGATGCTCCTGTCTGCTGCACCAAGAACTGGTTTTACAGGGACGCCTGTGTCCACACCCAGGTTTGTGTGTCCATGGTAGGGATTCGAACTCTGGTCTTAATGCTTGTCCAGTAAGCCCTCTGACCTACCGATCCATCTCCCCAGTCCGGTTGCCTTTATTTTTAGCAAGAACTATTTAAAAATATGTTTGAAATTTACAAATGGATAGAAGAATATAGCCTGTATGTTTTTCCTTTGTGGAGTAAATGGTAAATATTTGTGCTTTGCCAGTTCGGGGATACAAAGATTTTTGTATTTTGCTTGATAATTATTTGAGCCCATATTTCTGTAGTTTTGCACATTTAATTAATTTTCTGAGAATATTGTATGAATTGGCAAATTGTACTTTTTATAACTATGAGCTATTTTTTTTGTTGTTGTTGTTTTTTGTTTTTGTTTTTGTTTTTCGAGACAGGGTTTCTCTGTGGCTTTGGAGCCTGTCCTGGAACTAGCTCTGTAGACCAGGCTGGTCTCGAACTCACAGAGATCCGCCTGCCTCTGCCTCCTGAGTGCTGGGATTAAAGGCGTGCGCCACCATCGCCCTGCTGTTGTTTTGTTTTGTTGTTGTTTGCTTCTTTTTTCTTCGCCGGGTTTCTCTGCATAGCCCTGGCTATTCTGGAACTCACTGGAATACTCTTGTCATCGATATCTTCGGTACTTTTTAATCTTTCCCCCCTAATTAGTATATTAAACAGAGTTATTTAAAGGGTATGAGAGTCTATGCCATGTGTGTGGATGCCTATGGAGGCAGAAAAAATTGTCAGACCTCCACAGAATTGGGGTTATGGGTGGTCGTGGGTGCTGGGAACAGAATGTGGGTCCTGGGGAAGGGCAGCCGACCCATCATTCCAGCCCTCAAGCAGCTTTCATCCGCTAGCATTAGCTGAAATTCTTTTTTTTTTTTTTTTTTTTTTTTTTTTAAAGTGTTAGCATTTAATTGGCCTCCCTGAGTGGCTTCAAGCCACCAGAACACAGGTACCTCCAACACCCTTTATCTTCTCTTCAGCTCTTCTGCTGAAAAATTTGGCTTTCACAATGACAGGCTGCTTAGGGAGCTTTCCCTTCCCCAGAACTTTGTAGTAGCCCGATCGCACAACATCAATGATGGGAGCAACTCCAGTCTTGTTCTTGGCAGCGTTGACCCGAGTCTGCTCACTGACCAGCGTCCACAGTTTATCCAGATTGACAGTCGGGCAGAAGCTCTGGTTCCTCTTTAAGTGGTAATGCCTCATCCCAACTTTCCCGAAGTAACCTGGATGATATTTGTCGAAGTTGATCCTGTGATGATGCATGCCTCCAGCGTTCCCGCGTCCTCCTGGATGCTTGCGGTGTTTACCGATGCGGCCATGGCCGTGGCTCACGTGGCCCCGGAGTTTCCGGGTCTTCCTCAGTCTGGATGGCATGGCGGTGGCAGAAAGGAAAGAGGGCTAGCTGAAATTCTTGAAACGTTTAAATCATCCTGTGTTTTTTCTGTCTCATGCTTCCCTGTTTTACCCCCTTGTTCTTTTGCCCACGTTGAGATGTACCCACTTCAGTCACCAGGACTTGCCCAAAGCACAGCCCGCATTCTAATGGAGCTTGGGCAAACTTCACGGCCAGGTTAGATGAATATGGACTCCCCTGTCACCTTCCTATGGCCTCAGCCGCAGAGAGCATCTGGAAGTCAGTGGTGGGCTTCAGTCAGCTTGGCTGTATGCTCTGTTGTGTGCAGCCTTCTGTGGCCTGCACCCGAGGATTGTGAGAGCGGCTTCATTTTATACAAGAGTATTGTGCTTCTTGGCCAGTTTCTTCAGCGCCTTCTAGCAATGTGGGGTACCCACAGCCTTGACCTTGGCACCTGCTGGTCCCTAGGACCCACAGGAGAACATGTGGCAGGCTGTGGACAAGGCTTCCAGGACCCCAGAAGCCCTTGTCCTTCTCAAAGTGGATCTGCAGTTTACTTCCCTAAGGCCTTGACTCCTGTTCTGGTTCCTGGACCACTTTCCTGTGGCCTCCTGCAAGGTTGAGAGGCCTGACTCACACCACAGTTGTGGGGAAGAGCATGTTTCAATTCCAGGATTTTCTTAGAATGCTCAGGTATTGCTTTTTCTTGTTTTTATTGGGGATTTGCCTGAGTTTTATCGGATGTGTATACATTGACAAACGTCTATTGTAGTCCTGGCTGGCCTCAAACCCACTAGGTGGCTAGGGCTGCTTCCACCTCTGAAGGGCTGGGCTTACAGCTAGCACTCACTCTACCCATTGCCATTATCTTTTCTTAGTATTTACTCCGTTCCCACAGCCATCTATCCACTTCAGATTTTCATCTTGACCTCTTCTGGTGTACTCCCAAGATTTTAGTTTAAGGTTAATTTTTTTATTTTGTTTGTTTGTTTTTGAGACAGGTTTTCCTATGTAGCCCTGGCTGCCCTGGGATTTGACATATAGACCAGGCTGGTCTCAAACTCAGAAATCTGCCTGCCTCTGCCTCCCAAATTATGGGAGTAAAAGCATACACCAGCAGACCTTGCAATCTCTTACCTCTTGTGTGTTATAATTTGCATAACTATTTACTGAGTCTTAATGTTTCCTTCTTAATGGCCCTTTCCTTTTGTTCTCTTCTTCTTCTTCCCCCTCTTCCCCTCATCAGGTGCCCCATTTCTCCTCTTCCTCCTTCTGCCCCTCCTCCTCCTCTTTGCCCTTGTTACTTTATCTTTCAACTTAGCACTGGTTTTCTAGCTTATCCTCAAGTAATTAAGTTTGAGGTCTAATATTTTATTTCTGGCTAAAAATCCTTTTCCTTCAGATTTTTGAAGGCAGTTTACTATCTTCTAGTTGCTTACTGTATCCAGTATTGTTTGTCAGACACCAGTCTGATTAGTTATTTATTGATTGATTAATGACCTGTTTTACTGTCATGAAAACGTTTAGGTTTTGTGTGTATGTGTACGTGCGTTTGTACTTGGAGTCCTAACATTACACCAACATGTGTGCATCTACCTGGGTCATTTGTGCATTATTCCTCTACCTTAACCCTTTCTACTGGAGAATTGTACCTTTCATGAAATAAGAGTCTTTTTTTTTTTTTTTTTTTTTTTTTTTCGAGGCAGGGTTTGTCTGTAGTTTTGGTTCCTATCCTGGAACTAACTCTTGTAGACCAGGCTGGCCTCGAACTCACAGAGATCAGCCTGCCTCTGCCTCCCAAGTGGGATTAAAGGCGTGCACCACCACCGCCTGGCCGAAACAAGGGTGTTTTCATTCTGAGGACCAGACTTCCACACACTGCTCAGCTTTGAAGAAGAAAATTTAGGGCTTTCTCAGCTTTCTGGCTGACAGATTCTAGCATGGCCCTGTGGAGGTTTGAATAGGTATGGCTCCCATAGACTTACGTGTTTAAATGTTTGGCCCATAGGGAGTAGCACTGGAAGAAATGTGTCATTGTTGGGGCGGGCATTGAGGTCTCATATGCTCAAGCCATTGCCAGTGTGGGATACAGTTCACTTCCTGTTGCCTGAGGATCAAGATGTAGAACTCTGAACTCCTCTCCAGTACCATGTCTGCCTGTATGCTGCCTTGCCATGATGGACTGAACCTCTGAAACTGTAAGCCAGCTCCAATTAAATGTTTTCCTTTATAAGAGTTGCCAAGGTCGGGCTGGAGAGATGGCTCAGAGGTTAAGAGCATTGACTGCTCTTCCAAAGGTCTTGAGTTCAATTCCCAGCAACCACATGGTGGCTCACAACCATCTGTAGAGGGGTCTGGTGCCCTCTTCTGGCCTGCAGGCATACACACAGACAGAATATTGTATACATAATAAATAAATGAATAGTTAAAAAAAAAAAAAGAGTTGCCAAGGTCATGGCGTCTCTTCATGGCAATAGAAACCCTAGCTAAGACAGAAGAAGTTGGCTCCGGGGACTGGAATGTTACTGTGATAGGATGAACCATGTTTTTGTTTGGAGTAATATGGACTTTGGGACTGTGGTTTAGAAAATGTGGTATTTGAATGCTTTAAGTGGTACTTAATGGGTTATCCTAGTGGGATCATGGAAGACAGTGCTGCTGAGGGTGATTTGAACCACGAGAGCCTGGATCAAGAGGTTTCAGAGGAGAAGAATGTTAGTATGTGGTCTAGAGCCTTGTCTTAGGATATTTTGGTGAAGAAAGTGGCTGGTCTTTGCCCTTGTCCAAAAAGTCTGCATGAGTCTGAAGTGGAATTTTGGATTAATTCTATTGGCAGAGGAAATCTCAAAACAGCCTAGTATTGACGCTATCATATGGTTATTAGTGGTCACTCTTAGGATTTATAGGGCTGGGAAGATGGCTCAGCAGTTAAGAGCTCTGAGTACTCTTCCAGAGAACCCAGGTTCAATTCCCAGCACCCACATGGCAGTTCACAACTGTAACTCCAGTTCCAGATGTTCTGATGCCCTTACACAGACATATATGCAGGCAAAACACATAAATAAAAGGTAAATAAACTTATAATGAAAAGGAGCAAGCTGAGCAAGTAAATACAAAATGTACAGATTTTGGAGAAAAGCACCAGGAAGTAGAATGAAGCTAAATCTTGTATTCAAGGAGATAAACAGATTAAGAAATGGAATAAAGAGAGTAGTAACCTCAGGGCAAGACCCCACCCAGCTATATTTGCAATTTGTGATTAGGGATTAAAGAACAGTATAGTCCCAAGTGTGGTGATGCTTACCTTTAATCCAGCACTCGGGAGACAGAGGCATGTGGACCTCTGTATTCCAGGCCAACTTGCTCTACAGAGTGGGTTCCCGGATAGCCAGGCTTAGGCAGTGGAGGTAACCATTGACAACAGAAAGCCAGTGAAGATGTAATTGAATGAGAGTGTGGAATATTTCTTTACACTGTGTGAATATATGCCACTGTGATTGGTTTAATAATGAATCTGACTGGCCTATAACTAGGCTGAATAAGGTTACGAGGAGAATCAGACTAAGGAGAGGCAGAGAGAAGGAGATGAACTTGCTGTGCTGAAGAAAGGTACCAAGCCACGTGGCAGAGGGTAGATAAGAAATATGAGTTAATTTAAATATGAGTAATAGTTAGCTAGTAAAAAGCTTGAGCTATTGACCAAGCATTCGTAATTAATAAGACGTCTCTGTGTGGTTATTTGGGAACTGGCTGGTGGGACAGAAAACTCCACCTCGTGAGAGGGCCATATTCCAGCCCTAGCAGGCAGCAGCACTTGGCAGCTTTGGCCATGTGGTTCTGGCTTTAGAATCAAGAAGATGCCAGAGACATGGGATACCTGCCGAGGAAAGCTGCCAACAGGGAGTGGAACCAGCCCAAGAGAAGCGTGTAGCAGTCAACAAAGCTGAATGGAGTTTATCCTGCTGATGGCCTCCCAAACCACCAAGAGCTGGGTGAATACCATTGTATTCAGTGGGGTTGTGAACAAGTCTTCCTGGGAACACACTGACTTCTTCATGACCCTAGAAAGAAAATCATCACAATCTACCTGTGGTCTCAGGTCATTCAATACCATATCTACAAAGGTTAGGGCCTGGCAGGAAACCAAAGGTCATTATTGGGAAATTAGCAGAACCTGAGGAGTCAGGTTTTATGTAAATTGTCGAGACCGAGGCAGAAAATTTACTACCCAAAAGAAACCACCATCTAGGATCATCTGGCTCATAGGTCCATCTTGGTCGCCCTAAGAAGACAAACCCCCAAATCCCAATTTTCCCAGAAATTTCTTTGGTAACCATGGGGATAAAGATCTAGGAAGCAGCAGAAGCCAGCCCCTCTGTGTTCGGAAAACCAGGAATATATCAGTTCCTTAACTATTTTTAACATGATATAGGTAAAGACTGCCAGCTATGCTTGGAGCCCAAGTCCCCATATTATGTCGGATTGGAACCAATCAAGCAATAAACTCCACTTCCAATCCTGACAACTATAAATGGGAGCAACCTAAGTTTACCCTGGGACCTCCAAGGAAAGGGTGTCTGCCTAATATCACTACGTGTCTTAGTTAAGGCTTCTGTTGCTGTGAAGAGACACTAAGACCATGATAGCTCTTATAAAGGAAACATTCCATTGGGGTGGCTTACACTTTCAGAGGTTAAGTCCATTGTCATCATGGTGGGAAGCATGGTGGCATGCAGACTAACATGGTGCTGGAGAAGCAGCTGAGAGTGGAGAAGGGGCTACATCTTGATCCCACAAGCACCAGGAAGTGGTCTGCAATACTGGGTGTGCTTGAGCATATGTGAGACCTCAAAGCCTACCTCCACAGTGACACACTTCCTTCAACATACCTACTCCAACAAAGCCACAGCTCCCAATAGTGCCTTGCCTAAGAGTTTATGGGGGCCAGTTACATTCAGACTACCACATTAAGACTCTCCCTATATAGTTCCCCCTAAGTAGATTCTTGTAACCACACAGAAAGTTGACTTCAGAAATGGCAGTCCAGTATATTTTCAGGCTCAAGGGTTTTCCTGGCTTGCTTGCACTAACTGCTTAATCAAATGTGCATCTTAGGAATAATTTGCAGTGGAGGAGACTCCACTTCGTGTATGTCATGCCACGGGTGTTCATCTGTAATGGAGAAGAGGGTGGGACCCATCTAGATCTAATCTAGATTCCCTTGTTGGTAAGAGCGTGCATCATGGCCTACGCAGATGTTGGGACTTTAGCTCCTAATTGTGAAGGATAAAAACTTAAAGGAACTCAGTGCTCAAGTAGACATAGACCTAGGCCATCTGAAGAATTCTGTTCCTCACCTGGAAGCCCAGGGAGACTCCTTAGCGGAGGTTCTTCAGAATCGCAGAATCATGAAACAAGGTCTCTGGAACTGGGAGAAACTTGTTGCTTCTGTGTTAACCAGACAGGGGTAATTAGAGAAAGTTAGCTATGGTCAGAAATAACCTTAAGGGAAGATAAAAGAGACAATAAAACTCTGATTACTGATACCAACCTGATTTTCCTGGTCTCTGGTTAACTATGCTACTTGCTGCCATTGCCAGGCATTGTTTTTGCTTCTCGCCCTGACTATAGGGCCCCTGCTTGCTCGACTGTCTACATAACTGTGTAAAGCAGAGAGTTAGTGCCGAGGGGACAATATAACTGCCCCAAGCTGAGCCCACAATCTGACTTATACCAGTGGGGAATGTAAAAGCACCCAGACCGTAGCACAACTGACACCATGTTATAGGCACTATTCTGAACTTGAAACCCAGAACGGAGGCCCTAACACCTGACAAAATGGGAACAAATACTTAATCCATCAGAGACCTAATCCACAGTTCCAGGAGAGTTCCCAAATGCACAAAGCTTGCTTTTTGGCTTCTATAGTGCTGTTTCTTGCTAACTGAAGTGTGACAAGCAGCGTATGGTTTTGGTTCATAAATGACAAGAGTTGTATGAAGCAATTACTTATATAGTCCTATTGTTAAATAAAACTTGGCAGTCAGAAATTGGAAACAAAACATGATAAATCCAAAGAGTGGTAGAGAAAACAATTGACGGACCCTACTCTCCACATTTCCTGATCAAAAAAAGATCACGCGTCTTTCTAAGCCCCTCCCTGCTGCTTCTTGTGTCCTTCTATCTCAGCCCTCCTAAACCTCTATGGCTAATCCCAGTTAGCCAATCATTGACTCCACCCTTTGATTCAAGTTAAACTTTATTGGCAGTCTTGGGGTGTCATTGTGAACAAGTATCTCTCAACAACTTTAAGGCTTGGTGCTACATGGTTTAGGCAAGTTTCCCAGACAGCTGCTGGCCAGCAATACTTTCTTCTGACTTTGTTTGTTTGTTTGTCTTTTCAAAACAGGGTCATCTCACTATGTAGCTCTAGCTGACCTGGAACTCACTGTGTGGACCTGGCTGGCCTTGAACTTACAGAGATCTGCCTACCTCTGCCTCACACTTAAAGGTGTGCACCATTTACACTGCTCTCAGAGTGTCTGTGTGATGGCCTCTGGTGGGATTTCCTCGCAACATGAAGAGAATGGGCATTTCATAAAGAATTGTTAGCCCCTGGGCTAGCGAAGCCATGGGTTCCGGTCTCAGCACCACATAAACTGGCCCTGGGGAGACTGAGGCAGCAGGATTAGAAGTTCATGACAGGCAAGCTGTACATCTATCTCGGCTGCTGCCCAGAGGAGGATGAAGCAGGAGAATCATACCATTTATAAGCAGCCACACGGCAGGAAAGGCCTTGGAGGGGACAGATAGCTTCAGAATAAACGAGTATAAAAGCCCAAAGTACTAGAGAAAGCATACTTAGTTACTGGTCAGATCCCAAAAGAAACAGAAAAGAAGAAAAAGGGAAAGTTACAAATGTCTGAGTCAGGCTCCATAGCTAACTGTACCAGGGTTGAATTTTCTGGGAAGGAAAAATAATTATTAAAGAGACAATTAATCCCCCCCCCATGTCTCTATCATGGCTAAAGGTGAAGCAGTCTTCCTGAAGGATGGTCTCTTAGAGTGGTGGTTGTCCTACCTAACTGGATTAACAAGCAGGGTAGATTGGAATGTTAGGTATATACCCAGGCTAGAGAGATAGTGTTCCCTAATGGACCTCCACAAAACCCGGATTAAGGCTACTGTAACCTTCTTCTCTCTGAAGAGGTAACTACAGCTGCAGGAGGTGAGCTGAAATTGGGAAATAGAGGCAGCCCACCTTTACCGTGGCAGTCTAGAGATCCAGTTCTAAAGCGGCCACTAGAAGGATGAGAAGTGGCGAGGTGAGGTGTGACTGGCCCTTCAGTCACACCCTCAAGTACAGCTTCTGGGCAAGGGTGATTTGCAGATAGAAAAGCAGAGAACCAAAGACATTCGTGCTCCTGCTGACGTCCAGGTCCCTGCCCCTCAGCTGCCTAATCCATTTATAATTTCTCCTCTCATCACAGCGGGAGCACACAGCTCTGAACAGCCATTGGAATCTGTGGGCAGAGTGTGGATGCGCTGGGAGTGGAGAATGAGTACATAATTATCCAGATACTTCACTGTGCGTGGTTTGATAGGGGTTTTAATTCCAGTGATTTCTCAGGCTCATCCTCAGATATTTGTTCAGATTTTCATAATTTTTTAAAGATTTATTTATTTTGCATGCAGTGTTCTGTCTGCATGTATGCCTGCAGGCCAGAAAAGGGCACCAGATCTCATTACAGATGGTTATGAGCCACCATGTGGTTGCTGGGAATTGAACTCAGGACCTCTGGAAAAGCAACCTCTTAAGCCCTGAGCCATCTCTCCAGCCCCCAGATTTTCATCTTAGTGCCCTTCATTCTTGGGAAAAAAAAAAAAAAAACTTGCTCATAATCATAGTAGGTGCTGCCCAAAAGTGACGATGGGGCGAGGAAAGTGTGATTGTAGTGACGGATTTCCGTCTTCGGGGAGATAGGACTTCATGTCCAGGAAGAAGCCAGGAGCAAGTTTCTCTTCAAGTTGAAGGGTAGACTAGCTCTGTGCATTCCCTTGGAAAATTAGCAAGCCAACTGGACATGCTGTTAAACTTCGTTTTAAATATTTATGTTGGTGCCCAAAGACGAATGTACCTCTCAGCCTTGGTGAGAGAAGGCTGAGTGGGCAGGTCAAAGTGGGGTTAGACTGGATAGAGTACTGGGAAGAAGTGAGTGCTGAGTGCCTGGTCCCAACAGCAGTCTGATGACCACCGACTCTAGGCCCAGCGAACTTTGGGGAAGGAGGTAGGGCTGTGAGCATAGAGGGTGGAGGAAGTGCGGTGGGCGGAGTTTTGTGGCTGTGACGTGGAGGTTACACTCAGAACACAGGGCAGTTATAACCACCTGCGTGGAGAGAGGGAGGGATGAGGGAGGGAGGGAGCGAGCGAGCGAGCGAGCGAGCAAACCCAGCCACCTCTGTGGTAGTTCACAACCATCTGTAACTTCAGTTTCAGGGGATCTGATACCCTCGTCTGACCTCCTAGGACACCAGCACACATGCAGTGAACATACATACATACAGGCAAAACACACAAGTCTGGAAGAAAACATTTCCCAAGGAAGGAGAATGAGGGGGAGGAGAAGGGGATTGGTGGGGTGCAGGGGACTGGGAGGGTGATCCGTGAGAATGTAACCATGGTACATTGTGTGCAAGTATGAGGTCAAAATTTTCAAAATTAAATTAAAAACTTGCGAAGCTATTTATGTCAACAGAACATGGAGCTGCAAAGATACTAAACTATTATTTTTCCAGAAATGTTGAAGTGTTTTTAAATTCTTGTGTCAAATTGAAAAGCAAGCCTACATGTTTTCTCTGTTCACAGGGCTGTGTGTAGACAAGTGTCCAAATGCATAAGACTGTTTGCACTCGCAAGCCTCACTCAGGGCTGGGCATGGCTTCACTGTCATTTGGAATATTGTTATGGTTTGGAACATTGAATTGCTAAGATGATTTTCACTTTGAAGACACATGTTCAACTCATTTAAATAAGTGGTTAATGTCACTAAAATACTAAGCCTGTAAGCCAGTTTCTGTCACCAAGCATAAATTTTGGTTTTGATACCAGATGACTTAGTAATATAAAATTGAAACATGGGACCTCAACTCAGCAGCAGCCCTTTCCAGAAGGCCCTGGCCTAGCAATGTTTAGTCTCTTGGCCCCTATTCTAGACACAGTCTTGATGGTGGTTTGCATGTTAGCCATTTTTAACTTTTATGCATATGCGTTATTGATATTCTATACAATGATACTTCAGTAAGGGTGAGATTCGGGCAGCAATTGCACTACCCTCTATTATTTTTCTAAGTCCCCCTCCTTTAACTACCATCGCCAGGGCACCATCAGTGACTGTACCAGACACGTTGACAACAAAGACAATCACAACCGCACGAGCATGTATTCTTTTTTTTGTTTTGTTTGGTTTTTCGAGACAGGGTTTCTCTGTAGCTTTTGGAGCCTGTCCTGGAACTCCTTTTGTAGACCAGGCTGGTCTCGAACTCACAGAGATCCGCCTGCCTCTGCCTCCCGAGTGCTGGGATTAAAGGCGTGCGCCACCATCGCCCGGCCTACGAGCGTGTATTCTTATTCCTTGACGTGACTCTTTGGGAGCTGTTTCTCCAGGGGCGTCATATTCGCCAGCAATACCACCAGTAAAGATGGCAAACAGAGCCATTATTTGTAGTATCCATGCTGCCACCCGTCACCCAAGATTTAAAATTTAGAATTAGTTGTTCTGTTCTCCAAACTTCTTTGGGTAGATTTTCCAGGTTCTCTAATTTGTTTAGCTATTATTGTCCGGTGAGAGAAACTCATTTTTGGAAACATTCCCCTTTCCTCCCCAGGGCACATTGTATCTGTCTACCCTTCTCTCCATATATTGCTTAATAAATTCACTATCAGTAAATGGCACTTTTGGCCATCAAATAAATATGCTCCTAGCTTTTTACAGCGTGTTACGAAAAAAAAAACTATCAAAGTTTTAACTTAAAAAAAAAAATGGGAGAGAGGGTTGAGCAGTGGCTCAGAGGTTAAGGGCACTCGCTGCTCTTCCTAAGGCCCAGTTCCCAGTATCCAGGTCAGGAGAGGTGATTCCCAACTCCAACCCCAGCGGACCTGGCCTCCCTGTGCATGTGGCAATACTGTCACACACAGACACCGATACATACATTTCTTCACAAAACAAACACATCATTTTGTTGCAAAGACAGGCTGTTTCTCAGCTCTGCTGGTTTGTCCTTGTAACAATCCTTGGTCTGCTTGAGATCTGGTGACATAAGGCCTTCTCAATCAATCTTCGACAATTTCACATATTCCATTAAACAGAGAAACTTATCATTTGCCTTGACAAAACCAATCTGTCTGCATTCATGACTTTTCTTTTGGGATTCTGTTTCCCTTGGAGATGTTGCAGAAACTGTACTAGGATTAAAATACAACAACAGAGCCGGGTGGTGGTGGTGCACGAACTTTAATCTCAGCACTGGGAGGCAGAGGCAGGTGGATCTCTGAGTTCGAGGCCAATCTGGTCTGCAGAGGGAGTTCCAGGACAGGCTCCAAAGCCACACAGAGAAACACTGTCTTGAAAATGCAAAACAAAATTTAACAAACAATTCACACACACGTATGTATAAAACAATAGAGAGGGACTATATTACTTTTCTTTTTTTTTTTTTTTTTTGGCTTTTTGAGACAGGGTTTCTCTGTGGTTTTGGAGCCTGTCCTGGAACTAGCTCTTGTAGACCAGGCTGGTCTAGAACTCACAGAGATCCGCCTGCCTCTGCCTCCCGAGTGCTGGGATTAAAGGCGTGCGCCACCACCGCCCAGCTATATTACTTTTCTTATGAAAATTAATTTCTAGGGAAATAGAAAACAAGGTTGGGACTCTCACATCTCAGTTGCTGGCGCAACAAATCAGAAGCTGACTGCAAAGCGCAGTGCAGGTGGGGGAGGCCCAGCTGAGGTGCGGCAGGGCCCTTAACAATCAACTAGACTACTGCCAGGTCTTCTGAACAACGTCAACTGCCTGCCATTCCCAATGGAGCTTTAAAACATTGCTGGGAACTGTGCTGCACTTGCCAAGTCACCCAGAGCCAGTGTGACATCTGATGGTGCCAGTTCAGCTGCCCTTGGGGATAACACAGTGGAAGCCGCTCACACGAGGAGACTGAGACCATCCCTGTGGATAAACGGCAGGAGTGCATGTGTGTTTAGTGCGCCTGACGTCACCTGCAGACTGATGCTAAAGAACTGCACAGAAGAACTACCTCCCCACCGCGAAAACAAAAACAAAAAAATCCTCACACAGCCGCCCCTCCCCCTCCCCCAGTCGTATTCAAAGCTCTGTACTCATGATCTTTCAGGATTGGACCCCCCAACTCTAGGCGGTCATCACATAGGGATGTAGGGAAGCCCAGACTTTCTCTGAGACTGATTAATGAAGAAACGAAGGAACCAATCACTCAACGGGTGGACTTGTGGTGGTGAATCTTGTCAACTTAAGCACATCTGGATCATTTGGGGTGGGAAAACCAACCCAATATATAAGAAAGGTACCATGCTGTGGACATAGTTGCCCCTGAGGATGTACGTGTGTGTGTGTGTGTGTGTGTGCGCGCGCGCGCGCGCGTGTGTCACACTGCACAGCAGCGGGACGGTAACAAGGAGATCCAGACTCTGCCCCTGCACAGTCGCCAGTCTAAGAAGGAAGCAGGCACATAGGTTCAAGCTAATGACGTCTGGGCTGGGCCCACGACGAGCACCTGACCCAGTGTGAAGGCTCAGGGATGTTCACCCCAAGTCATGGGACATGGAGATGTTGCTAGGTTTGGAGCAAAGTCACATGATCTGAACAAATTGCTAGAGAAGCTTTGCCAGGCCCCTTTGGAGAACACACCCAGTCTTAGACGCTGGAGCTGGTGCTGGATGTGGAGATTAACTTGCCCTGGTGCTCAGCCACGGGGTGGGGTGGGGGGTGGGGGCCGAGGGGGTGGGGAGTTACCCCAAAGAGTTCCAAGGTTAACTAATTCCCGAGTCCAGCAGCCCTGCCGAGAACATTCCTTGCGGAGAGGAGTTAACAGCTGCATATTTCTGAAGCTTCTTCTGAAAGTGAACTCTCCGGGCCCCTGAGATGAAAACCATCTCCACTCCTAAGTGTCTGGCAACCAGGCCTGTATCACACCCGATCCCCTCCTCATTCCCTCGGCTACTGTAGTCTCTGGCAAGTGTGGTGTATTTGGGACTTTCCTCCAGTATCAAATGAGGATAAAACGGGAGAGGTGCCTACAGAGAATCAGCCTCGTATGCGCAGGGACAGAAATAACTGTTCTTATGTCAACAAGAAAGCTTTGTCTGTGTGTATGTTCCCTCCTCCCGGGGAACATTTTGTTCTTGCTGCTGGTTAAGAGGTGGCAACGTTCACACAGAAATACAGCAGGAAGTATTTAAGCAAGATAAAAAAAAAAGAGGGGGGGCGGTTACTACTTGTTCAAATGACTGAGTACAGGATTAGGTTCTCAGGGGCATTGAGGAATTTAACTCCTGAATCTTCTTACTGAATAACTCAAGGGTGGTGCGGGATTCACCTTGACGGATTTATTTTTATTAATATTATTTTTAAATTAATTTTCAGGCTTGTGTTTTGAGATTCAGAGAACGTGGGAGTGCCTAGTGATTGGGAGATCTGAGGCAGTTTCGTGGCGCTGAAGGGCCTCAAGGTTGGCTCAGAGTGGAAGAGGCTGGTCTGGCAGAGGGATAAGCAGGGCAGAGCAGATAGGCTGTTCTGTGGATGGGAGCAGGCTGTGCCAGGGCAGGGTGCGGAGAGCTGCAAAGGCTTAGCTGGGGAATTTGGAGTTTACGGACAACCAGACCAGAGTGGACGTGGACCTGAGTTTCTGCACTTCAGTGGCCCCACACTTTTAGAAGCAAAAGGCTGCTTAGTCCTGTACTTTGATATGGCTCAAAATCTAGGAACTTCACAAGGGTGGGTGCTTGCTAACAGCCAGACTGCGGCCTTGTGTCCTGAAGCTCCCATTTGTGGAAGTCCCAGGTAGATGAAGCAGGAACTCTAGATCAACAAAGTCACCTGAAAGTCTTCTGACCCTATGAGGCACTCACTGTCTCTGGGGCCCAGGAAGGGTCGCTGTACTGGGTGGGTTTGTGAGGCATCAGAGTGGAACGAACCTCAGCTGAGGAGATGCCTCAGTGAGATCCAGCTGTAAGACATTTTCTCAACTAGTGATCAAGGGGGAGAGCCCAGCCCATACGGGTGAAGCTCTACCTGGGCCAGTGTAAGAAGGTGGGCCGAGCAAACCATAGGAAGCAAGCCTGGAAGCAGCGCCCCTCCATGGTCTCTGCCTCAGCTCCTGCCTCCAGGTTCCTGTCCTGTTTGAGTTCCTGTCCTGACTTCCTTCAACGATGAACAGCAGTGTGGAAGAGTAAGCTGAATAAACCACCTATACCCTCACCTCCCCAACTTGCTTTCTGGACATGGTGCTTTCGTTACAGCAAGAGAAACCCTAAGATAGCTGCCTCTAGGAACCCGTGGCCAGTGAGAGCCAGCCCTAAAGCAAGTACAGACCCTAGAACGGTGAGTCTGGGCTGCATCTGATGCCTTTACTGTCTCCATCTCTCCCCTGCCCCCTGGAGTGGCCACAGGAGGAAAGTCACAGAAGCAGGTTATTGCGCCCTGGTGCGGTGTTTAACTAACGCATCGCTAATTCTCCATCACCAGCTGCCTGCCCTCCCAGCTTTGTAATCTTTACTCATTCCCTGGTCTCAGTGCGGTCATCTCCAGCTACCAATGTGATGTCCTGACACAGAGCAGGGAGAAGAAACCCACAGTGAACTTTGAGAACCAGTACAAGCCAGCAATTATCCCCAAGGCAGGGATGGGATAGAGGTGGGAGAATTTTCTACAGTAAAGATTGAGCTGCTGAATAATGCCTTGCCCTCACTGTGTTCTGTTACTTAAAGAGCCCGAAGGTTTCTGGTAGAAAAGTAGACTTGCTGGGGAGGGGCTTGTGGGGGTCCTGCCTCCCCCCTGTGATTTACAATTAAGATTGCTGGGGGCAGAGGGGCAGCCAAAGCTCAGAAGACCCTCACCCTTTCTTGAGGAACTATTGAGTTAATGTCTGCTGGGGGAAGGGAAGATATTTTCTTCAGTGGTGTAACCACTAGCAAGGTGCCCATGTGCCTGTAAACAACCTTTTTCCTGTATTTCTGTAACTATCCCTAATCTCATTCACACACACACACACACTCACACACACACTCAATAGAAAAGCAGGAAAGAGAGAGAGACCCAGCAGGAGGTGGTGTCAGAGGGTCAGGGGGTGTCAACAAAATCCATGATGCATGAAAATGTCACAATGAAATCCATTATTGTGTACAGCTAATAAACTTGCATTGCGGGCAAGGTTGGGCCCGCAGCACTCAGGAGGCGGATCTTTGTGAGCTCCAAGCCAGCCTGGTCTATACTGTGAAACTTTTGTTTTAAAAAAGAAAAAAGTAAATTTGCATTTACTTTGGTTATATCCCACGGACGGCATCCACCCAATGAATGGGGAGCACCAGTGATTTGTACCTTCAAAACTGTAAGATACCTAAAACTAATAATTATAATCCCACGGGACGAAAAATCAGGAAGTAAACAAGAAATCCCTGCCCGCTCCACCCCCTAATTTCAGAAGCAGGATGCAGGGCTCTTTGTAAGTAGCTAGGGTTAGTTTTAGAGAGTATTCTGAGTGTTCTCAATCAGGTGGTCCCCAAAATGAAAGCAGCTATCTCACGAATTGTAAACAAAGGAACTTTCGAAGCCAGAACAGAAGACCACCGTGGTGGTGGGGGACAGGCGAACGGAAAGAGGCGTCTTCTGCGCACAGTAGGTTTGCAGTCGGAGCTGCAAGCCTCTCTAGGATCATCTGACTGTTGGTTGCTGGGATCCCACGCTCTCCAGATCGTTGAACTTTGTCTTGTAAGGCGAGCAGAGCCTTACGCGACGAAGTTTCTATTTCCGGTCTGTTCAGCGCCGGCCTCAGAAGCTTTAGAGGACCCGTCCGTGGCCCTCCCAAGTCCCCGGGGGCCGGGCCCGGAGCCAGGAGGGACATTTAAAAGGGACCCAAGGTCCGCAGAAAGAAATGTGTGGCTGAGCATCTGCCTCTGTGCTGGGCTCCGACCCATTGAGAAAGGCCTGCGAAGGAAGGCAGCCACCCGGCATACCGGGTTTCCGCGGTCCCAAAGAGCCCAGCCTTCCTGCCCCGCGTGGCTGCAGCAATGTGTGGAAGGGTGGCTGCCTGCCACAGCTACTGCTTGCAGGTTCTGGTCCCACGGAGACCAGCAGAATCACGGCAGGACCAATGGCTCCGATGCGCCATAAAAGACGGGGAAAGGAGCGGAGCAGGAGCACAGTAGCAAAGTTGACGCATGCGCAAGTTAGATTCACACACTGGGGCGGTGTCTACAGACCATGGGAGGAGCAAAGCAAAGAGACTCAATTTGCCTGAGCTGTGCGTTGTATCTGTCGTCTCCCACATGGTCTAGCGGTTAGGATTCCTGGTTTTCACCCAGGCGGCCCGGGTTCGACTCCCGGTGTGGGAACGCCAATAACATTTTAGAACAAAGACTAAGTTTACACTGACCTGACCCAAAAAGAGAGTTTTTAAACGAACTGCATTTATATCCCTTGCTATGAGCAGTCACGGCAGCAGAAGGAGGTTGAAAAGACACTGAGAATGACAAGGGCCGGAGTGATGGCAGTAAAGGGAGAGACCGGTAGCATCCGGTCAGGCATATGGACCCACTAAAGACATCTGTGCTCTTACTTTGAAAGAAAAGATGCAACTTCAGGGTATAATACTCTCCGAGGCTGCTTAAGCTTTCCTCCGAGGAGAGCAAGACTCCCGGACTTGAGACTCAAACGTCTCATTCTGCTGACGTTCAGAGAGGAAAAGGAAGAAAAACAGATTTTCAGAAATATTCAGCGGCGAGGCGATACCAGCAACAGTAAAAGCACAGTGTCTCCTCTGCTATATTTAACACGATCTGTTTGAAACGGAATGAATGAATGACTATGAGTGAGTGAGAATGAATGAGAAAGACCTTCCAGCATTAACGTTTAATAGAATCAGAAATCGCAGTATTTTGATGCGGCTCGCGCTCAGATGCCTTACACCCCTCACAGCCCCAGCTCTTCACCCCTTCACCTGTCCTGACGTATGCAGCTAGGAAAACCCACAAGGGTTTGAGGCTCCATTTCTCTCCACTGAGGTTGAATTCTTTGTAACTCCCAGTTTGTTCCCAACCAACAACACTGACAAATGTCCATGAAAACACTTTTCCTCCCCGTGGCTGTGAAATCCACTCCATCCAAAGTTCTTTCAGATCTTAAAGGAAACAAACGCCATCCTTTGTGAGGACCAAAGGCAGAACATATGCCTATTAAAATTCCTGCCGGTGGGGTGGCTTATGCCCACCACCCCAGATTCTGGGAGGCTAAGGGGACTGCCTCCTTTTCTCAGTCACACAGGGCTATGTAGTGAGACCTTGTATCAAGACACAACACAACAAAATCTCTAATAGGGTTTTAGAGAAGAAAATGATCGATTAGCCCGTTCAGATTTGAACTAGATAGAGCAGAGCTGATTAGAAAATGCAGCTCCTGGTACCGGAGGGTGATGGCACATGCCTTTAATCCCAGCACTCAGGAGGCAGAGACAGGTGGATCTCGGATTTCTGAGTTTGAAGCCAGCCTGGTCTACAAGAGCTAGTTCCAGGACAGGCTCCAAAGCTACAGAGAAACCCTGTCTCGGGGATGGGGGGAGGGGTAGATTCTAGCAATAGCAGGTGATAACTTTGAGCACCTAATGTGAATAATGTGATCTAGGATAATTTTGCACATTTAATGTTATTTACTAGATAGTGTTATTTCTCTCTGGGCCCACATAGGAGATTTGGTAGCCCATTCATAGTACAGTGTTTGATACTACAGTGCTTAACTGTGTTCTATGGAAGCCAGAGGGAAACGCTGGGTGTAGTGGTAGTTTTTCAGCTTGGTTTGCCTGGCTTTTGTGGGTCTGGGTACTGAACTCAGATTCTTGCTGCTAGGAAGGCAAGCACATAACCTTAGCCCCAATAAATGAACTTTATTTATTTATCTATCTATTTATTGTTTTTTAAGGCAGGGTTTCTCAGTAACTATGGAGTCAGTTCTGGAACTCGCTCTGTAGACCAGGCTGGCCTCAAACTCACAAAGATCCGCCTGCCTCTGCCTCCCGAGTGTTGGGATTAAAGGTGTGTGCCGCCCACAACCGCTTGGCAGTAAATGGACTTTTAAATGTTTCTCTCTGCCTCTGTGTTGGGATTAAAGGCATGTGCCACCACCACTGCTCAGCAATAAATTAACTTTTAAATGTTTTCAGAGTTTTGGATAAACAAGCATGCCTGGCACTGGTAAGATACCAGTCCATTCCATAGACGACATGATGCTAATTGTGCTGAGTGAGTGGGAGGAAGTGCTTACTCTGGGTTTAGTGGTAAAGAATTTTTCTGTCAGGGAATGAGGAGGACAATCAAATAGATAGGACAGTCCATTCTGTCAATAATTCCTCCAGCCATTCCTGCCACTGGGCAATGGGCTCATGCCAAAGTGCCAAGGCTGGAGGTTATGGATGGGCTTTTGAAACATCAAACTTACCCCCAGTGATAGTTTGTCCAACAAGGCCACACCTCCTAATCCTTCTAATCCTTTCAAAACTTGTACTCCCTGGTAACTAAGCATACAAATATATGACCCTATGGTGGCGATGTTCTTATTCAACCTTGACAGGCATCTCCTGGTGTCATCATGTCTTGTAATTAAGGTGAATGGGAAGCTACAATGATCCAATCTAGGGAAGATATTCAATGGCTCAGACCCTTCCAGAATGAGGGTGTGTGTCGTAACTCCAACCAAGACCTGCTGAAATGTTTGCTAAGGGTGGAGTGACTATGGAGTGAGTAGTAATATATCACACATGCACACACATATATATATTCATATATACACGCATATATGTATAGGTACATACATACAATTAAGCTATTATTATATACATATCATTAAAAGCTATATTAATAATATAGCCATATATTATATGGCTGTTAAGCAAATAACCAAGTTTTCTTTCCTTTCATATGCAATATAATATCAAGGAATTTAATGCTAACACTTAAATGTTGTTAACTCTATATGATATTTAAATTAATTAAATAGATTTTGGGTTTGAATAAAATTATCCCCCACAGGCTCATGTATTTGAGCACATGGTCCCCAGTTGGTGGTGCTGTTTGGGGAGGTTCTGAACCTTTAAGAGGCGTTGCCTTGCTGGAGGAAGTCTGTCATTGGGGGTGGGCTTTGAGGGCTCACAGCCTCATGCCTCTGTCTATTTGCTTTCTGCTTCCTGTATGTGGACAGAAGTGTGATTGGCCAGCTTCTTATTCCAGCTGCCATGTCCCTGCCATTACAGACTCTAGCCATCTGGAAACTTCAACCAAAATAAAGTCTTCCTAAAGTTGCTATCGGCTATAATATTTTATCACAGCAATAGAAAAGTAACCAGTACAGGATATTTGAAAAGGACTGCCCGGTTTCTATGGCAACTAGTGTGGCTCCTGGGATTGAAGGTGTGTGTTGCCTGGTCTGTAAGGCTGACCAGTGGACTGTTTTATTCTCAGATCTTCTGGCGGTCTTTATTTTCTAAAATACAATGGGAATGCCACCATACCTCTTCATGTAAACTACCTGTCTTCAATAGTGGGCTATGCCTCTCCCATCCAAGTGTTAACCAGGCCCAGCTCTGCTCGATTTCCAAGATCAGGTGAGTCCAGTGGCACTCAGGGGACTTTACTTTGATGATGCTCTGTGACTGTGATTGCCACCCAAAGGTCCCACCTCTAATCAAGGGGGTTGCTTTAAGTTAACACATAACAGTGGGTACTGGATTGTATATGAGCCCAAGAGAACATTATCAAAACACGGCTGACTCTAGCCACCAAATTTGAATTCCCACATGGTTGAATACAACAGAAGATATATTTTAAAGTCATTTGAATTTTTCTTCCAGTCCATGTTCACACTATGACTACATGAACAGGATGTTACTTTTGTTTGGATATTTAAATTTTATTTTACTTTTCAAAACAATGTCTTATTAATTGAGAATTTTACACATGCATTCATTATATTTTGATCATTTTTGCCCTCTGCTTCTACCCTAAACCCTCCCAGATCCACTCCCACGCCCTCACCCCTTCCCTACTTTGGTTCCTCTTTTTTTTTTTTTTTAAATTATATCCTATAGAATCCAATTTGTGGTTTCCATATACTCAGTTGGTATGAGGACATCTACTGGAGCATGACCAGCCTACCAGGGACCATGAATTTAAAGAAAACTGACCCTCCCTTTCCCAGAAGCCATTGTCAGTAACTCCTCAGCTAGGAGAGAGGACTCACGTTGCCTTCTGCCTTCCATGCTGGCTCAATCGTGTGTAGGTCTGGAAGTCACGAACAGGTCCTGAGAGTTTGAGTGTGTGTCCCTGTCAAGTCCAGGAGACGCTGTTCACCACTGGTTCTCCCAGATCTCTGGTTCTTACGATCTTTTGGTCCCCTCTTCTTGAATGTCCCCTGAATCTTGTGGGGAGGGGCTGCAGTCTGGACAGATGTCCCTTCTGAGGTGGTACGCTCCACAGACACCTTCTGTACTTTATCCAGATGTGAGTTTCTGCACTGACCACTATCCACCACGCAAAGATGCTTCTCTGCTGAGGTCTAATCTATAAGGATACAGATAAGAATGTAGAGGGTGGCTTGACTCTATGTTCATTTGGCGGAATAATAGTAACGAGTTCCTTCTGAAGACTGAGTTAGTTCCCCAGGCAAGTTTTTTTTTTTTTTTTTTTTTTGTTATTGTTTAATTAATGAACTGAATTGGTTTGGAGCATTTGAGCTAACATATTCTCAATACATTTGCTTTTGTACACAGTCACACACTCTGAAGGATTTTGTCTTACACCCCTCCATAAGTAGACTTCAAATTGCCCCATGTATGCTCCCTCAGAGTTGGAATGGCGCCTCACACAAGAATCCTAATTAATCCCAGCATTCACACTCCACACTGGCACAGGAAAGGGAAGGTGGGTATCAAAATGAACTCCCTCACGTTGGAAATCTGAGTAGGAAAAACACTGACCACTTGGAAAATCACTGGAACAAATAATAAAAAAAAATCAATTTGCAAACACCTACAAGACCACAGGGCACTGGGTAATCACCCCTATTGCTTTATGAAAAACCAAGTTATTGGATGAATCTAATTTCCTTTCGTCCCAGAGGGACGGGTATGGTGGGTGCGGGGGAGCGGGCAAGGTTCCTACCCTGACTTACGAGGACCTGGAATTTTGTGTCTTGTTGTGCCTAAGAAAATGTAGGAAAGAACCCTCTCGTGTGGTAGGCAAGCAGCTCAGTGCGAAGCAATTGGGTAACTTAGACTCGATGTGGCGAAAGTCACCTTTCCGTCCTCAGTCTCTGCGGTCCATCTCCTGCTGTCCACGCCGTCATCTGGATTCTTCTCTCACCTCTCTGCCCCTCCGTGTCCCTATCTCTAAAATGGAGACGCTAGTAGGACCCATGCCATGGGTTTTAAGGATTAAAAGAAACAATGTATGTAACGTGTTTGGCTTGATTGAAGATCAGTGACTGCTGGCACCCCTCGTCGTCATACTGACCTGTCACCACGTGGATGCTCCCGTTGCTGCCACGTGATGGCACCCACACGCCTGTTCCCCTGGCAACCGTGCTTTTATTCTCAGCACGGCTGCAAGAGGTCAACACTGGCTTCCCTGTCTCCATCTCTCCCTCTCCCTCCTTTCCCTGCTCAGGGACCTTCACGTTCCCAAGTGCTTTGAATCTACCTGTGTAGCCTAATTTTTTACCTCTCCCCTCCTTGCCCCCATGGTGGAGGGGAAAGAGGAACAGGGATTAAAGTAAGCCGGAGAATTATTACATACTGGTGATTTAAAGGCACTGGAAAAAAAAAAACAAAAACCTTTGAATTAAGAATGGATTTCATGGTGTGTGACTATATCACAATAAAAATAACTTGGAAAACTAAGCGGGAGATACAGTTGGGCTGGAAAAGATGTACATTTGTGTATTTTTTATGTTGGGGCGATTCGTTTACTGAGCCAGCATTTGTGGTGAATATATCACGTGTTGGTGCTGATCTAAAGTGATTCTGGAGCGGGGAAACTGAACCCCCTGGGGCAGTCGTTGTGTGGACACTGTGGGAACAATGTCCAGAATGACATTTCCCGGACCCCAGTGTTCTTGGCATCTGCGGACTGGTCTTCTGCTGGGGTCAGCGCAAGTCACTCTTTGGTGGGAAGATTTTGTTTGTTTGTTTGTTTTTTAAACAGGGTTTCTCTGTGTAGTCCTGGCTGTCTGGGAACTCACTCTGTAGACCATCTGACTGAGATCTGTCTAGAGATCAACCTGGACCCACCTCCGGAGACCTGGGATTAAAGGCGTGTGCCACCATGCTGGGTTGCGAGGTTGTCACTTGAGCAGGACCCCGTCATTTCATCTCCAGAATTTGGCAAATTTGCCATCAGATCTTGCCCATGGACTAATCTAGATCCCGTGGTTGCTTCTGACAGCAACTGCAATTTTTCTTTCTGAGGTAGGACTCACTGTGTAGCTCAGGCTGGCTTGAAACTCCCTGTGTAGACCAGGCTGGCCTTAGGCTCACAGAGATCTGCCTGCCTCTGCCTCCTGAACTCTAGGATTACAAGGGGGTGCTTTCAGGGAGGGACATCACACCCAGCACTAACTACAGTTTTAAGAGGATCCCAGAGTCACCTCCCAGTTTGATGATGCTTCAGAATCTACTAGAAGCTGTAATATGGTTGTGGTTTATTGTTGGGAATGGATACATATGTGTGTAGGTGCATGGACACCACAGCACGTGTGTTGGAATCCGAGGATGACTTGCAGGAGTTGGGTCTCTTCTTCCCCATGGGGTCCCAGGGATTGAACTCAGATCATCAGGCTTGGTGGCAAGCACCTTTATCCACTAAGCCATCTCACTGGCCCCTGGATTTCTTTTTAATGGACATGGGGGAGAGAGGATTGCTAGTAGAGAAGCAAGTGCTCAGGACAGTAGCTCAACTGAGGCCGCAGACACGCTGACTCTGGTGTCTCATCTATTCTCTGGACTTTCTAAGGGGAATCTCTGAGGAAGGGTGAGAAGGGGCTGGAAAGAACAGCAGATTCCCCCCACTACCCCCTGAGGCTGTGTGCTTGGCTGCTTCAGTGACATCATCTGAGTCTTACACCAGAGACAGTAGACCCCTGTGGGGACTTCTGTCCCCGTCAGAGCCGCAGGTCTGTGTGGAGGATCCCTTCCATTAGAGCAGTGGTTCTCAACCTTCGTAATGCTGTGACCCTTTAGTACAGTTCCCTCATGTTGCGATGACCCCAAAGATAAAATTATTCTCGTAGCATGCTGCATCATAACTGTAGTTTTGCTGCTGTTATGAATCGTAATTGCAAATATGTATTTTCCAATGGTCTTAGGTGATGCCCCAAGGGTCGCGACCCACAGGTTGAGAGACACCGCACTAGACGCTCAGAAGCAAAGTCACAGAGTTGAACCGCTGCTGTAGTGGCAAATGCCTGTTTTTGTCAGAATTTTGCGGCATTGGGCAGCAGACCTGGGGACCCTGCCTTGTTCGCAGTGGGGTTAGCTGTGTTTGCTAGTCTCCCACACAACCCGTCCAACTGCATGGGCTCATGCTCAGGGAGTCTACTTGCCAAAGACAAAGAGCCCGTTTTCATGTCTGGCCTCTGGATGCCTCTCCACTCGGTGCCGTTTCTCAGTCTGAGGTCTACTGAGGAGAGGAGGGAGCTTAGAACGAGGCAGGGGATTGTGCACGCATCAGATGGATCCACTCAGTCCGAGGCAGGAGTAGCGAACCCGACAGGTATGAGAAGCAGGGGTAAAATTTTCCATGAATGTCCTGATTGAGGCTAATGGATTCACAGGAGGCATAGAGAGCAGCGTGGGGTGGGAGGTGCAGGGAGGGATAATCAGAATTTGGCAACAGCTGGGCGGTGGGGTGTGAAGGGAAGGCATGATTGTTGACAGCCCCAAAATGATAAGCATCCCCCAGAGAGACAGAGAAGTGGGGCAGGGAGGAGGGGATTTGTTCCCTCTGACACATCGGAACCGCTGCTGGGCTGTGTAAATGGAGCAAGGGAGAGAACAGGAAATGCAGGCTGGCACACCTGTGAAAGCAGCCCCCTACAAGATGCCAGTCTTTCAGGAAGCTGAGGGGTTTTCTGACTGAACAGCAAGGGGATGACTGTTTGCGCGGTGGGGGGTGGGGGTGGGCAGAGGTGGTGGGCTGGAGCTGTGTGTGCACTGACAGATGTGGAAGTTCAGACTTAGATCTGGCCAGCAGGGGCCGAAGCAGCCTCTTGTGTGTGGGGTCCTCTCAGCATGCAGTGGCAGACACTTTTGAGGGTCAAATGGGGCACAGGGTTGGGGTGACCTCCAGTCCCATCACGCCCGCTCTAGATTTGACCTTTATTGTGAAGCCACGCTGGGGCAGGAGAGTGTGAGGAAGGTGTGAGGTTTTGTAATTTGTGCAAAAAGTGTCATATGAGCCACCAGGGCCTCTGGGCTGCTTGTTAGTCTTTTAAAAATAAGCCTTCAGTAATAAAGTCTGAAAATTTTCCAGTTCATTCTGATCTTGCTACGCTATGTGAGGTATGCAAAAAACTACCCAATGATCATTTTGTAAGCTGAGCGTTTTGCTGCTGCTAACGGAGTCTCGTGTCTTCATTGTTTGATCTTCATCGAGCATATCATGTGTGCAAGAGCCATTCCACACTTCTTGTTTTCATCTACTTCTAGAATTCTACCTCTGCTTCTAGAATTGACATCTTTGATACACCAAGTATCACGAGTGAAGATACAGATTCGTGAAGAAAGACTATTTTATCTTTCTAGTCGCTATGAGAAAATACCGGACAGATGTGACCTAAGGAAGGCGACGTGCCCCTTGGCTCCTGGCTTAGGGCGTGTTTCATCGCAGTGGGAAAGCACACATTCCCAGTTGGGAAGAGAGGGAGATGGAGACTCCCAAGCTCCCTGTTGGCCCTGTAGCCTGTAGAGCCTAAGGAACACTACTGCCTACATATAGAGTGGGTCTTCCCACCTCCATGACCCAGTCTAGAAAGTCCCTCACAGACATGTCTAGAGGTTTGTCTCCTAGGTGATCCTAGAGCTTGGCAAGATGACATAATAAGGGCCTTGCTTTTTCTATGCAGCATCATTTTAATTAAAAATATGTAGAAATGAAAAAATACTTAAAAATGATAATAGGGCCTGTAACAGAATGAACAAATAGTACTTCTAGATGACAGACTATTTTACAGCCAGGGCTATTTATAGTTATCATTTAATTATGTGGGAAAAACCAGGGTGCCAAATTGTATGCATAATTAGAATCAAGATTCATGTTACTTATTAATATATGTATATAAGTAAGCATGACATACATAAAGGCAGGAAGAAAATACACCTAAATGTCAGCAACGGCTATTTCTAGATGGCAGAATCACACGTGAAAAAAAAATTTCTCCCTTACACTCAAGTTAATTTCCCAACTTTTGGGAAACAAATAGATAATTGTGTTTATAATCATCGTGTTTCAGTTCAAGGCATCCAGGCTTCAATTTTCTTTTTCTGTTTTATGGTTTTTCCAGACAAGGTTTTGTCCTTTTTTTTATGGTTTTATTTAACTTTTTTTATGTGCATTGGTGTGAAGGTGTCAGATCCCCAACTGGATCTTCAGACAGTTGGGAGCTGCCATGTGGGTGCTGGGAATTGAACCCGGATCCATCTGGAAGAGGAGTCATTGCTCTTAACCACTGAGCCATCTCTCCAGCCCCGGAGGGTTCAATTTTCAATGGGATATACGAGACACAAATTGTTCACTTGATTTGATGCTGGTGAGAACAATCAAGTCAGGCTTGGGAAGTGCTCCGAGTTGCCATTCTTCTGGAAGGTGAATTCATCAGAGACACCAGAGGACTGGGGAGAACTCAGCCCCAGGAGCCATGGTAGAAACACACACCAGCGTGGTATTGCTGGTTGTTTTGTTTTGCTTTACTCCTTTGCCTCTTAATGCTTTGGGGGGCCCACTACCCAGCTCCCAAATAAATAATACACAGAGACTTATTATTACTTATAAATGCCCAGCCTTAGCTTGGCTTATTTCTGCCCGGATTTTCTTGTCTTAAATTATCCCTCCTCTCTTTGCCTCTGGGATTTTACCTTTCTCTATTTCTCTATACCTTTTCTTTCCTTCTTACTCCATATGTGACTGTGTAGTTGGGTGTCTGGCCCCTTCTTTTCTCACTCACTCCTTGATCTTTTCTTGCTTCCGGAACCCTCCTCTTCTCCTTCTATTTGTTCTCTCCGCCTGCCAGCCCCACCTATCCCTTTTTCTGCCTCACTATTGGCCATCCAGCTCGTTATTAGACCAATCAGGTGTTTTTAGACAGGCAAAGTAACACAGCTTCACAGAGTTAAACAAATGCAACATAAAAGAATGCAGCACATCTTTGCATCATTAAAGCAAATGTTCCACAGCATAAACAAACGTAACACATCTTAAACTAATATTCCACAACACCCGTACCCTTTCCGAGAGTTCAGCTGCCCAGGTCTAGGAGACAGAGCCATGAAGATGGGGTGCAGCCTACTTGCATGACCCCTTCCAGGGCTTTCCAGTGAATAAAAAAGGCCCTCTCTATAGTATTTAGATTAAGGAAGCCACCGCTAACGGGAGGAAAAGGGGTGAACTCAGTGCTTCATTTGTAGCCATTTTGGTTTTTTACCCATTTTCTGGATCTGACTTTTATATACATATTTATTTGAATTTTTAAAAAGTTCCAATACTTAGTTTAATATCACAGCTCAAGAAAGACAAAGAGATGACCATAGGAGGAGGGGTGAATGGAAAGGTACAAACACTGTTGTGCCTACTGGAAACAAGCCGGGTATATGTATTGGCTTTCTCAATTCATTATTTTATTACTTTATATGTATGGGTGTTCTTCCTGCATGCATATCTGTGGACCATGTGCCTGCCTGGTGCCTGCAGAAGCCAAAAGAGGGCAGTGGATACCGTGTAACTGGAGCTATAGATGATCTGAGCCCCCATTCGGGAGATAGGAATCGAGCCCAGGCCCTTTGGAAGAGCAGCCAGTGCTCTGAACCCCTGAACCACCACTCCAGCCCCTGCACTTAGTTAACCATCTTCACAGGGACTGTCAAGGAGGCACCATGTTGCTACAGGGTTTCTCTTTCTCCTCTTTATCCTGTACCTCCTCCTCTTCTCTTCTTCCTCCTTTTCATCTCCTTCTCTTTCTCCTCCCTCCTCATCTTCTTCTTCTCTCCCCTGCAACACCAGAAACAGGCATTGAGTCAGTCATGACAGTGTACACCTTTGATCCCAGCACTTGAGAGGCAGAGTGAATCTCTGTGAGTTCAAGATCATCTTGGTCTACAGAGTGAGTTCCAGAACAGCCACATCTATGTAGAGAGGCCTTTTCTTGGGGTAAGGGGAAAAGACAAAGGAGGAGGAAGAGGGTGGAGAGGAGGGGAGGGGAGAGGAGAAGAGAGGAGAGGAGAGGGAAATAAGGCTTGGAAGAAAGTGCACAATTTCTCCCAAGGTCACAAACATGGGCACATTCATTCAAAATTCTGAGTAAAAAATGAAGCTGCTCCAAGGTTGTATATCAACTCCTTTCTTCAATTCATTTCTCTACACAAACAGTACCTGCCTATAATCACAGGTAATGATAATGATGACACAAAGAAAGGTGATGTAGACTTCATAATTTCCCTTAAAAACTCACAACACTCAGGCCCTGCTAACGTCTGCACAGGTTCCAAGCTGAAATAGTCAGTCTCACTTAACCAGTTTTATCATAAAATCCCAGTCAAGTGCCCTGCTGAGATGTGGGTCTGACTTCTCAGTGTGTAGGGGCTCTCTGGGTTAGATGTCAGTGCTGAGGATGGTTAGGGCACTCCGTATTCTTAAAATGGTTACAGGGAGAGAACTTCGCAGAATTGCTAGGAAATACAGCCAGCTCTCCACAGACAGGGAATTTTCCATAGTTCCCTTGCCAGAAAGGGAGGGTGAGCTCAGTTTACAAGTCCGAGTGAGAAGGGCTTGCGAGGACTGAAAGCCGAGCCCAGAGCCCTGTGCGGGCCACCGCTTACAATGAGGACCAGCTTTTGTGCTGCTAGGAGCCCAGTGGAAGTAGCCAAGAGTCTTGGACTAGATCTGATTGCTTTTCTAAAAGCTCACCAATTCGGGACTCTTGCCAGAGAAGTTGTGTTTAGTTGGAGTGCCCAGGGTGAGAGGATTGGGACAATCACAACGACCCGAGTGCCATACCTTCTGCCGAGTGTCTGGTCCTAGGGCTTAATTTGCTTGAGCCAGTAGCTCATGCATGGCTCAAACAAAAGCTGGAGAACAAATCAAAGACAGAGACTTGCAAAAGCACCCTGTGCTGGGTGTACACTTAATCCAAGCCATCTAATGCAAAACAAACAAAAACAAAATAAAACAACAACAACAACAAAACTGTTGGTCAGACAACTCTCACTGGATCCTCCTGGGATGCAGAGGCCTGGGTCTACATCTGGGTGTTGAGTACTAAACAAATGTTAACTGTTTCCTCCTTTGTAGCCAAGAGAGCCGTGGAGTGCGGGTCTCTCTTCCAGACCATTTGCAGCCTCTTTGCTCCGACCCCTAGGCCAATTGCTCTCGTTTGGAAGTGAGTGAATGTGGCCTTTTCCATCATGCATTCAGGGTCTGAATTGTGGTCAGTGAGTTGGATACAGGCTATGGTCTGTAGGCTCCCTCTGAGGCAGACAGCATAGGGGTACCTTAACAACCAAAGCTTGGGTGAAGCTATACACACACCCCTTTTCTAACAACACACTCAGAAACCTAGGACCCTCACCTTCATGTACTAAGTGTACATTCTCCTCTCTGTACAAGTTTCTGTACCTAGAAACTTGTTGGCAACCTGGGATCCCTGCACCAGGCTCCTTAATACCTACCCACCCTCACCCCCCACCCTTTAAAGCATCTATTTACTTGTTTTATGTATATGGATTCTTTGCTTCCCTGTAAGTCTGTGTACCGTGTGTAATGGTTTAAGTAAGAGGCTGCAGGTCCCTGGGTGGTAGCAGTGGGCAGTGGGCCATGAGACCATTCTGCATGTTCCCAAACGGTAGAGGGCAGCAGGTCCCAAGTCCATGGCAGGCCACAAAGGCAGTCGGGTCCTAGGCAGGAGGCCACATGGTGGGTGAGAGACCGAGATGGGCAGGCACATCATGCAGAGTGAAGTTGGATATTTATTTAGTGGGTTATGGAAGGGAAGGGGAGAAAGGAGAAGAGCAGAGAGAGAGGCAGGGGGAAGGGGAGAAGTGGGGGGAGAAGGGAGAGACAGAAGCTGCCTCTTTGAGAGGGAGATGAAATAGAAGGGATTTAGGCTGGAAGCTGAAGATCAGCTTGCCTCAGTGGAGGGGGGAAGGAGGGAAGGAGTGGGCGTGGCTTGTCTCTTAAAGGGACAGGACAGACCATTGCACCATGTGTGTGCCTGGTGTCCTCTGAGGCTAGAAGAGGGCATCAGATTCTATAGCACTTGAGTAATCGACAGTTGTGAGCTGCCATTCGGGTGCTGGAATTGAATCCCGGTCCTCTAGAAGAACAACCAGTGTGCTCTTAATTGTGGAGCCCTCTCTCCAGCTCCTGTATACATGCTTTAAACAATTGGAAATACATTACTACCCTCAGTAACCTTTTGACAATGCCCCATGACTATTAAGCATGTCACAGAAACCAAGAGAGATGGGCTGGTCTGGCCTGCAGCTAGGTTAGCGCACATGCTCAATAAGGCAAACTGTGTACTTTGAGTGAATGCTTAGAGAGAATTCCCTACCTACCATTTTATGTCCATGCACACTGGGCGTTCATATGGTTGCCGTCGTAGGTCTCATGGGGAGAGATGGGCAGTGAACAAAGGTTTGCACAACCTGAGCCTGTCAATCAGAGACACAGCTTCTCCTCCTGAATCTCACAAAAGGAGGCTTCAAATGATAGTCGGGTCTCCCGAGTGCCTCACTCATAGGAGCCACTCACCTGTTGTCACTCTTGGTGGTGTATTTCCGTTTGATCTGTACTATTACTCTGCTTTGGAATAAGTTTCCTTACTACTTTGCAAACTGTGTGAGCCTTTATTTCAATTTCTTGAGTTAGGGGCTGTGGTGATTTCAATAAAAATGGTTCCCATAATCCAGGTTGTAGTGGCACACGCCTTTAATCCCAGCCCTTGGGAAACAGTGATAGGTGGATCTCAGTGAGTTTGAGGCCAGCCTGGTCTACAAAGCAAGTTCCAGGATATACAGGACTGTTAGACAGAGAAATCTTGTCTCAGAAGCCACCCCCTCAAAAAAGATGGCCCCCATAGGTCCATAGGGAGTGACATTATTAGGAGGTGGTTCCTTATTGGAGTGGGCGTGGCTTTGTTGGAGGAGGTGTATCCCTAGAGGGTGGGCTTGGAGGTCTCAGCTGCTCAAGCCTGGTCAGTGTGTCACTATCCCTTTCTGCCGCCTGTGGATCTAGATGTAGAACTCTCAGCTACCTCTCCAGCACCATGTCTGCCTGCATGCCACCATGTTGTAGAATATTAGTTAAAGATTTATTACATCCTTTTATGCTGTGGAACATTTGTTTAATGATGCAAAGATGTGTTGCATTCTTTTATTTTGTTTTTGTTTAACTCTGTGAAGCTGTGTTACTTTGCCTGCCTAAAACACCTGATTGTCTAATAAAGAGCTGAATGGCCGATAGCTAGGCAGGAGAGGAATAGGTGGGGCTGGCGGGCAGAGAAAAATAGGAGAGAAAAAGGAAGAAAAAGAAAAGGAGGAGAGGAGGACACCAGGGGCCAGCCACTCAGCTACACAGCCAGACATGCAGTAAGAAGTAAAGAAAGATACAGAAATAGAGAAAGGTAAAAGCCTAGAGGCAAAAGATAGATGGGATAATTTAAGTAAAGCTGGCTAGGGGGCTGGAGAGATGGCTCAGAGGTTAAGAGCACTGGCTACTCTTCCAGAGGTCCTGAGTTCAATTCCCAGCAACCACATGGTGGCTCACAACCATCTGTACTGAGATCTGGTGCCCTCTTCTGGTGTGCGGGCATACACCGAGGCAGAATGTTGTATACATAATAAATAAATAAATAAATCTTAAAAAAAAAAAAAGAAAAAAAGAAAAGCTGGCTAGAAATAAGCTGGCTCGCTCAAGGTTATTGTGAATGGGTGTAGCTAATGATCAGACCTTGTGTTCCAGGAATAGAGAGAAGTAGTTTGTTCCTACCTCAAATAAGAGTCTAAGGATTCAACTAAGTTCCAGTTTCCTTTATGAAGATAACTTGGGATTCCACTCAGGGAGTGGTTTAACTATAGAATATTTTGGTCTAGGGTGTGAACATGACTTGTTTTGTTCTAGCAACAGAATGTTTAACTATGAATATAGCCCACGACCTTCAATTGGTGTGTTCATTTCCTTGTATCATGTTAATGCAGTCTTTTGTCTTACTCCTACCTTTTGGGGTCAGGGTATTTTAAGCAGTTGGAAATTAAAGGCGGGTGGATTTTAGTACTCACTGAAACTTCCTCCCGATACTATCCTATATGTTTCTCCGTTTTATTATTTTCATTCGCGTCTTCATATTCTTTACTATATTTCTAAGTCCCCACGCCTCTACCCTGATGAGAGGTGTTTTTTGTCAATACTGGTCCCCAACTGGTGGCGGGTCCCCAAATAGCAAAGAGTAAAAAAGCCAACCATACCACCATGCTTCTTGTCATGACAACAATGCACTAAATTTCTGAAACTGTAAGCCAGCCCCAATTAAATGTTCTCCTTTATAAGAGTTGCCATGGTCATGGTGTCTCCTCACAGCAATATTAATTCTAACTGAGACAGAAGTCAAGAATATGAAAATTCCAGGCCTGACCCAGGCCTCTAGTAACTCCCCTTATATTTATTATTGTCAATTTTCTATTATGAAATAACTATAAATGTAAAAAGAAGTAGACAAAGAAAAATTTTATTTTGGGACAAGGTCTCACTTTGTAGCCCTGGCTGACCTGGCAGACACATAGATCTGCCTACCTCTGCCTCTCAAGTGCTGGGATCCAAGGGGTGCTACTATGCCTGGCTATAGACACTTTTGAAATAATTTCTTTTTGTGCTGGGTGTATGCATGTTTTACCTGTGTGCACATATATGTACATACTATGTGTATGTCAGGAGTCTGCAGAGCCAGAAGAGGGGTCCTCTGGAACTGGAGTTACAGATGGTTGTCAGCATATGGGTGTTGAGAAGAGAACTCGGGTCCTCTAGAAGAGCAACAAGTGATCTTAAGCCCTGGGCCATCTTTCCAGCCCCTGCAAACACATACTTTCATAACAGTTTAGCTGAGAGAACTGTGGCCCTGCTGAATCTTTTCTAGTTTATTGTTGAGGAAGAAATTTGAGGAAAGAACAAAATCCAGTAGTAGGCACACACTGACTTTCCTGGGGACAGATGGTTGCATGCATTGCTATGATCTTTTCCCCAGAAGAGTTTATTTGGGAGGTAAGGAACACCACTAAGAAGCCAAGCTTTTCATCATTCTTTTATGACTGCTGAGCCAATATGGACAGAATTTCATCCCCTTTTATTATTTTACTGATCTTATCTGACATCCATCCCTTTTCAGCCTCTAAAGGTTGTCACTCTTTCTGCCAAACCTTAAATAAGAGCTTAGATTATTGTGATTTTCTACATAGAAATTCATTTTCATAAAGTCCCCCAAGGCTTCCCCAAGCTGACTAAGAAGGTGCATATCAAAAACTCCTTCTTACAAGATTTATTTTATTATTAAACTATTTTTGTGTTTATGTATATGCAGGTATTTGTGAAAGTGTGAGCGCGTGTGCATGTTTGATGTGGGATTCCCCTCTGTATGCTGTGAGTTCTATTGCCATTGGTTAATAAAGAATCTGCTTTGGGCCCATGGAAGGGCAGAATATAGCCAGGTGGGAAATCTGAACAGAGATATGTAGAGTGAGTAGGCAGAGTCAAGAGATGCCATGTAGCTGCCGAAGGAGAGAGATGCCCTGGAACCTTACCAGTAAACCACAAGCCCCTTGGTAAAATACAAAATAATAGGAATGGGTTAATTTAAGATGTAAGAGTTAGTTAATAAGAAGCCTGAGTTAATAGGACAAACAGTGTTTTAATTAATATAGTTTCTGTGTCGTTACTTGGGTCTGGAAGGCCAGGAATGAATAAGCAGCCTTTGCCTGCACATGTCCTGACTCACTTGTAGAATTCAGAGGACAGTTTGTGGAAGCTCTCTAACCACGTGGGTCCCGTGGATCAAAGTTAGTAACCAGCAGCACTCGAGAAACAGAGGCAGGAGGATCTCTGTGAGTTCAAGTACAGCCTGATCTACAGAGTGAGTTCTAGGACAGCCAGGGCTACTCAGATAAACCATGTCTCAAAATACCAAAAGAAAAAAAAATTAGATTATCAGGTTTGGTAGTACCCCAAGACACCTCACTGGCTCTCCTTTTACAAGGTTTGAAGAAGAATGCACCAGTTGGTTTAATTTGCTGAAGAATAGCAAGGAAAGGCTACACTATAGCAAAGAATTAACTACTTAGATGAAAAAGATTCCAGGGTACCAGGGTAATGTACTAAAAGTCTTCCAAATTTTGAGCATTTCATAAACGTTTGACAATGTTGATTAAGGAACAAAAAGTCTGGTGTCACTAAATTGGCATGTTCTGGGCAAGGCTAAGCAGCTAGGTTTTATTGCAGGCTACAAAGATGGACCACCCGGCTTCCCTTGGTGAAGAAAAAGTGGTGTGGGCTAACTGGCCTACAGTCTTGTCCTTCTCTGTCAGTGCTAGCTACTTGAGGCTCTTCCTGGCTACCCAAGTCTAAGAGCAAGAGCAGTAAGCTATGGCCAATGGTACGTGTGTGTGTGTGTGTGTGTGTGTGTGTGTGTGTGTGTGTGGACTCCAGCACACCCTGGGGCTTGCCAAGGGCTAAGAGCATGTGTGGGGACTTTCGCAACACTCGAGTAGACTTCACGTTGTATGGATTTAGTTCAGCAAAAGAAAGTTGGATCAAAGGGGCAGTTTCTCTTTCATATCTATTCAGTGGATTTGTCCCTGGTTATCACTGCTACACCTAAAGGGGAAACATCATATTAGTTATCAGGAAATAGTCCTGATATCTGTGGTAAGAGGAGATGGGCAGCATAAATTTTGCCCCAGCTTAGCACGTGGTGATGAGCTCTTTGCTGAGAACGTGCGTGCGCTCCTGCTTCTTGATGTGTGTAAGTGGCTCCCAGGTATTTGGTGCGCACAGACATTGATGGGGGTTTGTGTGTTTATCAGGATTCTCACCTTCCCTCTGCACCCCAGACCCACAGCCCGAGGGAACATCTCCGAGAGTTTATGGATAGTTTAATGTGGCAATCTTAAATTACCAACCATGCCTGTTGAGGTGGTCCCTTTAGAACCACAACCATTCTCAGATACAAATTTCAGCAATGGCAGAGCTTCTGGAAGCCTCAGCATAGGTCCTTGGTCCTCCGTTGTTGTTTTGAGACAGGTTCTCACTGTGTATCTCTTGCTCTCCTGGAATCATTGTGTAGCCTGACTGGCCTCAAATTCACATAGATCTACCTGTCTCTGGCTCCTGAATGCTGGGATAAAAGGCATACACCACTATGTCCAGCTTCCACGGTCCTCTTTAGGAGCCATCGCTGGAGGCTGGGGAGTATACAGAGGAACTTATATTTGCCCTGGGTCCTTTCCTGTATTC
This sequence comes from Chionomys nivalis, assembly GCF_950005125.1. NCBI lineage: Eukaryota > Metazoa > Chordata > Mammalia > Rodentia > Cricetidae > Chionomys > Chionomys nivalis. The sequence goes on along the minus strand of NC_080097.1, from coordinate 38,002,891 downwards.
TCTTTTTTCTACTAAGAGAAAACCATGCCAAAATGTGGCGCCTCACACCTGTAATCCCAGTACTTGGGAGTTGAAGACAAAAGGATTAGGAATTCAAAGTCATCTTTGGTTATATTGTGAATTCTAGACTAGCCAGGAGTATGGGAGAGACTTAGAAAGAAACATACAGGGGGCTGGAGAGATGGCTCAGCGGTTAAGAGCATTGCCTGCTCATCCAAAGGTCCTGAGTTTAATTCCCAGCAACCACATGGTGGCTCACAACCATCTGGAATGAGATCTGATGCCCTCTTCTGGCCTACAGGCAGACACACAGACAGAATATTGTATACATAATAAATAAATATTAAAAAAAAAAGAAACATACAACTAAAACCAAAAAAACTTAACAGTAGAAACCAGAAATTCCCTTTGAAATTTATAGAGGTCATGCATTGGCTATTCCCCATCTAATGTCCAATGCGATGACAGTAAGAGCCTTCCAAGGACTTGAAGACTGAGTAGGAAGAGATAGGATTCCCTTTCTCCAACCTGTCCTGGGCAGAAGACACTAGGATCAAAATTCTCACACGTGCATTGAGCTTAACTTTGAAATGACCTGTGTGGCCCACTAGTTAGGGAGTTTCTGTAAGGCTGCCCAGGAGGGCTTAGAAATCAAGGAACTTCAAGTGGGATGTTTAGATGAATCATCCAAAGCCAGACAGGGTTCCTGTTGCCTGCCTTACCCAGCATTACCAGGGTTAAATTGGCAAATGGAGAAGATTGATCTAGACTCCTGGTACACAGTGTCTTGGGAAATCACAAACCACTTGGATATAAACCCTAGCAGGGCCTGCTCTTGATGTCTGTGCCTCTCAGGCCTAAGGGGACCATCTCTGGGGAAGAGACGCCTCAGAGGGCATCAGGCCCTAGCTGGAGCTGAGCAGGAAAAGCCCCAGTGCTCTAGGGCTCCAGGATCCTCCATGACTTTCTCTAATCCAGTTCCGCTCTCATGTGGCTCACTATCTCCTGCATGGCTGTCCTAAGCCATGGGAGCGACTGGCACATCTCTTACCCCCAGGGCTGGGAAAAGTCTTTTTTTTCCCTCTCTGATTATAGATGCTGAGCCTGGAAGGATGGGGACAGCCTGGAGTCTGGCCCAAGCAGCAAGCTTTCAAGTCCTTAGTCATCAGTAAACAGCTATAATGCTTAGTGTCTGGATGCAGCTCCTTTCTGCTGGGTAGCCTGTGGTTGCCATGGATAAGGCTTTGTCTTTGGAGGTCCACAAGCGAGGAGGATTTGAGTAAATACTGATGGGTCAACATTTCCATAAAACTGGAAAGAAAAAAAAACAGAAAAAAAAAGGAAAAGGGCACACTTTCTTAAATAACTCCATCAAAGTCATTAAATGGTTCCAAATTAATGACCAAAATACTAGCAAAATCCTCAAGCTTTCTTGGCTATATCCTAAAGGGATCCACATTTTAAACAAGCGTTCAGAATTGGAAAGACAAGTTCTATTAATGGTTCTAATGGAGGAAGTGAAAATGACGGTATTCTGTCCCCCCTTGAGTGTTTTGGACAATAAAAAGTTAGATGGGTTTCTTTTCTTGCCAGTGCTTATTTTCCAGAATGCTTCTTAAGTTGCCATTGGTATGATGTATCCTATCCCAGCCAATACATGAACCTGTGTTTCAAGCCAACAATGGTGTTTCTGTCTCTAGGGGTTTGGCAATGGTGATGGAAGAAAGGCAGATTGAATTAAGAGAGGGCTTAAAAAAAAGGAAAGGAAGGGAAATGACTTGTTTCTGCATTGTGACCAAACAGCTCCTGTGTCTTTCATGACGTGGACACTCTTAAGTCACTTCAGAAGAGGGGATTGCGGTTTGTGGTAAAGTAGAGACCACTGACTGGGAACCTGGATGCAGGCATAACTCCTATAGGCTTTGGGTCTTTACTCAAGAAAAGCATCATTTTTGATGCTGCTCTTTGGAGCGTGCTTCTGAAGACCACACTACCTCCAGGAGGAATGTGTTGGCTTCTGGGATGAAGACATCAGGCATGCTGGGTATCTGGCTTCCACCCTCCTCTCTGAAGGAGCTTGTACAGTGTTCAGCGGTTCAGCATCAGGAGGCTGCCCCCCTCCCCTTCAACACCTAGCCCGTTCATCCAGGAACTGTAATCACCCAGGGACCTTTCTAGTTGGAGTGGGAAGCAGGTGATGCTAATTTTCTTCCGCGTGTTCACGTTTTCACACATTTGCAGGTAGACACGGGATTAATTCTCAGCTTCTGTGGTTTACCAGCCGAAGACTTCTCTCCATTACCATGTCACCTGGCAATCATCAGAGTGTTCACATGGAAGCACACGTCCTGACTCCAAATGCTCCCATACAAAGCTCTCTGTGCAGTTTGGAACAGGGATGGTGATGGCAGCACCCCCCACTCCCCTCCCCTTGCCACCAGTGTCAGCCGGCAAAGAAGAGGCACTCACGCCTGTGCTGCGGCTGGTGGGTCTGGATAAACAAGCCACCTCTCCGGGTGGAATTCTACTAAGGTTGCCACACCCAGCTGGAATGGCTGAGGGATCAAGCTCACGCTCCCCGCTCCCCGTGGGACAGGGGGTGGGGGTAGAGGAACAGATAGGTGGACAGGACACAACACAACAGAGAATGGAGACATGGCTGCCAGGGAAGCCACACTGAAGGGGACCTCTTAGCTTGTCCCTTTTTGAGGAGAGAATGAGTAGATCATTCACTGCTGAGGCTCTGACGGTCAGTATTTGACCTTCAAGGGAATTGTGAACTCTATAGCTTCCATATGGTTCTTCCAGGACTGCCTGCCACAAGCGGAGGCCATTCTGTGCAAAAGCTGAGGGCTAGGCTGGTCTTTTCTGGCCTCAGCCTTACAGAGACTTTAATCTGGATGAAAGGGACTTTATCTGTAAAACGGGAAAGGAAGGAGTCTGAGGTTTGGGTTTTAAGTTGACATGCTCAGTGGAGCTTCTTCAGGCGACACCTAATCTGTAGGTGAGCCCGGATTCCAACAAAGGAGCAAGCAGCGTGGTGGTGAGGGAAGGCCATTGAGATTCTGACTTTAAATGAACACAAACAAAAGACGGAAGGAGGGGCCCGGTCGTGAAGGCTGTCATTGGAGCAGGAATCTATATTAGTGTCGGGAAACGCTCAAGTCCAGAATGTGCTAAGCCTGTGAAACAGCGGCTGCTGACAGGAGCCGAAAGCCTGTCTGGAAGCATTTTCATGTAAATGATCTCATGCATCCTCACAATGACCCTGGGAGAGGGGATGGGAGTCAGTACCCTCAGAGCTCTTGGGGACTTCCCAGAGGCCAAGCTGGGATTGGAGCCCAGATCATCTCCCGCCAAACGCTGGCTCTTCCTACCACCCTGCCTTACACAGCTCAAAGGTTCTTTCTGACTCTGGATGAGAGGGAGGATGAGAGAGGACCCGCCCCATGGGATAGTGGGGTGTTCTCATCTTCTCCTTCAAGGTTCACCACCAAGTAAAACTGTCTTCACAGCATAGAACACGTTTCTCTGGGTGAGTCTTTAAAAACTTCATTTTTTAGATTTTATTTATTTTTACTTTATGTGTATGAGCATTTGCACAACGTGCGTGCAGTGCCCACGGAGGCCTAAAGAGGGTGTCGGGTTTCCTGGTAATAGAGTTACAGACAGTTGTGAGACACCTTGTGGGTGCTAGGAATCAAACCTGGGTCCTCTGAAAGAGAAGCCAGTGCTCTTATCCACGGAACCATTTCTTCACCTCTCTGGCCCCCACTATGCCCCTCCTGCCCCCACTCCCCCACCCTACTCGGAAAGTTCTTGAGGAGCGTTGAGCTCACCAAGAAACCCAAGGCTTGGCATAGCTGGCTATTTCCACAGCACTTTCTTCCTCTAAGACTTCCATAGCCCTCCTCAATCCAGAACTGGCTTGCCTGGGGTCCATCATCCGACCTCCACCCACAGCATAGACACTAAGTGATTGAGCAGGGGGTGGCAGCAATCATCACCACCAAGTGGCCGCAATGCCACGAGAAACAGCGAGGTGGTGATGACTTAGCAAACCAAGACAGAAGGTGGATTCGAGACTCGACATGCCGGCTGGCTAACACTCTTCCCAGAGGTGTTCTGAAGTCTAGAGACACAAAGTGGGCCCCACAGCTCATCTTATCTGTGGCACAAACCTGGCTGGAATGCTTTGTGTGTCTCAAGGACAGAGGGAGGGGTGCTTGAGGCAACGTCATTTTTTTAAGATTCCAAGACCTGCTTTTTAGATGAGTTGTTCCATTAAACATTTGGGCATACTAAGAGAAAACATCACACTCTAGGAGCTGTGGAAAGAAGGTACCTCAGACAACAGAGGAGGACACATTTAACTGAAGTTTAGCATCGCGGCCATTGTTGGTACTCAGGGCGAGCATTACAGGACCTGTTGTGGGCAGAGTACTCCCTGAAGGGCTCTAAGATGATGGGGGAATGTGGACGTGAACCTGAATTTCCAGAAGGTTCTTACGTTCTTCTCTTCTTGTTGGGAAGTTGAAGGCAGCTGTCTCATTTCTGTATGCATTCTTGAGGGTCTGAAAAGAGCAGAAACGGAAACTGTCTTATACTTTTTCCTTATAGCTGAAATCACTGTGGTCTTGTGTTTCCTATTGGCCCCTCAGTACACCCAGGACATTGACATCTCTCCCTGCCCCAGGCCGTTGTCCTCAGGATTGGCCTTGTGTCACTGGAGCCTCTGTGACACAGTGAGTGTCATTGGGGAGAGCACCCCCGATCCTGTAGGACTATGTTGTCGTTTGTGTATATATGTATACATATTTGTGGTGTGTGTGTCTAAATACATATTCCTGTGTGGGCATGTGGAGGCCAGAAGTTGAAATTGGTGTCTTCCTCAATTACTCTGCATTCTATTTATTTATTGAGTGTGTGTGTGCATGCGCGTGTTTGCATGTGTGAGCGTGCATTTGTGGATGCATGTGTGCACATGAATATGGGGCCAGAGGTTGACATCAGATGTTTTTCTGGATTGCTCTCCACTTTATACATTGAGGCAAAGCCTTTCACTCGAACCCAGCAGCTGCTGGTTCAGCAAGCCCATCTAGCCGTCCTTACCTGGCAATCCTTCGGCTCTGCTCCGGTGTGCTGAGATTTCAACGAGTAGGGGGCTGCCACACGTGCCCAGAACTTACACAGGTTCTAGAAATCCGAACCCATCTTTACTATTGCATGGTCAGTGCTTTAACCAACTTACCTGTGAGCTAAAGTCTCTTGCTAAACCCGGAACTCATTGATTTGTCTAAACTTGCTGGTCAACGAGCCTCAGGGATCATCCTATCTTTTCTCCCCAGTGCTGGGGTACAGATGTGTACCCCAGCTCCGGGCTTTGACATGGGTTCTGGGAATCAAATTCAGGCTCAGAGGCTTGCGTGGCAGCTATGTTACCAATGCAAGTCATCTCCCCAGCCCCCAGAAATTGTGTTTTTGTCATACACTGCTTATTCCAGTCTGAGATGGCTGGATCTTTCTCCATTCTTCCATCCCTTCTTCATCCACTCTTCCTTGGATGTGACCCTCTCTACCAGTCTCCTGTGCAATCCCCCACGCCTTGGGGAGCTTGAGCAGGCACTGGGCATCTGTTTCAGGAGTCGCTTGTCTGCCTGCTTACTTTCTTGGCTGCTTTGGCTAGGGCTACTCAGGGACACGAAAATCATCTATTTTCAACAGATGGGGACTAGTCGAGGGCAAGCTGAGATCACTTCAAAGTGCTTTGATATCAGCAAAGAGTATTAAGGTTTCAGGAGGGCTCTCATGACCTGAGAACAAGGCAGTGAGCGGCCCAGATCACTTGTTCGGGAGACGTCGCTGAAGCCGGGCTTCCATCTTGTTTAAATGAGACCTCGGGAAAGCAGAGAAAAAGAGATGGGATAAGTTCCCTCTGGGAATGTGAAAAGGTGCTGCTGGGGCCAGATAAGCTTGCTTAGGGCCTCTGAGATACAAAATAGCTACAAAATAGCTATTACACAGGCGATGTTGTTACCTGATTGGCGTCTATGATGGGGTCAAGGCTGGACTGGGGAGAAGGCAGAGGGCAGGTCAATGCAGACTAGCAGGCTAGCAGAAGAGATAGAGGGAAAAGGTTCCAGAGGTACTGGCTCACCTTCCAGATGCCTGGGAGGGGGGTTACAGGGTAACGTGCGTGGGCATACTCCTTCTTTCAAAACCTCAGTTTGGCAAAATGGAGAAGGGACTGTCTCAGTGGGAAAGGGGAGGGGCAGGCTTCCCGTGCCCTCCTCAGAGTGCGAGGCAGCCATGAGAGTGTTGGCCCAGACGCCTTTGATCTTCGGTCATCTTTGGACACTGCCCTCATCTACGTGGAGGGCACTGAGGACACGCACTTAATTCTGGAGAATTAAAAAGCAAAGGGCACCCGGTTTTCACACTTACCCTTGGGAAACAGAAAAACACATCTCTTGTTCACTTCCTGTCATCCAGAACTTTGTCTGGTGGCCACACCTCAGTTGCAAAGGAGTCTGGGAGAGGTGGCCTTTAATTGGCTCAGATTCTACAACCATGGAATTAAGGAGGGGAAAGGACGTGTCAGGAGACAACCCCTGTCATAGTTAGCTTCAGCCATCAACTTGTCACCTGGGAGGAGGGACCCTCAACTGAAGACTTGTCCAGACCAGACTGGCCCATGGCGCATCTGTGAGGCATTTTCTTAATTATTTTGGTTATTGTGGTTTTTCGAGACGGGGTTTCTTTGTGAGTAGCCCTGGCTGTCCTAGAAGTTGCTCTGAAGACCAGGATGGCATCTAACTGAGAGATCTGCCTGCCTCCGTCTCCTGAGTCCTGGAATTAAAGGCGTGCCCCATCACCCCACCATTTTCTTCAATATTAACTGATTGCAGGAGTGCCCTGACCATGGTTGGTGATGCCAATCTTGGGCAGGTGGGCTTGAGCTGTATAAGACAGGAGAGAGCCAGCCTGTGAGCCGCATCGTTATGGTCCCCGTCTCAGTCCCTGCCTCCAGGTTCTGCCTTGGGTGCCTATCTTGGTTTTCCTTAGTGCTGGACTGTGGCCTGAGAGCCAAATGAACCTTTTCCTCCACTGTGTTGTTTATGGTCATGGTGTTTACACAGCAGCACAAAGCAGACTAAGATAGCTCCTCTTCCACAGACTGGAGGAAACCATGGCAGAGGCTGTACAAGCCTAGTGGCAGCTCGCCTTTGTCCCTTCGGGCACAGAGGCTGGAATCCAGGGACAGAGAAAAGCCTGACTGGCAAGCCTCTGCAGAGGAACTGATTGGATGACGTCATATTAAAAAGGAATAAAAGACCCATGGAAACTTTCCTAGAAAAAGTGTCAAGATCCAGCAATAATAAAATATATACATACATCTAATATGTGTGTATTTTGTTTGCCTAATTTGAGACCAGGTCTCTCACTATTGTCCAGGCTGGCCTCAAGCTTATTATGTAGCCAAAGATGGCGTTGAACTCGTGGCAATGCTTCAGGCTCAATCTTTTGAGTGCTGGGATTACAAATGAAGAAGGAAGGGGAGGGAGGCTAGGGGAGTGGAGGAAGGAGAGCAAAGAGAGGAGACAGAGAAGCTGGACAGCTGAGTCCCTCACACACAAACAATGTTTTAAAATGAAAGCAATGATGAACTTAGAGTTGGTATTCACCTCCCACGGCTACAGATACCACAACTTAGGTGACTTAAAGTAATAGAAGTTTATGAAAGTCAGAAATTCACAAAGATGTAGAAACGACCTTAACTTGCCACAGGCAAAGCCAGGAGAATAAGCTTACGCGACATTTTTAATAGTGGTGCCATTGTCACCTAATAAGAACTCTGTCTATTATGCAGTCATGGTGGTGGTCGGTCCTGCTAGCCTTGTCTTCTCTAGGATTGAGCAAGAGGACTGGGAGGTCTGGAAATCCTCTGCTTCTTCCCAAGTCAGCTCCTCAGACTGGCTCAATGAGGTGCACATTTTCTCCTTCCTTAAGCCTGTCTTTCCTCCTTCCTATGTTTATTTTTCTGCTGCTGGAGGGAGCTGGACATTTGCCTGGCTTGATCTTTGGCCAAAACAAAGGATTTGTACCCATGGTTTGAGAAGGCAAAGAAGAAAACGTATTGCCTGTCAAGCGAACAACTGAGAAATTCATCTAGATTTCAGGCCAGGGCCGGGAGGTGGGAGCCGGTGTGGGGTAGGAGCAAATGATCTCCGGGGCAGCCAAGAGAGCAAACACGGCCTGCTGCTTCTGGGAATCTGTTTGCTCTGAGTACTCAACAAGCCTTTATTCAGGACTTCCGATGGGGCAGACAGGGAGATGGAAATAAGATTCTTTTTAAGATCAGGTAAGTGGCTAGTTGCAGTTAGGGTAACCCAGCTCTTAATTTTATTATCTGTTTGTCTGTCTGTCTGCCTGCCTGCCTATCTATCTATCTATCTATCTATCTATCTATCTATCTATCTATCTTTATCTATCTATCATCTATCTACTATCTATCAATCATCTATTTATCTATCATCTATCTATCATCTATCTATCTATCTATCTATCTATCTATCTATCTATCTATCTATCTATCTATCTATCTATCTATCTATCTATCTATGTGTGCATGTTCTTGTACCCACCATGGTGCACATGTGGAAGTTAAAATGGCAACTTTGCAGGAGTCAGTGCTCTATTTCCACCCTGCAGACCCTGGGATGGAACTCAGGTCATCAGGTTTAGCAGCAAGCACCCTTCCCTGCTGAGCCATTTCACCTGCTCTACTGTTCAGTAGGAAGCCCGATGATTTAGTCATTCACTCATTCATTCATCAATGGTCACCGAGTCTTCGTCCTGCCCCAGAGACAGTGGCGATGGCTCAGTTAGTTCAGTGCTTGCCACACAAGAAAGGGGCCTAAGTGTGAGCCCCAGAGCCCAAGACAAAAAGCAGGGTGTGGTAGTTGCACCCTGGAAACCCCAGCACAGGGGAAGTTGAGACAGACGGATCCCTGGGACTCAATGGGCAGCCAGCCCAGCCTACCTGGTGAGCTCCAGACCAATGAGAGACGCAGTTTGAAAACACGAGGTGGACGGCTTCTGAGGAATGACATTCCATGTTCACCTCTCTCCTCCACATACGCCCCCCACACAGGAAACTGCACACATGTGAATATACAAATGCATGTGCACACAGGCAAAAAAAAGCCAAGAGCCTGAAGAGCTCACTCTCCACGGCTGCAACAGAGAAGGAATGGTCGATTGGGTAGGATGTGTTTCGTTCTACCTGGAGCTGAAGTTTCTTTAGCACTTAAAAGTTTGGAAGATGCTGACACACCGGTCACTGCTGTGTTTTAACTGTGATCTTTAAGTTTTGGGGAACCTTGCAGGTGACAGTCATAGTTGCTGTGTTCTGAAAATGAACTGGCTTGGCAAAGCCAGACAGTGTGAAATGATGGATTCTGTTGGTCGTCTTCTCCATCAAAGGCCCTCAGAGTTTTCAGTTGTTTGGGCAATGTCTGTGTGCTGTGAGAATTGCCGTGGCCAAAAAGAAGCTTGGAGAAAAAAGGGTTTATTTTGTCTTATAGCTCCCAGGTTATAACCCGTCACAGAGGGAAGTCAGGGTGGGATCCTGAAGGCAGAGGTTGAAGTAGAGACTAAGGAGGAGTCTGTTTACTGGCTCACTGCTCATGGCTTGCTCAGCTTGCTTTCTTATGTGACCCAGAGCCACCGCCTAGGGGTGCCAGTGCCTTCAGTGGGCCAGAACCTCCCACATCACTCACTAGTTAAAATAAAGATGCCCCACGGAGTTGCCTATAGGGAAATCTGATGGAGACAATTCTTCAGTTGAGGTTCTGGCTTATAAGGTGACTCTAGTTTGTGTCAAGTTGACAAAAACCGACACCAGCCCCATAACCATATGCTGCGACCCTCGTTCCCCCTGGCCCATCCTGGAGTCCTCTGATGTACCTCCTCAAGCCAAATAATCTCAGTCTCTCCATAGCTCAGGGCTGCGACCCTCGTTCCCCCTGGCCCATCTTGGAGCTCTCTTATGTGCCTCCTCAAGCCAAATAATCTCAGTCTCTCTGCAGCTCAGAGCAGCGACCCCTTCGACATGACGAGGGCCAAAGCCTGTCCATACCCAGCTGAAGCTTAGCATGTGTTAGGACTCCGCGGAGGAGAACAGGAACCTGGCACATTCTCACACGGAGTCTCTAGACAAGAGGCAGGGACAAGAGGGGGCTTCTTCAGTCACTGCTGTCCACCATCAAGCTGCGGTGTCTCCTACCAAGCTAGGTTTCTGGTTCTCAAATCACGAGGTCCCATCAGAGACAACAGAACCACTCAGGTACAGTGGTGGGTGGGGAGAGGTGGCTGGGGGATTGAGACCCCCCTCCACGCTCCTTTCCGTCTGGAAAGTTTCCTGGTTGTCCCTGCCGGATGCCCCCCTCCTGAGTGGGGTCTGCCCTTCCTGGCCATTGAGTATCTGTTTTCTATGGGATTTGGCCGGCTCTGGGTCAGAGGCCGGAACTCGGCTTCCACGTGTTCTGGTGGTGGGAGAGCCACAGCGTTGCCCTCACTTCGGCTAAATGAAACATGGTCACCTACTAACCCACGGCAGATTGCTGTGCCGTGTGCGTGTACTTCTACCTGGGTTCTGGTTACACAGCTTCTCACCAGGGCCTCACTCTCTGCCCCCACCCACTAGCCAGATCCCTGTCTGCCCTGCAACGAAGCCCTCAAAGACCATCACTAATTCACCAAGTGTCCTCCTTCAGCCTGGCATGCAGTTTTAACTTACGTGTATATCAAGAGTCAGGTGACATAGCCCTGCCCCCCGATCTGTCCTCCTGGACCACGGCCAAGCGCCACTGAGAGCTGTTATTCCAGCCACACCTTGCAAAGCAGCCCTTGCCACTTATTTGAAACCAACACTAAATATTTCAAAGCGGTTTAAAATGGGCTGGAGTTAACCCTAGGCGGAGCACCTTCGTTGCTTGGTTAAGAGTCCTTATTCGTTAATACATCCAGACCCCCAACTTCAGTGTTGAAAACAAAGACTTGGAGATATTAAATCACTTCCTCAAGGTCACACAGCAAGTGCGTAGCAGGACTAAGTGAAAACACAGTTCTCAATCTCAGGTGTGTGCTCCGGCATTACAGTTAGATGCCTCCAACATGCTACATTTAAATCTCACAATTCAGAGCCAGAGAGATGGCTTTGTGGGTAAGAGCACTTGCTGTTCTTTTGGAGGACCCAGTATCCACATAGCAGCTCACAACAACCTGTAAATCCAGCTCCAGGGGATTCAATACCCTCTTCTGTATTCCCTGGGTATCGGGCACACGTGTGTACAGATATGCAGGCAAAACATCCATACACATAAAATAAAACTAAATCTTAAAACCGAAGAGATCTCCTAAGTCTTAGGACTGGAGAGATGGCTGAGTACTTGCTACACAAACGTGAGGACCTGAGTTTGACTCCTCAGCACCCACGTAAAACACAAGGTGCACAGCGCACATAAGGGTATGAACGGAGTCAGGAGGATGGCTGGAGCTCATTGGCCAAATAGCCTAGCCAGTCAGTGAGCTCCAGGCTTAGCGAGAGGCCCTGGTTCATAAACCAAAGTGGAGAGTGATGGGGGAAGACACTCAAAGCTGACTTCTGGCTTCTACAGCTGTGCATATTCACATACACATGTGTACACACATGAACACAAACATGCCACACAATACACATATACTAGTACTAAGCCTCATAATTCTAAACCAATGTATGAAATAAGTCTCTGGCCTGTCCAGCACTCCAGGAGAAATAGAAATACTGAGGCAGGTTATTTAGTTGATGGTGCATAATAGTGAAAAGAGATCCCGTTAGAGACCTTTCTTGTTTTTGGCTTGTAGAGATAAAGGAATTAAATCAGAATGTGCGGAGTGCAGGGAAAAGAATGAGAGAAAACATAAAAAAGACTCCATTTCCAGTACTTCCGCTTTCACCTCTATAAAATTAAGCTCCCCCCCCCCCCCGGCAGGCTGCAGAGTTGATGTAGAAAGGGAGCATTAAGCATGGGCTGTGGGCCTTGCATGCCTGACGCCTGCCTGCACGCAGTAACAGGGAGGGTGTGTACTGATCTTTCCCTTGAGTTATGGGACGATGCCCAAGGCCAGGGCCTAGAAGGCTTACAGCGGGATCAGAGGACCCACGGTTTGCCCAGAAACCAGTTCCTCTCTCTCTCTCTGTTTCTCTCTCTGTTTCTCTCTCTGTTTCTCTCTCTCTCTCTCTCTCTCTCTCTCTCTCTCTCTCTCTCTCTCTGTTTCTCTCTGTTTCTCTCTCTCTCTCTCTCCTCTCTCTCTCTGTTTCTCTCTCTCTGTTTCTCTCTCTCTCTCTCTGTTTCTCTCTCTGTTTTTCTCTCTGTTTCTCTCTCCTCTCTCTCTCTGTTTCTCTCTCTCTCTGTTTCTCTCTCTCTGTTTCTCTCTCTCCTCTCTCTCTGTTTCTCTCTCTCTCTGTTTCTCTCTCTGTGTTTCTCCCTCTCTCTGTTTCTCCCTCTCTGTTTCTCTCTCTCTGTTTCTCTCTCTCTGTTTCTCTCTCTCTGTTTCTCTCTCTCTGTTTCTCTCTCTCTGTTTCTCTCTCTCTCTCTCTCTCTCTCTCTCTGTTTCTCTCTCTGTTTTTCTCTCTGTTTCTCTCTCCTCTCTCTCTCTGTTTCTCTCTCTCTCTGTTTCTCTCTGTTTCTCTCTCCTCTCTCTCTCTCTCTCTCTCTCTCTCTCTCTCTCTCTCTCTCTCTCTCTCTCTCTCTGTTTCTCTCTCTCCCTCCCCCTCTCTCTCTGTTTCTTTCTCTCTTTCTCTCTCTCTCCAGCCCCTCTCCTTTCTTCATATATATTTTTTTCATAGTCCTAGGCTTGAGTCCAGGTTCTCTGCTTGTTGGGCAAGCACCCTGCCTCTTAGCTGCATCCTAAGCTTTACTTACAGTTTCTGTATCACTAAGTTGCTCAGGCTGGCCTTGTGCTCACCCCACAGCCCAGACAGGTTCCAAGTTTCTGATCCTCTTTCCTCCATGGTAGCTGCAAGGCAGGCTGTGCCACCTGACCCCGCCACCTAGACCCAGCTGACAGCAATGCAGGCTGTGCCGCCAGACCCAGCCACCGACAAATGCCTTTTCTCTGCCATTTGCAGTTTTTTTTTTTTTTTTTTTTTTAGAATTCTGACATCTATGACTCCCCTCATCTTATCTCGCATTTTGAATACCTCACCTCATTTTGCTCATAAGAGGCATTGTTTCTTTCATTCACTGCCTAGGAAGGCTGAGGGCAATTTACTTAACCTTTCTAAATTGGCTTTTCCATTTTGGTACCTTGTGAATAGTTCCCCTTCTGAAGGGTCCTTACACTCGTTAACCGGACTCACACGTGTGACAAAGCATTCGGCCAGCTCTTAAGTGACATCAGACGTTCTTCCTAATCTTATTCCTAATTTTCTGTTTTGTGCCTTCCCTAAAGAGAAGTTTCCAGAAACTCTCACAGAGAAACAGGGTCTTTCCTCTCCTTCTGCTCTTTATTCCCTGACCACCGTGGGGACCCTTTGTTTATCCAGTCAGATTCAGTGGGCACTGGAAAGGATTATAACGGCACAAAAGGATTAAGCCTCCAGGTGAGAAGGCAAACAGAAGGGGGTGATTCCTTTAAGGTTATTATTTTTTGTGTTTGCTTGTTTTTCGCATTTGTTAAGGATATTGTTTCTGTTCCCTGCCAGGAGGTGGCTGTCAGCTCCTGCAGTGTTAGGTGTGAGTGCCAGAAGGCACGCATGGCGATTCAAACGTTAGCACAGTGATGGGCAATTGCTTGTTCACCCATCTGTGCCCATCCCCAAAGCCAGTCTCCTCTCAGCATCTCTGCAGCATTGTTTAAATCATGTGACCCAGTAACCCATGGCTTAGGTGTAAGCATCCAAGGTCTGGGGATGTGGATTTTTTGGATCCAACCCTAGCACTGCCATAGCCAGCTATGTACTTGGACAAGTTTTTGGAGTGTCTCTGGATCTTTGTCCTGTCTGTGTGATGGGGGATGGGAGGGTGGGCTGGACAGACACCCTCACCACCATCCTGTGGGTGTTTTCCATCTCAGTCCTGTTGTCACTAGGGCTGTCTTTCAGAGGTCACCAGATGCGGCTTCTGGGGCGTGGTTGGGTTACACACTCTGCTAATAACCTTGGAAACCTGGATTCTGACTTTTGAATCAGAACAGACCCATGAGAACACCCTGTGCAAAGGAACAGCAGGGCTCAGAAGGAAAAACCGTTTCCCTACAGGCAGTGCATTCATGCCCCAAGACGTACACCGTACACCATGCTTGGCTGATGGAACACTTCGGTCCCACACGTTTGACTGAGTGACTCACTAGGGGAAGAGATCTGAAGACAAAGACTTCCAAGCTGCTGCACACACCTTGGTCCCCAGGGGCTTGGCATGATACAAGACATTAGCCAGCCTATTCAAGGGTACCCAGGTGGAAAATGTCCCCACTCGACTTAGATGAGATGGTAACTCTCAGAATTATTTTAGACAGGGAGAGAGAGAGGGAGGGGGAGAGGGGAGAGAAGAGAGACAGAAGAGAGAGAGAGAGAGAGACAGGGGGATAGGAGAGAGAGAGAGGAGAGAGAAAGAAGAGAGAGAGAAAAAAGGAGAGTGGAGAGAGACTGAGAGGAGAGAGAGGAGAGGGCAAGAATAGAGAGAGAGAGTAGAGAAAGAAGAGAGAGAGAAAAAAGGAGAGTGGAGAGAGAGGAGAGAGCAAGGAGAGGGACAGAGAGAGAAAAGGAGAGAGAGAGAGAGAGAGAGAGAGAGAGAGAGAGAGGGCTGAGACTCATAAACAGCAGAAAGACTTATGCAAAATTTTACCAAGCACTGTGACATGCAGTCCACACTCTTTTACCAAAGGGATTGTCCCCTCTGGTTTTAACCTCATCTCTTTGCTCATTTCTCCCTTGTGGGACCCGGGTTCTATGGAGCCAATACAACCTAACTCTGCTGCCTCCTTTGTGAGTCAAGTAAATTAATAGCACACACACTGTGGCGGTTTGAATGAGAATAACCTCATGTGAGAGAAAAGCCCTCTCACATGTTTGGATGCTTGTGCCCCAGTTAGTGGAACTGTTTGGGAAGGATTAGGAGGTGTGGCATTGTTGGAGGAGCTGTGTCACTGGGAGTGGGCTTTGAGGTTTTAAAAGCCCACTCCAGGCCCAGTGTTCCTCTCTCCATCTGAGTATTAGGATGTAACGTTCTCAGCCACTGCTCCAGCGCCATGTCTGTCTGCTTCCTGCTGGGACAATCACAGATTAACCCTTTGAATCTCTAAGCAAGCCCCCATTTAAATTCTTTCTTTCTTAAAAGTGGCCTTGTCATAGTGTCTCTTCACAGCAATAGAACAGGGACTAAGATCACACACGCACGCACGCACATGTGCTCACATGCACGCGTGCTCTCTCTCTCTCTCTCTCTCTCTCTCACACACACACACACACACACACACACACACACTTGGAAGAGGTGTACCTTCCATTTGTTTTCTCTGCATTTTCACCTCAGGGATAGAAATGGCATCAGAGCAGAGATGAACGATGCCTCTCTCTGTGGAAGTCTCCCATGTTTAGTGGCTCACAACACTGGAAACAGACTTCTTCATTTTGTGGCTTTTCCATGCTTAAGACTACAGAGTCCTCTGAATCAGCCTGTGGATGAGAGCAAAGAGCCAGGGCTTGCTGTTTCTGAACCTTTAGGGCTCCTGTGCAATGTCCATCATATTTACTCACTGTCCATTGTCGAGAGATGGTCACATGGTCTCATCTTATGTAGAGGTCACTGGAGGCAAAGCTCCTTGTGACCTTAAGTACGGGGAGATGACATTTGGTGGACATGACTGTCACCGATGCCCACATCTCCTAATCAGGGGTTGGCACCAAGTTGGTGCTAAAGAAGTCTGTGCAATAATTTTGTCTGAATCTTAGGTGAGCACAAGGTGCTAGGGCCAGTGCAGTGTGGTGGTCTCTGAGAAAAATACACGACAAAATTGGGCCCTTGGAGTGCCTAGTGGAGACAGGCACTTGGCACTGGCCTTGGACTAGCGACAGCAGTGGTCTCAGTGTCCCAGTGAGATGGCTTTTCTGCCCCACTGCCACATGTGCCAAGACCCTGGCCCAGGTGATTATGCAACAAGTAGTCTGTCTAAAGGTTTCTATCGCTGTGATAAACACCATGACCCAAAGCATGACCTGCCCAGGTGTCCCTCCATCCCCATGGACTGGGTCCTCCCACATCAATAACTGATTAAGAAAATACAGATTTGCCTAGCGGCAATCTAGATGAAGGTGTTTTCTCTGTTGAGGTTCCCCTTCCCAGATAACTCCAGCTTCTGTCAGCTGGCATGAAACCAGCCACGACACAGCCTTTCTCCAAGGGCTGGAGAGGGAAGAGAAGTGCACTGAGAGCCCCTGGAAGCCTTTTGGGGAGCAGTAAAAGATGGGGGAAAGGTATTTCGGCGCTCTCAGTGGGGGCTATCAGGAACTGTGTGGGGTGAGCTATAAGTATACTTTAGGAAAGTCCTCTGTTAGATTCTTTGAAGGGAGAATCTAGACAAACCTTATAATTTGTTTTCTGGATTGTGTGATGTGTCACAAGACTGTTTTAATTAATGACAAGAGCTTCCTGTTCTTTCTGGTCATTCAGGAGACTGAGATGCAGCTCTCAAGCATCTCTTCTTCTTGGCCGGCCACTGAATGGGAATAACTCAGCTTCATGAAGCCCTTGGGTGTGGGAAATAGAGCCACCAATTAGGGGTGGATCTTCCCACTATGGTCACCTGGGAAGGGTCAGTTCTGCCTAGAGAAGAGGGCAACCTTTTTATTGCATGAGAGGAAATTCTCTCTCTAACTTCATAGCCTGAGATGCTTCTAGATTGGTGACTTTGACCTTCCAGAGAATGTCATGCAGAGCAGGGTCCTCAACTTTGTGTGAGGGTGCATGTGTGTGTGAGGGTACATGTGTGTGAAAAAGGTGCATGTGTGTGTGAGTGTGCATGCATGTGAGTGTGCGTGCGTGTGAGTGTGCATGCATGTGAGTGTACATGTGTTTGTGCTCAGGTGTATGTGTGTGCTCAGGTGTATGTATGTGTATGTCCAGTTACATGTGTGTGCTCAGGTGTATGTGTGTGAGTATGTATATATGTGTTCCCAGCTGTGTGTGTGCATATATGAGTGTGCATGTGTGTGTGCTTGTGAAAGGCAAAGGAGAGGTGGGTGGGAGCTGTATATCAGTCTCCTGAATTACCAAAAGAATAGAAAGTTCTTTCCTTAGACCCATCACATACATACAAAGCCTATGACTTTGACCCACTGTTTAGACTTAGAATGTGTTTGCTTAGCAGACGTCTGAACCACTGTACCGCCTGCCCCAGGATGCGCGTCTCTTCTGAGCAGCTTTTCCTTTGAAGTTCAGCCATGAGTCTTCAGGGTTAATGTAGGGCCTGACACGCATCTGGAGGCCAGGCTAGGGTGAGCGTGAGTTCCAGGCTAGCCTTGGATCTTGTCTTAAAACAACCACCACAACAATAACACAGATGCACCCGGAGGAGGAGAGGACTGGCAACTGAGAGATCAGTCTGAGGGGCTCATGCCCAGGCTGGGGTATTCCTTCCTGGGTCCCAGGGAACGGCGCAGCAGGGCAAAGCACACCAGAGCTCTTTTCCCTTCTGCGCGAGCTGAGTGACTCCTAACTTGGCATTTGTGCCTAGAGCAAAGATGGGAAAATGTGAAGCTAACTTTTCCACTTGGTTTTATTTCTGTTTTAGGCCATTTCGCTACCTCCCAGCTTCCTGTTTGTTCACAGAGGGTGATAGGCACATAATGCTGTCGTTAGGGGTGTTGTACTATTCTAACACCTCCAGGGACACCTGAGGTTCCTGCAGACGCAGGGTGTCTGTTGTCACAGTCCTCACAACAGCTTCTATTGAATCGTAGACTTCCAGACAGCGGATGAACGTGAAAGCTGTGCTCCGGTGTGAAACCATACTCCCATTTTACAGATCGGGATGCTAAGGCTCAATGAGTTTAGGAACCTTGCAGTAGGTGATGAAGCCAGTAGGTGGCAGTCTTGAGACTTAGACCCAGGCTGACCACCACTGTGTATCGCCTCCCTGGTGACTGCCTCTCTGGGAGAAGGGCTGGTGTTTGCAAGGCTCTGGGATGAGCCTATGGGGTAGAATCAGAATGAATGACAGGGAACTTTGAAATCTCATTTGCTGCCCACCCCGGGCATATGTTCACTGTCACTTGAGTTTCTCTCGGGCACCCTGCTCACCTGGCTAACTGCTGCTTAGATACATAGGTACAGACTTTTGCTGTACCCCTATGCCTCTAGCTCTCCCGTGGGTGGTATTTCAGATCCTCTGGCCTCCCCAGCCCCAAGTCCCAGGCTCATTGGCTTGTGTGCTCTGGTTGCCTGTGCACAGTGTGCTTTGCTTAGGTACCAGTCACCTTTAACCCCCTCCCCCACCAAGACAGCAGTCATTGCCTCCTTGAGACCCACCTAAAGCCCACCGGTGTGTGTGCAAGCTGGAGGTGCATGGGGTTTAATGTCTTTCAGGTGAACCTGTGCCTGGTGGATGCAAGAGCTGACGAAAAATTCTTCTCTGACTTGCATGAGCCAGCTTCAGAGTTCTCTAAAGCCAGAGAACAGCCTGGCAGTTATGGCATAAAAAACCTGGGTTTTGATGAGAATTTCGCAAATACATTTTGAATGGACGCCTGAAGTGGTGGCTCACTTGTGCTTTGTAGTGGAAGGGCCTCCTAAGGTGGCTGCTGCTTCTTGTTCCGAGTCCTTTGGCTCCTGCCTCCTACCTGATCGAGAGCTTCGTGGCTACTTAGTCAAAGCATCTGGGCCTCTGCTTCAGATGCTGCTGTTGAGATTCCAGGTGAAGAAACTCAGGGAGATGGGAACAACATTCCAGTCATTGCTAGTCTTCTAGACAGCCCCACACCCTGTACCAAGTACTTTCTGTCTTTGAGTTAAAGGCAAAACACACAGAGGTGGAGCGGAAGGTTGTAGGCTGGCGGCCTGGGACTGGGAGGCCGATCGTACTTCAAATGCTTTTCCATTCCCTTCCGCAAGCCCGTTTCTTCTCTCCCCACAGCGCCCCTTGACAGCTTCCCCTTGATGGATGTGAGTCCAGCCTTCTCTGTTTCTTTTGGGGTGCTTTTTTTTCCGAGGAGAAAGAGATGTGGCATTTGTCATTAGGCTCGTCTGACTGACACCCGCGGGAGTCATGCTGTGCTTTTGTGGACCTGTGAGTGTCCTGCTCTTTTTGCACAGGAAGTAAAACTTCCATGCCAGGAGAAACGAGTGAGCAAGCCACAATAGTATCAAATCCTCTGAGATCCAGGGAAGAAAAAGGGGTGGTGGTGGTGGTTCTGGATTGAGTGTGGGGTTAGGAGTCACAGCTTTTTATCGCTTTGGGCAGAAGTTATTCAGTGATCCGTTGGTCCCCATGACATCGGTCCTTTGTCACCATTGTGGGAGAAGGTGGGATTTTCCAGCAGTGTGTGCACTGTTGCTCCAGCTGCCCCAGGGAGACTTCCTGTCCTCTACACATGAGGCCAGCTGAGAGGGCTCCACTCTTACTGGGAGACTAGAAACCCAGAGACACCAAGCAGCCTGTCAATCAACCAACCAATGGCCCTCGCATAGGAACTCACATAGCAACTCTGAGAGCAGGAAGTGACTGTCACTGGGATGGGCCACTGCATAGCTACCTTAGCAGGGGGATTCGGTCCTGCTGCATTGGCTGATCAGACCCTCATGGCTTCCACTTGGTGTTCCCGTCAGAGGCATGGATATATGTTGTACATGATTTGATCCCCTCCTGGGATGACTCCCTAATCAGTCCAGATGCTGCCCAGGCGTCAGTGTGCATGTGACAGATGACAGGCCCATTCCTCGCTCGGTGTCAAGCTTCCCTAAGGTGCTTCACATGGGCTGCTCATGCATGTCCCCCAGCCTGACCTGCCCACCTCCCTGCCATCCCACTGAACACAGGTCTACACACAGCCTTCCCTGGATTCTCTGCTGAGCACCGTTTGAGACAGACCATTATCGGTATAATGTGTGTCATTTCAAATCACAAGAGTTGGTTCATTTGTTCTAGAGAACTGTTGGGAAGACTGAGGTGCTGGGGTGTGAAAGTGTCCCTCAGAGGAGCATCTGTAGCCGGGCAGTGGTGGCGCACACCTTTAATCCCAGCACTCGGGAGGCAGAGGCAGGTGGATCTCTGTAAGTTCGAGGCCAGCCTGGTCTACAAGAGCTAGTTCCAGGACAGATTCCAAAGCTACAACCCTGGGGTTCTACTGGGAGTCGTTGAAACCTCTAAGAGGCGGAGGTCTAGCGGGAGGAAGTTACATCCCTGGAGATGATCCTTGAAGGGGTCCTTGGGGTCCTGATCCATTTCTGTTTCTTCTTCCTGGTCGCCATGAGATAAAATCTGTACTCCGTTACACACACCTGATCTGATGCTGTCTCTCCATGGGCCCAAAGGCAATAAAGTCAAATGATGATGCCTGAGACTTCCAGAACTGTTAGCCAAAATAAATGTTTCTTTTTTATAGGCTGATTATCCCAGGCATTTGATCATAGTACTGGAAAGGTGCCTTTGGTGCTCAGGGCTTTGTGTGTGACTGCCCATGAGTGGTCCCCCTGCCTCTTTCCCTATACATCTTATGTGGACAGTATATAATTTCTAAGAGGCACTGGCCACGATCCCCAACACCCCTTAAGGTGACTCCGAGACTTCTCAGGCATGGACCAACTGACTAGTTTTTGAAGTATCTTTCCCAGAAGGTATGTATTATTCCCTCCTCCAAACACGCTGTGTTATGCGAAGAAGAAACACATTAAGTGGGAAAATAGTTACAAACCTACTGTCGTACTGACAAATAGAGAGCAAAGCCTCGTGCCTTATCACCTCCATCAAACACAAAAAACCGTGTGACAAAGGTCAGCAAACTGCGTCCCCTCCCTCCACCGAGACAACATTTTTCTTACATTTGTGATTGCAACAAGCCCCTTGTTGGAATTATAAGGTCACCACCAACTTGGAATCCTTGAGAAGGTGCAGGAGAGAAGAAAATGTCCGTAAGAGGCAGGGAGAGTCCAAGCTCCCACTTCTTCTCTTTCGTCTTCTTTGGCTTTTCTTCTCTGGGCCATTGATCTCTCTTAGGGGAGTTTATGCTAGAGCTATGACATCTGGGTGGCTTATCTTCAAAGCTGTGTCGGATACTTCCTCACGTGGTCTCAGGATGCAATCTGTGGTCTATGACAGAGATTTCTGGCTAACACGCATTTCTTCTTAGTGGTATAAATGTCCCAGATCAGCTTGGAGACTCCCTCTTCCTAGCCTTATGTTCCAGGGTGATAAGACCTTAAACTGAACTCCCGGTAAAGGGCATTGACTCCTTGCCAGGTCATTTTCTCTGCTCCAAGGTTTGAAAGAACTCTCCCATCGAGTGGGAGAAGATTGAGCAGTGGTCTTGACTTGATTATATGTCACCTTGATATTTTGGGACCAACTCCTTTAGCAAAATTCCTGTACCCAGTAGGGTAGCACATGCAGAAGTACTCCAGGGAGCGTGTGGATGGGTGCTATCAAAGGTCAGACAATGGTAAATATAAGTCAGGATGCATTCTCACCACGGGAATGTGAAAGACAAAGCCAGCATTGTTGGGAGGTCAAACCTCCTGCCCTGACTTTGACTCACAACCCCCAAAGGAGCGATCTGAACTCCAGGCTGGGGTCTGCTGGTGCCTGATGAGTGTGTGGACACACATAATAACATTTTTTTTTAAAAAATTTATTTATTTATTATATGTACAACATTCTGTCTGTGTGTATGCCTGCAGGCCAGAAGAGGGCACCAGACCCCATTACAGATGGTTGTGAGCCACCATGTGGTTGCTGGGAATTGAACTCAGGACCTTTGGAAGAGCAGGCAATGCTCTTAACCATCTCTCCAGCCCCATAATAACATTTTTAAAAATTTATTTCAACGAACATTTGCCGAACACCTATAGGTAGATAGTCCAGACACCGTCCTAGGATGATAGATGGGGCCAGGTGAGACATCCTGACCCAGGTCAGCCTCGAAGCATGCTACTGCCCTTCACCATCTTAGCATCCCAAGACTGCACCAACCCTCTCTCAGAAAGCCAGCAGGAGCAGGCCAGAGCAGGCCCACGCTAGATTGTTTGGAGCGAGGGTTCTCTTTTGTGCAGAGGGATAGCCATTCACTAGAACACTATCTTTCTCACTCTGTAGCCCAGGTTAGCCAGAAATATGCATGCGGTCTTCGTGCCTCATACTCTCAGGCACTGAAATTGCGGGGCTCTGCCCCTGAGCTTCTGAGGCTGTTTCTCCTCTGTCCTTCAAAGATCACCGTCATGCTGGAAGTTCTAGCACTGTTGGTCATTTGAATTAAAACGTGCAGCAAGAAAAGAGCTGCCACAGGACCCTAGAGGTGTGAGGTGGCCCAAGGAGGAGACCTGAAGGGAAGGTCTCCTAAAAGCCCCTTCGCTTTCTACCCATAAGAATTTGGGGCACGTGACTAAATTTCTCTGTGTCCCAGTTTCTCGACAGTGATACGAGAATGCCACGTTATATTGTCATGGTAAAGGTTTAGTGGTCGATGAAGTAAGGTTCCCAGAGCCGGCTGGCCGCACGCTCAGCAGTTCTCCGTCAGTGCGTGAGGCATGTGCATGACAAGGACCTTCCTGAGGCCGAGTCCCAAAGCACCTTGGCTCTCCCCTCACTTCTTGTGCCTCTCAATGAAGTTTCAGAGATTACAGGATCACTCAGGCTGTTGGATTTTCCTCAGATCTGGCTTTGAGGTTTGTCTTAGGAGGACCACGGTTCTAAGCCTGTCCTTTTGGGAGCTCTTGGGGAGGTAGGCACTCTTGGGGGTTTAAATCATGATCTTCACGGGCCTTTCTTTTATCCTGCACACTACTGTAAGCCTAAGGCTCTGGCCCGTGACTGGGTGCCCCTCCCCTAGACAGCTAGCTGATAGCAGCGGACACCCTTAGGCCTCATGGTTGGCTTGCATCCAACTTGTTCCTCCCAAGTTGGCCTGCCCTGACCAGGAAAGAACTTAGGGTTGGGCTGTAGATACAGAGGACGTGGCACAACAAACTACACAAAATAACAGATCCGTCATGTTTGATACAGATGTGTCAGAGAGGGTGGGCAGTGTATCCTGCTGGGTGGGCCTGAGGGATGAGGTGGTGGGGGTGGCTCCTGGGATAAACATGCTCAAACAGCAAGTAGGGGGCGAGAGAGGGAGACAGAGAGGTGCTTGTTGGCTGAAGCCTCTGCAGGGCACGAGGGATTTTTACCCAGCAGGCATCTGTGGGTATTTTAATGGCTGGGTGCGGAGCAGGCCGCTTTGAGCACTGTGGAGACCCATCGAGGTGTGGTATTGCACAGCAGAGCATGTGAGCTGTAGGGTCAGTCATGTGGGTTTCATCTGCTGTCTTGTGGAAGGGTGGTTGCGTAAGGCAGCTGCCTGGATGGACTTGAGAGAAAGGGTAGAGAGAGACCAGGTCACACTGAAGGACCTGGAGGAGGTCGATACCTAGAAGGCAGATTGATCTCTGCATTTCATTGTGACCGAGTCAAGTTTTGCTTACATTCAGATGATGGCTAAGCAACCTAAAGTTGTAACGGTTCCAAGTTGTAAGAGAGGAAGCACAGAATTACATAGTCAGGTTCATGTTCAGAAATTGGAAGGTTCATACCCAAAACTTGCTAGCGCCTCAGTCCCCCATCTCCACCCAGTGGGGCTGATGAAGTGGGAGGGGAAGTAGGTGGGGCACAGAGCTGCCCACCTGTTTTTTCTCTGGAGGCTCACCTACCTCAGTGTTTGTGAGCTGTTGTTTCTCGCAGGGGTTGGGGTGTGGGAGAGAGGGATGTGACAGTGGACGGCTACTTGTCGTCGTCATAGCCAGCTCTGTACTCTCTAGGCTGGCAGATGCCAGATCTGACTTGTTGTCACGGGAGTGCGTGCAGGGTCTTGGGAAACCTCTCCCCCACTCACCTCTGCCTTCCTAAGCATTCTTTCCTGCTCTCCCCTGGAGCTGGCATCAGTGTCTGTCATCATCCCTTGGAGGATCCTACTGACAAAGCAGCCTGCTTATCCTGCTTGGTACAAAGTAGCTGGCAACCCCCACCCAGCTCTGCTTGCCTGCCTCCCACTCTCTGAGCCCCTTCCTGACATGGCACTTTGATGAACTCTGGGCGGGCGGGCCTTTCCCAGTGCAGGATCCCCTTCAAGGCTTTCCAGCTTCCGGTGAGGTTTTCTTCACTCTTTAGGTTTACCATCTAAAGACAGACACAGGCCTCGCAACGGCAATGAGTTCACATTCACCCTCAACTGCTAAACACCAAAAGCAAAAGTCACACATCCCAATCACAGTCCATCCCCGAGGGAAGCCAAAAGCAGGAACGCTAAGGTAGGAGCTGAAGCAGAGGTCATGGAGGAAGCATACTGACTTGTTCTTTCTCCATGAATGGCTCTGTCTGCTTTCTTATACAACTCAGAACTATCTGCCCAGGGATAGAACAGTGCGCAGTGGCTGGGACACCCCACATCAATCACTGAATCATTGATCAAGAAAATGTCCCACAGGTGTGTCTACAGGCCAATTGGATGGAGGTATTTTCTCTTGAGGTTCCTCTTCCCAGATGACCCGATCTTGACAAAACCTAACACAGTGAGCAATAAATACATTAACTAAACTGACTTAGGTGTGGTCTTGATATACTGTACCTGAAGAGGGGGTAGGAGTTCCAGAAATCCTGAGATTGGGTGCAGTGTTGTCCTTGGAAGGGGATGGCTGGAGGAGCCACCGGGCTGGCTCATCTTGCTGTGTTCTCAGAAGCTGTGGACATTCTGTCCTCCACACTTGCCTATTAAATAGAATCAGCTACACCGGGTAAACATCAGCTGTATCTTCCCTGTTCACGCTTCATACCCAGCAGCTCACAGACCCTACTTGGCCAACCTAGGGTCTTAGCCTCTCCTACGGTCAACTCTTCTGGGCCCTCTAGACCTTGAGAATGGTAACAAGTGCCCAGCCAAAGAAGGAAGATGGATAAAATGGTGGCCCAGCCCAGAGCAGCTGGCCTCCACTTAGACTTTGATTCTCATGACCCCAGAATTTACTCGTGAGTCCTTGTACTTCTCTTTCCTACGGCATCTGATTTTTATTGATTAGATCATATTTCAGAGGAGTGAGAGGTAGAATGTCACCTTGATCTTCCCAGGGAGAGGTTTACATGGTATCTTGCTTTAATATTTGTTTTTAAGATAATAAAAGCAACATACACGAATTGCAGAAAAATTAGAAAGTACAAAAAAGTATATGGAAATAAGTTCTTAAAGTTTTGCATGAGCTTCATGCTCTAAGATTTTTGTGTATTTCCTTCTAACATCATACTGGTATATAAAGCACAAATATATGTAAGCTTTAAGTAAAATTAGAAATATACATATATATTTACATATGCTTCCCCCCCCACACCTACCCTTATGTTGTGGGCATATCCATCCAGAATTAAACTTTGTGAATTTTCAAGCAATATACTACATGATACACTCCAGCTTATACTAGCAAAGCAGCGGATGGAACACCCTGTGAGGGACTAACTGTGGACGCTTCCTGAAGACCTCCCCCAGGAAGACCAGAAACCCTAGGCTTACTAGCCTAAAGAAACTGACCCCACAGACCATTATTCTGTTCCCCAAATATAAAGCTCAGTGGTGAGCCTCAAGTTCTTGCATGCCCTAGGACTTGAGGAATGACCGCCACAAGAGCTCTGCTCAAGGAAGCTTGCATTAGGCACCCCAGCATTCTTTCATCTGAGCTCTGGCTTTCCACACTTCGAGGCTCCTTTTTTCATTGTGCGTTATGTAGAAGCCAGAGTACCAAACCCTCGCTTTGTCTTCCCGTAATTAAAATGTGGAAAGCCCTTCTGTGCGAAGATCAGTTGGTTCCTGAATGATGGGACTTTGAATTGGATTTTTAATTATACATCAAACCTTGTGACCTCACAGTGTCTCAGAGGAGAGCTCCTTGGCTTTCAAATGCAAGTATATAGTGCATTTAGCTAAAGACATTCAGAACTTGAATGATTTGTGATAGGTCATGCTGGAGGTTAAAATACCCAGACAAAAGGGTCTATTTTAAACTCACGGTTCCAAGTTATAGTCCATCTTTGTAAGGAAGTCCCAGCAGCAGAGCTTGTGGGAGCTGGTCCCAATATATCCATAATCAAGAAGCAAGCAGCAATAGATGGATACATACATGTTCACAGTGAGTGGGTCTGCCTACCTCAACTCAAGACAGTCCCTCATAGGCAGCAGGCTCATAGGGTGACCCAGTGAAGACATTTCCTCACTGAGACTCTTCCTAGGTGACTCTAGGTTGTGTTTAGTAGACAATTCAAACTAACTATCATAGGGGCTTCAGATAATATGTACTTGTCAAAGGAGTAGAGACACAAGGTCTGGTAGCTTCCTAACACTCTGTTCTGAAAGTTCTCAGCCTATAACTAAGGGCTCCTAAACCCCACTTGATAGTGGCTGTAGTCTGTGGCAAAAGTCATGTCATGTATCAAATGTTGAGAAGTGTCTCTTTTCTTCCAGACACTTCCTAGAAATAAGCACATTTTGGACTAGACTGTAATTTAACATCCCTCCACCTCTTTAGCTCACTGCCATTTTAACACAAGAAATTGATTTCTCCTTTGGCCATACTACAGGTTTGGGGGAGTGAGGGAAGAAGGGATGGATGAAGAGAGGGAAAGACGTTTCTAATTTGAGAACTACACAGAGGTGGGCGCAGTGGCAGACACCTGGAATCCCAGCCCTGGGGAGGAGGCTGGGGCTGTGAGTTCTAGTTCAGAATGTGCATACAAAGAGACTTTGATTAAAAAAAAAACTGAAAGAGAAAAGAACAAATGCTTAGAGAACATAAACCATGAGTCTTTTCAAATCACTATGAAGAGGATTCCTAGAAGCTGATCAACCAATCTGCCTCCATTTTAGGCTTGAAAACCATCTTATAGTAAAGACAACTTGGTTTGTTCCTGCTTGCGATTAAACATCTATTTCTCAAAGATTGGACTATGCCCCACCTGTTACCGTAATTACAAATGGTTCTGCACTGCTTATTCCAGAAAATGGGAATCATGACTTTGTTTCAAAAGGTTGTTATGACTACCTGTTGTTACGACCATCTTGTTACTACCTTGTTATGAGGACCTTGCAACCCTGTCTTTGTTTCAGGAGGTTCTTATGACAGCTTCTTATGCTTATGTTCTGCTTCTGTAACCCCACATATTTGCCCTGCCAAATCTTCCACTTGGAAACCCCTTCTCCGGAACTATAGAAAACCTTCTCTTCCCCATGTCCAATGCTGTTCTCTTGAACCTTGCCTTAGACAGCCTGTGTACACAAATAATGCTTCCTTTAGTTAATTTGGCCATGATTAGGATTGGTAATCTTTGTCTTTGCATGTGTGGGATTCGTATAATCTATGATGGTTTAGGTTGTATCCTTAGCTCTGAGGGGGGTGGCTATGAGGATGAGCAGCCTGTACCTCCTGCTGAGCTGGTTTGGGGAGACTGAGGTCCTTCAAGATCACTTGGAAGTTGGTTTCTTTCCTTGCTTCAGGCTCAATCTCTTGGGGGGTGAATGGGGGGTTGTGAAAGAAGCCTTAGAAATAGTATTAAGTCAGGGAGCCTGGAGATGCAGGGGTGGAGATTAAGGATCTGGCCACAGGGAAGGTGTGGGAGATGAAAACATGCTCTCTCCCTCTGATGTCCCAGTACTGTCAGCTGAATGAAGTCTTCCCCACCCAACCCTGAGCATGCTATTTGGAAGTTGTGGGATGGAGGGTCAAGATCTCTTTGTATCCCAGACCCTGGAACCTGTGAACGTATCACAGTGAACTGCAAAGGAGAATTCAAGGCTCTAATCAGTCCACTTTAAACCGTGTGATTGCAGGAACTTTTTTTTAAAAATTGCTAATCAGGAAAGAGAGGCAGGAGGGAGCGTGCCAGACAGCTGGAAAGCTCTGAAGATGGAGGAGGATCACAGCAAGGCATGCTGGGAATCTCTAGAAGCACAAGAATGCACAGAGGGAATTTAGATTTACAGACACCTTAATCCTTGCCCCGGAGTCTCACTTTGTCTTCCGGTCTCTCTCTAGAACTGGGTGAAAATAAACTCATGTGTGCATATACATATAAGAAAGTCTGGAGAAAACTCTTGTGTGCTGGCTGCTCTGGACCACTGAATCCTACACGCTGCAGGAGATACACCTGTAATGTCACCTCTGGTGGGAGCCCAACAGCATCTCATTATTTTATTCACATCATACTCAAGTTTGCAGTGGGAATGTTTATTCCCCCCCATTTCTTTATAAAGCATCAGGAGTCCTTACCGTTCAGGGCAGTGGTTCTCAGCCTGCCTAACGCTGACATCCTTCAATGCAGTTCCTTGTGTTGTGGTGTCCCCCAACCATGGAATTATTTTTATTACTATAATTTTGTATGACTGTAATTTTGCTCCTGTTACACAATTGTAATGTAGGTGAAGGGGGTCGCGACCCATGGGTTGAGAACCACTGCTTGAGCTGCATCCAGACGCTTAGTTCAGAGTGGTCACTGGAACTCTCCCCCAGAAGGATGCTTAGCCTGTTAAAGTAAGACTGCCCTTCAGCACCTGTCCCCCAGCTCTTGTCCAAGACCCTGCCTCAAAAGCTGGGATAGGTTCTGTCCCCGTTTGCTTCCTGTTGCTTTTGTTTATTTGGCTCCATCACTGAGGGAGGTCGGAGCAGGAACTCAGGCAGCAGAGATGAGGACTGGGGAGGAAAGCGGCTTACTTCTCTAAGCTCACATCCAGCTATCCATCTTCTACCTCCCAGGACCACCTGATCAGAGGTGGCACCGCACACAGTGGGCTGGGCTCTCCCACACCATCAATCAAGGTAGTGCCCCAGAGATTGCCTACGGGGAATCTGATAGAGACAAACTCAAAGTTCCCTTCCTCTAGATGACTCTAGCTTGTGACAAGGGGACAAAACACTAACCAATGCAGGTTCCCATGGCTCCACAGAGCTGGGTAAGTGGGTGGTATCTTCCTTTTCCTCTCTGGTCCTGTCTGTACAGTGACTAGGAGAAGCCTAGGGCATTGCCCATGACTAGGGATCTCTGAGACGTCTATGCTTTGTGCCTGTCTGCAGGCTTCTTCTAGGCTATGTCTGTATTACTTTCCTGGGGCTACTATAACAAATGATCAGCAAGACACCACTTAAAGCAACACATGTTATTTTCCTGCCAATCAGAAACTACGTTCGTGGACCCACGGTAGCTGTAGTTATCGGTACAAGGTCAAGCCAGCCAAAATTCCAGCAAAGGTGGGGAGGAGTTTACAAGAGCTAACTCCTAACTGAGGAGCTATTGGAAGTTGATAGCTGCATGGGGAAGGAGAGTCATTTTTGGGGGGGATGTGGCTACTGGTAGGTTGCCCACACTCTTGTGGTTGTTCCTACGCCTGTTAGTACTGCATGCTGGCAATACTAACTGTACTTGCTGGGTTATTAAAAAGGAAGACATGAAATTGGCAAAGAGATGTGTGTGTGTAGTTGCGATTGAATTGGGGGGTCAGAGGGTGGGTATGTATGGCCGTATTTCCTTGTATAAATGTATGAAATTCTCAGAGAATAAAAATCTCTCTACTGGTTAGTTTCCATCAACTTGACATCAGCTAGAAACATCTTGGAAGAGGGAATCTCAGCTGAGGAATTTCCTCCATCAGACTGGCCCTTGGGCATGTCTGTGGGGCATTTCTTTATGTGTTTAATTAATGATTGATGGAGGAGGTCTAACTCATTGTGGATGGCATTATCCCTAAGCAGGTGGTCCTGAGTTGTTTAAGAAAAACAAGGTTTGGGGATTTGGCTCAATGATAGTATCTTTGTTTTTGTTTTTTTTTTCCTGTGAAGAGCCACCATGACCACAGCAACTCTTAGAAAGAAAACATTTAATTGGGGTGGCTCGCTTACAGTTTCAGAGGTTCAGTCCATTATCATCATGATGGGGAGCATGGTGGCATGCAGGCAGATATAGTGCTGGAGAGGTAGCTGAGAGTCCTACATCTTGGCTTACAGGGAACAGGAAGCTGACTGAGACACTGGCCGGGATCCTGAGTATAGAAAATCTTAAAGCCCACCCCCATAGTGACACACTTCCTCAAACAAGGCCATCCCACTTCCACAAGGCACACTTCCTCGTAGTGCCACTCCCTATGAGATTATGGGGCAAATTATATTCAAACTACCATGGGAAGAGCACTTGCCTAGCAAACCCAAGGCTTTAGGTTCAGACATCAGCTTCAGCACCAGGTGAGGTGGGATAGGGGACAATCTAAGCAGATCATCGGCCCAATACTACACAGTATTCTTCTGTGGTATCTGCTTCAATTTCTAATCTGGGTTCCCATCTTGAGTTTCTGCCTTGGCTTCTCTTGACCTAAGTTACATTCTGGGCCTAGTGTTTATCATGACAACTGAGAAACTCCGACAAGCAGCAATATGTATATGTGTACACACACGCACATATGCACATATACACATACATTATCACATATAAAACATATATTTACACTTTATGCTTTATTTACATTATATATTTATTTTAAAATACGTGTGCATGACAAAGAGAGTGTCCAGGACTCAGAATCAAGGTGTCAGAATGTCCGCATTCTCTTTGGGGCTCTGAGGCTAAAGCATACCCTTTCGGATGTTTTGGCTCATACAGGTGTCTTGAAATGTCCTAATTCCTGTATCAGTTTTTATTTGATTTTTTATAACTTTTGGGATTATAATTGCACCACTTCCCCTTTTCTTTCCTCCCTCCAAGCCCTGCCACATACACATCCCCGTTTTCTTTCAGCTTTATAAATACACAAATACAATCTGCTCAGTCTGTACAGTGTTATTTGTACGTGTGTTTCAGGGCTGACCACATGGAGCGTTCCACATGGACCACCCGTCAGAGTGCTCTTCTCCGGGACAGACTGTTCCTGTCATTCCTTAGTCGCCTGTCGGCCTTGGTGTAGGGTTGAGGCCGTGTGCTCTTTCCTCCATCCCTTTCCCATGCCCATTGCTGTTGTCCTTGTTCAGCTCATATTTGAGCAGCCATGCTGGTGAGAGTTTGTGGGTGTAACTTCTGATATTACTAGATGACACAATCTCACAACCACGTCCGGTCCCTGGTCCTTCGGCTCTTACCATCTTTCTGCCCTCTCTTCCTCAATGTTCCCTGCTGCCTTAGCTTCTAAAAACTTTCTTGGCTATAACAGTCTTAGTTGTCCGTTATTTACTTTCAGGATTTGAAATATATCGTTCTACGCTTTGTCAGTTTTGGGGGTTCCTGTTGGTAGATCAGATGGTACCCTAATGTGTCTGATTCTGTAAATGACTCGGTGTTTCCTCTTACAGTTTCTATTTGTCCTGCTGAGGCAATGCCCAGTCTGACCTTGAGCTCCTTGTCCTCCTGCCTCCGATTCCTAAAGGCTGGGATTACAGGCCTGCACCATTGTGTCCAGTGTTCTTTTATTATTTACTTGTTTTATGCTTTGACATCTTGGGTAGAATATGTCATGGAGAGTTCTTTCTCTAGTCTTATATTTTGAGGTTCTAAATACCTTGAATACTTGGGTATCCATTTCTTTTCCTAGATTTAGGGAAATTTCTGCTTTAATTTCAGAGAATAGACTTTCTACGCCTCTAGTTTTTAATCTCAGCTCCTTCTACTCTATGAGAAGTACCTTGATCATATGATAAAGTTCTTAGAAGCTGTGAACTTGCTTATTTATTTATTTATTTATTTATTTATTTATTTATTTATTTTCTATCCACCCATCTATTGGTGTCTGACATGTAGTACTTTCTCAACCTTGTCTTCCATACCCAATGTCCTTTCTTCTGTTTAGACTAGATTGTTGGTAATACTTTCAACTATGCTGATTTGATTCATTGAGTTTTTTCATTTCCAATATTCCTGAAGTGGGAGATTGCTTGTTTGTTCCTGGTCGCCCGGACCTGAAACAATTACACAGAAACTATATTAATTACAACACTGTTTGGCATATTTCTACCTAACTCTTACATCTTAAATTAACCCATTTCTATTAATTTATGTATCGCCACAAGGCTCGTGGTTTACTGGTAAGGTTCTCTGGTGTCTGTCTCCTTTGGCAGCTGCATGGCATCTTCCCAACTCCGCCTACTCTCTCTCTCTCTACATCTCTGTTTGAATTTTTCACCTGGCTTTACTCTGTTAAGCTGTTGGCCAAAAGCAGCTTCTTTATTACCAATAGCAATAAAACATAAAGCATACAGAGGGGAATCTTCTGAATAGCTTGCTGCTCCCCAGTTTGTGCTGAGCCTGAGGCAATGCTGTGACAGACAGACAGACAGACAGACCTACAGCAAGCACCTTTCACCCTCAGAGCCGTCTTGCCAGCCCAGGAACTACATTTGAAACAAGAACATGGAAGTTCATTGCTGTTCCTGCACCGCCTTCTCTGGCTAGCTGCTGCGGTATTTACCCGCCATTTCCGTCTGCACACGTGACACATTCTAGTCTGTCATGAAACCCTATTTCTACATGGGAAGGGGATGGTTTTGTCGGACAAGGAATGTAACAAAGCCAGGACCTTGTGGAAGTTGATTCCTTCATATTGTAGGGAAGAGATTACACTGCTAGGACTGCTAAACCAGGACATGTGGTTGGGAACAGCCAATGGCCATTGACCCCTCGCTCCTGAAGGAAAACTGAAGAAATTCAAGGGAAGGAGACTTGTGTAGAGGAAATCCAGGAACCTGAGATGGTGGGTGCCGAGACCCTGACTACTGTGTCGGCATGTGGATCCAGGCCTGGGTGAAGCCTGGATCCCTTCATAAGTATCCCAGACACAAAAGGCAACATGAGCCATTTCGCTCCCGCGGTTAGAGGCGGGCTTTCTCACTTTCACTCTCGAGTCCCCATGAAGACTGTCTCGCCCTGTAGGAAGTATCCTAACGTTGACCTTCCTGGGATGACTATAGTCACCGAGCCACACCTGTGCCATTGCCGTGATTCCCCATACGAGGATCCATTTAGTCATCTCTTGGTTTTTTTGTTTTTTTTTTTTTTTCCTGGTAAAATTGTCTATTGTCTTAGGTCTTCTGGGAATCACTACTAAATATAAAATCAATTGGACATCATGAGACTATAAGGAAAAAATATTCAAAGAGGAAACTCAACAGGAAATTCCAGCATGGGTGGGACATTCAAAAGTGGAAGGAGAGAGTTTATTCCACAAACACCCCTCAGTATGCACTGTCCCCTGCCCCAGTCAAGTAAAAAAAAGGGAGGGGGTGAGGTTCCATTTATAATCACTACCTTGAATATTATCTAGATTTTTTTCAAAGTAAGTTTTTAATAGCTTCCAGATACATTTAGAAATGGCAAAAAAGTGTGTGTGTGTATGGGGGGGGGGGTAAACGAAACAAAGACAACAGCCTTGAATGTATCCTTGCTCAGAACCTTATAGAAACCATGGCAAATCTATGGGCAGAGGATGCCTGGGCTGGGCAACATCTTTGTGAGGCCATTCCCTTTCCCACTCACAGGTCTGTTGGATGTTCAGTCCTACAGAGGACCCACTGAGCCAGAAAGTGGTCGGACAGCACAGGCTATAGGAGAAGCTCAGCTGGAATCTGCGTCTGTTGTAAAGACTGGATTAGGATAAGGAGCAGAGGACCTTCTCAGCGGAACACTCTTCACTGGCACACGCGGGTGTAGGATCTGATATGTTTTCATGACCTTTAGGAATGGTGTGGATCATAAACTTAGGACCCTAAGCTTGTGGGGCATCTGGAAGCCTGAGAAACGAAGCCCCCAGAGCCCCAGCGTGAAGCTAGGGATCCAGGGTTTGTGTTTGCTCCTGTCTCAACTTCGCTGTCCTCACTCTTCCATGGAGGCGTGGGAACTGAGTCTATACTTTAATTAAAATAAAGACTGACTGGCCATCTGTTATCCAAAATGTTTGCAATCAGAAGGATTTGGATTTTGTACTTTTATTGGTTTTGGAATAGATACACATAAATATACACAATGATATATCTTGGGGTTAGGACCCAAGAATAGATGTGAGCTTTGTTTATACCTCATATTTACCACATATACATGCCGTCTAAAGGTAAGTTTATACATTTTTTTATTGAAAATAGATTTTTTTAAAAATATAATATATCCTGATTATGGTTTCTCCTCTGTCTGCTTCACCCAGTTCCTCCCCTCCACTCCCACCTGGATCCACCCCCTTTCTGTCCCTTATTAGGAGACAAACAAGCATCTAAGGGTCGATAATAAAATAAATATGCTAGGCGAGAATAAGACAAAACAACCAAACAGAAAGAAAAGAGCCCAAGAAAAGGCACAAGGCACAGATCTAGACACAGAGACCCACTCATTTGCACACTCAGGAATCCCATAAATATACAAAACTGGAAGCTATAATGCACACACAAGGGACCTGTAGGGTTAAAAAAATTAATAAAGAAAAAGCCCTGACATGACCTTATGAGACATGTATACCATGTTTAGCATGTACTCCAGCGATGTCACTGAGTTTGTTCTCTGTGGGCATCCACTCCTGGGCATGCAGCCTACCTTAAATAGTAGTTTGTTTCTCCAGTGAGACTCCTGGAAGAAACTTAGTTTTCATTTTCAGGTGGTTATCGGTTGGAGATTGGGTCTGGTTAGAGAAGGAGGCGAGTGCCCACTTCTCCATTCAGCTCGAGGACCCGATCTGGTGCAGACCCCTGCAGGCCCTGTGCATGCTGCCTCCGTCTCTGTGAGTTCATACGTGTATCAGTCCTATACATTGTTTTAACGTTAATTTGTCCGTGAAATAAGGTTGCATGGTGTAGAATTTTCCACTTGTAGTGTGGTGTCAGTGCTCAAACATTTTTTGGACTTGGGACCAATTTGGATGATTTTCTGGTCAGAGATGCTCAACTTGCATTTGGTGAGCTGCAGACCCTGTCCTCCATGGAAATATCTTCCACGGAAATCTTCCGCCATAGAACAAGCCCCACCTCTCAAGGAACCGAGTTCCAGACACAGATCCAGAGCCCTGGCATTCCACGTGACCCGTGAGGCACCCCCTTGGCCTCACCCTGGTTGTGGCCAGCAGCTCTGCGTGGGCTTAATATCAGCTGCGTTTTGGGCTTAATATCAGCTGCGTTTTCTACTCCCTGGGCCACAATTGACTCCCTTTTCACCCTTTTTTCTTTCTTATCTTCTGTTTTTATTTCCTCCCAGTTTAAAGTTCTTTATAGAGTGCCTATTTTTTTCTAGAAGCCAAGTGCTTAATTCATCAAATAATGCATGTATTGAGGAGGGAGGGGAGCGACGAGGGGAGAGAGTAAGAGGTTCCGTTGAGTTTCCTGCTTAAGGGGGACGCCGTTCCCAGGCTCAGCCCACGAGCACCTCAGACTCGTTAGCCTTTAAAACTAAAAGGGAAATTTAAAACAACCCCAACAAACTGTTGTTATGAGTGCTACACGGTGCTTCTCGCACTGTGTTTGAGGATAAATAATCTCCATGGTGCAACCTGTGTGGACATCCCTTGCATCCTGGATTTGTCTGGTAAGAAATGCTTCTTGGCTCTGTATGGTTGTCCTTCAGTGTCCTGCCCACAGATATAAATCCTAGATGCTAAAGTCCCTTATATAAAAGGGTGTCATAGTTGCATATGCACAAGATGGTGCTGGCCTATGGGATTTGGGAGGAGAGGGAAAAATCTTATTTTTTATAATGCACCCTGGCGTTGGTGTGCCAGAATGGAGGGCTGCTCAGGCAGAACAGATAAAGGGTGTTTCTGAGAGAGAAATAGCCTTGAAAGAACGTGGCCTGGGGTGTCCTGGATGCCCTGGGTATGTACAGGAGCCCTGGGCACTGAGTTTGGGAAGTCTTCATTAAAAAGGTTTCTTAAGACCATGGAGGCCTGATGTAGGTGGCTCTGACCTGCAGTCTGAACAGGTTGTGCTCAATCTATTTGGCCAAGGGAGCAGGGAGAACTGAGGGCAAGGACAGAGTGCAAGTGACATTAAGGATAGTTACCTGCCTGGCCTGTGCTAAATGACCTGGGGAGAGAGAGCTGGAGACAGAGAAACTTGTTTTGGAGACTGTTAGCAACTCCGGAAGGTAGATGGGATGCTTCTCTTTAGGTAGGAATTCCTAAAACAGGAATCAAACAACTTCATGCGTTCTTACACAACTGAACTCAGTCCATACGCTGTTTCCTGTAAGTGACCACATCATGAATTAACTTCCTCCCCTTAAATATATATAATTTTTTTTTAAAACTATGGTACCCTGTAATATAGTGGGCACTTCTCTGGAGTCTAGGGTGCAATTACCACAGATACCTTGTAAGGAGTCAGTCAGCTTGTCACAGCACCGCCACCGACCTACCAAGTCAGAAGCACAGGAAGGCATCTTGGGAAGTGAAGACTAATTGCCAGCTATATCTGAAAACTCCACGAATTATTTAGAGAATCATGGACCTCAAGGGCTTTTTAGAAACTATCCCATCTGATTTCTCAGTAGTTATGGAGAAACTGAACTCAGAGACGTTCAAATCCAGAAAAGTCAGCAGCAGTGTGCTCATTGGAATCTGAGCCCCCTGGTTTTCAGTACACCCTCTGCCTTGCCTTGGGGGAATAGGGCCACTCGGAAAACTGAACCCACAAGGAATCAAGAAAGATAATTTTGAACGGTGTGGAACCAGGAACTGCTGGGGTAACCGTTTATATTTAGACAGAGGTTGTGTTAACACACTGTTCTATAAATTAAAAAAAAAAAAAAAGGCAGGGATCTCTGTTCTCTCCCTACAGCTCTGTCATTAGCAGATTCTAAAAGTCTTGGGGACAGCTGCCCAACACTAGGACACAACAGAAGAACACTTAATCCACGTGAAGGAGGGGCTGCAGGGAAGACCCGCCTTCGCCACCCTTCGCCACCTCCGCAGGACAGTTTTCAGAGTCACAGCTCTGTCCTTTGCAGGTTTCAAGAGACCCAGAAGAATTAGGAGATTTTAGAAAGAAAGATGGATTCAAGGGAAGCTTGGAGGAAGCACTAGAAAAGGTCAAGCCGAGGGCTGGGCACAGGTGGAGATGCCCGGATCCTTACAAGGGCTCTTTATGGACGTCACAGGTGAACGGGCAGGCAGAGGAGCTGCTGGGTGCTTCAGCGCACTGAGCTGATAAGCAGGAGGGGAAATGCTCTGCTCTGGATGGGCGGGGCCATCCTGGAGCTCAGCAGGAAGTTTCAGGGGACAGTGGTTTTCATCCCTAAATCCTGCTCTGTTAGGTCTCACCTGAGAAAAAGCTCCTATTTCAGGAACTATTTCCTGTGTAGGGACCATTCACGGGAAAACAAGAAAATGAAGCCTCGTCTTCTCTAGTTAGAACTGGGGAGAAGCTTAGCTTTCTTCAGGAGACCTGTGCCTTGCAATGAAATCGAGTGTTTTCTGTTGTTATTGTTTCTTCTTTTCAACGGCGTTAGCGTCTGCATGTGGGTGAGTGGATGGGAGCGTGGGCGTCCGTGGAGATTAGAAGACATTGGCTTCTCTCTTGAGCTGGAGTTACAGGCAATTGTGAGCTGCCTGTCCTGGGTGCTGGGAATAGAACTCAGGTCCTCTGCGAGAGCAGTACATGCTCTTAACTCCAGTCTCCCGGGGTGCGATTTGTACGTTTTCCTTGATAAATGAAACCAGCAATCACCATTAACAACTCTATTAGTCTTATAAAAACAGCCCATGACCCCTGGACAAAAGTCTCACAAGCTGGCACCTTCCAGCTGATGTGTTCCATCCAGGATGGAAAAAATGAAAGCCCAGGCAGGTATAGCCACATGAGGCTTTTGATTGGATGTCGGACCGCATGCAGTTGCTAAACTTCTTGAACTCTATGGCTTCAGGGTGAGTTGGAAAGCAAGTCCAACCTGCCACACTGGGAGGAGAGTGCATTCTGTAGTTCTTAGCATGTCTAGAGATTGCTTCAGGGTTAATGTTTGACTTCTGCTCTTTACTGCCTTCGGTCTCAGTTTCCTCAAATGTCTAGGGGAGGAAAAAAGACAACACTTTCTCATAAACACGAGTCGTATAGACTCTTCCCTTCGGAAGGGAAGGCAAAATGAACAATTCAAGGTCTGGAACATGTGGCCCAATAGATATAGTGTGAGCCACTAGTACAGGCCATACAGATGTTATTATCTAACAGCCACATAAAACCTAACAGGCAAAATTAATTTTAATAACATGTTTCATTTTATCTGATATAGCTTCTTAAATAAAATTATCTTATTATATCATGTGTGTATTTATGTGTATAATGTGAGTGTGTGTGAACATGAGTGTTCATGTGCTACAGTAAATGAGAGGTCAGAGGGCAACTTTCAGGTGTGGGCTTTCTCTTTCTACTGTGGCTTTTTGGATTCAACTCAAGCTATCAGGCTGGCAAGGCAAACACTTTTACCTGCTGAGCTAGCTCACCCGCTCATAACTGATGTTTTAAAAATCGTTAGGGCTGGACTGGGGAGGTGGCTCAATGGTTAGGAGTGCTTGCTCCTCTCCCAGAGGATCTCAGTTTGGTTACCAGCATCCACATTGGGAGGTTCCCAAACTTCTGCAACTCCAGTTTCAGGGGGTCTGATGCCCTCTTCTGGCCTCCATGTGCACCTGCACTCATGTGGTGCACACACACACACACACACAAATAAATACAACTAAAAAATTACTAGTGTGGTATGTTACATCCTTTTCTCTATAAAAGCCTCAAAATACATATTTTACACATGCACGTGCTTTAAGTGAAACCATCTCAAGGGCTTGGTAGCACTGTGTGGCCAATGTTTACTCTACTGGGAAGAATGGCTGTAAAGAAAATTTGAATTAACTTAGAAATTGCTTGCTCTTAAGCAGATTACTTAAGCACTCGGTATCTGAGTTTCCTCATCTGTAAAATAGGATAATAACTGTAGTGGGTTTGTGGTAGAGGTATGTGTAAATGTATTTTAAACCCTACTGTTAAATTGGGCATGGTGGCACATGCCTTTAGTCCTAGCACTTGGGAGGCAGAGGCAGGCAGAGAATGTACTTTGATCTCCAATTTAATCCCATCAACTGTCCAGCTGCTTTACCTGCCTCAGCTGAACTCAGAGGAGTCTGAGGCCAGCCTGGTCTACAGAGCCAGTTCCAGGATAGCCAGGACTACACAGAGAAACCCTGTCTTAAACAAACAAACAAATAAATGAGTAAATCCCTAGTGAGGCTTACGAATCTATACAAACCATCATTTTTGGTTTTGGCAAAACTAGTTAGGTTGAAAGTGTTAATTTTCCTCAAAATGTGGAATTTCTATACTAAGGAAAATGGAATTAGGCTTAGGGCTTAGGTTTCTTTTTGTCTTCTTATAGGAGTCATTTGGTAGTCCAAACCAGGAAAGCATACTCAAAAACACTTGGTACTATGATTTCAAATGCTGAGTGGATGGCCTGGATTTCCAGGGCAGGGGACAGTGTTGTGGGGAGCTGCGGGCTGCGTTCCTGCCGCCCCAGCTCCTGGGCCGCCTGGCTAGCTTATGCCCCAAAATAACAACACACAAACTGTATTCTTTTAAACACTGCTTGGCCCATTAGCTCTAGCCCTTACTGGCTAATTCTCATATCCCGATTAACCCATCTCTAATAATCTGTGTAGCATCAGTCTTACCAGGAAAGATTCAGCATGTCCGACCTGGCGGCTTGCTTCATTGTGTCTGGCTCTGAGAGGAGCTGCCCTGCATCTGCCCAGGAGAGGGGAGCATGGCGTCTGCCCTGGGGAGCAGCTGTATGGCGTCTGCCCCAGAGAGGAGAGGAAATGGCGTCTGAGCTCACTTCCTCTTCCTCCCCACATTCTGTTCTGTCTACTCCACCCACCTATGTTCTAACCTATGAGGGTCAAGCAGTTTCTTTATTTTTTAACCAATGACCTTCCTCCATCAGGATAGAAGGGAGCATAAGCCTAAGACTGTCAGTGACATCGGGTTGCATGCTTGACATACCGGAAACTGACAATGGAGTCAGGAAACTGACACTGGGCGCTCTCGTTGGTTCCCTGATTTAATCTCAGAGATGCAACCAGACATCTCCATGACATTTCTTTCCCACAGCTACTCACATTGGGCCTTGAATGTTGTTGTTTATGCCTTCAATCTATATTTACATTATTTTTGTACAGAGGATTAAGAGTTGGATGTAGTTTAAAGAAAAAAAGATGGCACCATGCGAGGCGAGCCCACAGGAAGACTTTGCAGGGGATCCACGGGCTTTGGGGAGGGAAAGGAAGTCCTTTAGGGGCCAGCATTAGGAGTGGGAGCAGGATAAAGGGTAAAAGGAGAAAAGGTTGAGGGAGAGGTTTGAGTGTCTAGGTCCTAGTGCTCAGAAACCTGGAGATTGTCTCTGGGTCACAGACCCATTATGGAGGTAGCAGCCTGGAGTCTGTCATTCTGAGACTGTGTCTTATCAATAGGCAACAGATCGTGGGCGCAGTTTCCAGGGGTATGTGGAATGAGTGGGATGAAATTACTACAAATCTACTTGTTTGGGC
Organism: Chionomys nivalis; assembly: GCF_950005125.1. Classification (NCBI taxonomy): domain Eukaryota; kingdom Metazoa; phylum Chordata; class Mammalia; order Rodentia; family Cricetidae; genus Chionomys; species Chionomys nivalis. The sequence continues at coordinate 37,962,093 of NC_080097.1, read as the reverse complement.
TATTTTAGAAGTAATTAGATAAGTGGAAAACAGAATCTGGTTATGTGTTTTGAGCTAACAAGCCTCAGTCTATAGCAAAGACAGAGAGAGAGGAAAAGAAAACCCAAACCACAAAGAGACCAGCGCACAGAAGGGGTCTCTGACCCATTCACCGCAGTCCTCCACCCCATGCCTGAGCGGTGGACAGGCTGAACAGCACACAGGAGCCAACAGCACCACTTTCTGTCACGATGTCCCTTAACCTCTTGGGATTTTCTTGCCTTACCTTAGGTGACGGGTGGAACCATGCGGCCTCACAGACCCCAGTACCAAAATCTTTGGAGCATTCTCATGGTGTCATGGTGACAGGCAAGGGTATGGTTCCCTAGCCCCACTGGTGCACGAGGACCTGGAAGTCCACTGTTGGGAAGCACTCATTGTGCTTCATGGGCAATCCAATGAGGAGTCATGCTTGTGATGGCGATAGCCTCTAGTCTCGAACCCCAACGGGCACCCAGCAGGAGTCATGTCTACTTACCACTGTTCTAAAAATGAAATCAAACATTTGCCACTGCACGTAGGCATAGCCCAAGCCAGTGACCACTAAATTGAAAATTTTCAAGAATACTATAGCTCAGTTGGTAGTGTCCAGCTAGCATTCTTCAAGGCGTAGATTCTGTCCCCAACACCACCTAAGACAGAGTGTGGCGAGGCACACCTGTAGTCCCAGCTCTGGAAAGGCTGAGGCAGGAAGATCAGAAAGTTGCACTCCTCTATCCTATTCTAATCTATTCTATTTCATCTTTTAAAACATTTTTTGAGAGGATCTATTTAGTTAGCTCTTCGTTATGTGATGCGTGTGTGCACACATGCGCTGTGTGCACCTCATGTGAACAGGCACCCTGGGAGGCCAGAGGTGTCAGCTTCCCTGGATCTGGAATTACAGGTCCTTGTAAGATGTCTGATGTGAGTGCCGGGTACCAAACTGGATTTCTGCCAGAGCAATAAACGCTCTCTACTTATGTGCCACCTCTCCAGCCCCTATTCCTTAATTTTAAAAATTATTATTATTATACAGTTCTAAGAACTGAACCTTAGCTTGCATACACTGGGCAAACATCTTACCACAGAGCTACATTCCCAGCTCTGATGTTACATTTTATTTTAAGATAGGGTCTCACCAAGTTGCTCACCCTTTAATTTACTTGGCAGTCCAGGCTGGTTTTGAATTTGAGGTCCTCCTGCCTCAGCCTCCAGAGTAGCTGCAATCACAGGTCTGCGTCACCAAGCCTGACACTAGGAGTGATTCTGAGCTGCTCAAACGAGAGATTGCCACGGAAAGATGTGTGTGCCAGCTGCCAGCAATGAGGCTGAGCCAGCACACCGACACTCACACACACACACTGATCACACTTAGGAAAACAGGCTTAGAACCCATCCCCACGGGGCATTCTCTGTGGCTGTAGAAACTGTGCTGCCTTGCTCGCTCTTACTTCTGGGGCTTAAAAATCATTCGTCTGTTTATTTGAATAAGTTTGCATGCCTAGTGAGAAAGCCCCCTGAAGAACCCACAGTGCTCAGGGACTAGCATTTCCTCGATAGTAAGGAAGGGTCTGTCCCACCCTGTTCTGATTTCTCAAGTCTGGGAATTGAAGTCTCATTTCCAATGAAGATCGCAGTTCTGATCATTGCGATGAAGGTTATTTTTAATAGTGACTATCAGCTGTGTCCCAGCACCCAAATTGAAGACTGTGCTTAGGAAACATTCTCCGCTTCGCTCACCACCATTGGTCCTGAGGCGAGTCCCACCTCCTCTTTTGGTCACTAGGTAGAGAATATTTCTTTGTGAAAGGAGGGAGGCTTACCTAAAAATAAATGAGTTTAGAAATCTTTATCTTAAAACATGTCTGAAAGGTAAAATAAATCATCCTGGAGCTTCCTTGAATTCCTTGGCCCTGAGAGCTTCTATATTTGACTGTCCTGGAACGCAGCGTTCTCTGCCTGTGACTCCGGTCCATTTGTTCCTGGCTCCAGCATTTCAGAGGACTCTGTGGCCTTGGTTCCCAGATCCGAGTTTAATTGGAGAGTTAATTGTCTGAGCAAGAACACATAAGCCCGGTTGAGTTTTGGGGCGAAGCCTGTGGTCTCTGTTCCACTCCAACAGACAAGAAAGCTTTTGTGAGGCTTTGTTGATTATATTTTAACATAAGCAGATGTTCTGAGCGGCAGAGGGGGCAAGGCAGGGAGAGGAGTCTGTAACCAGATCGTGTTGGACTGAGATAAATACACAAGATCCTTTATCTCTTTGTAATAACTTGGCGGAGGAGGACCTGGGGCCAGAGCTGTGAGCTGCTCATTTGAGCTGCAAGCAGGCCTTTGAGTTACCAAACAAAACAGGAAGGCTGAGGGGCTGTTCTTTTGCCCTTGGCTCTCAACAGGGTTTCTGATTAGCATGTGCTTCTTAGATGGAATTCATAAGCACCTTGAATAATTTAGCCTTCTCATTCCTGAAATTTTTGAGTACAATATTTTCAAAAGTTTCTTTCTTTTTACTTCACATGACCCAGACTACTAGACTGCTTTCCCTAATTCATTGTTTCCAAGGCAACCAATGGAAGGATCTATTCAAGTCATGCTACAATAACCTTAATGAAAATGTGTGACATCACTTAAAAATGGTGTCTCCATCTCTGCCTTCCGAAGACTGTCCCGGGGTCACCTTTCTAAGGCGCAAACAAGCCCATGCCACACCTTCTTGATTGTCTAGGCTAGTGTCTCAACTTCAGCACCCCCAATTTTAGGGTCCAAACGTTCTCTGATGTAGGGCTGCCTGCCTTAGGCATTATGGAATATGGAATTATGGCAACTTTGACTTCCTCCGCCCCAAACCAGAAGCAAATTTCCACTCTTGCTACAGCTACCAAATGTTTCTAGACATTGCTAAAAGTCCTTTGGTGGTAGGAGTTGGAGAACTGGTAAGGGCTAAGGGGCACTGGGTGAGGGGTTCTGCTGACATAACCTGACATTGCCTCTGTAAGCTGGAGTGCTTCCATATTGGCAACCTAGGACTCTCAGCTCCCATCCCACAGTGACCATGAAAACATTCTTATATAAAATGTCTGTTATTCTCCTTGGTCATCTAGGGCCACAGTCATTACCATATTAAACTTGACCTTGTGGAAACTCTTCTAGGCCCCTGGGTCTCTGGTTACAATCTGTCTGCCTTGGCACCTCCTCCAGTTTCAGTCAGTTCTTACCACCTCTCTCTATGGTCTTCCACAGCCATCTTTCTCCAGCCCTGTCTGGTCTCTACCAGCGTGCGGTCACGTTAAGCCTTGCCTTAGACACGTACCATACCTGCTGTCTCTGAGTGATGGAGGAGTTAATTTCATTGGTTAAATAAAGAAACTGCCTTAGCCCTTTAATAGGACAGAAAATTAGGAAGGCGGAGTAGACAGAACAGGATGCTGGGAGAAAGAAGCCGAGTCAGTGAGTCGCCATGATTCTCCCACTCCAGACAGACGCAGGTTAAGATCTTTCCTGGTAAGCCAGCTCATGGTACTACACAGAATATTAGAAATGGGTTAGATCAATATGTAAGAGCTAGCCAATAAGAGGCTGGAACTAATGGGCCAGGCAGTGTTCAAAAGAATACAGTTTCCGTGTAATTATTTTGGGGCATAAGCCATGCGGGCGGCCGGGTGCCGGGGACGCAGCCCTGCCGCTCTTATTACAACATCTGAGCTACGAGAGTCCACCTGGAGAGTACGTCTAAGTGTTTAAACATTGTAAAGCAAACACGTGCACTGGCGTCACAGATCAGGCCTCTTCATTACTGTGGGACGTTTCCATTACAGAGAGTTGTAAATCTCTGTAAATCAGACCCGTTGTAGGATTTGGACTGATGCCAGATGACGCTGTGAAGGTTCTAGGAGGCCTCGCTGTCCTTTGGAGTTGAGTGGATGCCGGCAGGAGGCAGCGGCAGTTCTGTGGCTGGACATCTTAACAAAGCAAGGCTCCCGCTGCAGTTGGGAAAGGGGATGTGGTCAGCGTTGCGGTGTGGTTAATGCTCCTTCGGTCTGAGCTCAATCATGATTACAGAGTGGCCTTGTTTTCTACTGTTCTGTCCTAGTCAACTGGAACAGCCTTGTCTGTCTGCTACTGTGTTCCGTGAGAGTGTTTATGTTTGTCTGCAGCCCACTGCAGCCCACTTGGTATGGGGGCAGCTTCTCAGACCACAGGCCCACCAAGCCACAGGACTCTCTTTCTCCCAGAGTGTCGAGGAGGGCTGCCTTTGAAATCCACGGGCTTGGGAGATAGAGGTGGGGCGAGGCCACACCCGCTTTGCTCAGATCCCAGAGCCGGCCAGCAGGCTTTGTGCTGTTTGAGCAGAGCACCCCAGGGGTCAGGTTCCTGAACTTTGTCCCTTGGGTTTCTAGAAACTTCCTGCTTCATAAGGAACAGCACTGTTGGGAAATGATCACAGGGGACATGGCAAAAGAGTGGTCCTAGTGCCGGCGGCCCAGAGGGCCTAGTCGGAAGTGGTCTGTTACTGCCGAACCCTGCTGAGGCCCACTCAGCATTCTGACTGTCCTTGTCTTGTCCCTTGATCTCTTCCTGCCCATGTAGTTGCTTTTTAACATTCTCACCAGCCACTTGGCACAGACACAGGGGTTAAGACTAACTGGCCAGCAAATGGGAATCTCTTTAGTGCCATTTCTAATCCCTCAACCCTTCTCTCTGTTTCTTTCTTTCTGTCTGTTTGGCCACTGTCTCTGTAAGAATCTTCCTTTAAACTGCTACTGTGGAATGTCTGGAATTCCAACACTTGGGAGGCCTAGGTAGGAGAATCAAGAGTCTGAGGTTAGCCTGGCTATATTGCAAGACACCCTGTCCCAAAAAGAGGCAAAAGATGAGGAGGGAGAGGAGGAGGGAATGGGAGTAGGAGTAGGGGGATGGAATGGGGATGGGAGTGGGGGTGGGGATGGGTGGGGTGGTGAGGAGGAGTAAGCAGCAGCATCTCTCTTAGGCAATTACATAACCATGGGCTCCAGTTAGGTGTAGACGGAAGTTTCTGTCCCTCCTGTTCCCACAGCCATTCAGTCCCAAAGAAACACACAGAGGCTTATATTAATTATAAACTGTTTGGTCTATTAGTTCAGGCTTATTATTAACTAGCTCTTACAACTTAAATTAATCAATAATTTTTATCTATGTTTAGTCATATGGCATGGTACCTTTTCTCAGTGAGGCATTCTCATCTTGCTTCTTCTGAGTCTGGCTGATGATTCTGTGCCTTTCCTTTTCTCAGACTTTTCCTAGTCTGGTTGTCCTGCCTATACTTCCTGCCTGGTTACTGGCCAATCAGCATTTTATTAAACCAATACGACTGACAAATCTTTACAGTGTACAAGAGCGTTATCCCGCAACAGTTAGGTGTTCAGGATGCAGAGTTAGAAGTTTTATCAGGAGCTGAGGAGCTGTTGGTCTAAGTGAAGGCATGTCTGTCCACAAGAAAGGAATTCATCCTCTGGGATCTTCTGTCATGAAAACCTTGTGTCTTTATCTTTTTGCTTTTCTGCCCAAATTAAAATTTCTTATTTTATAAATTAGATTATTAAAAAACTTGGGAAAACATCACATATCCAAATTAATCAGACAGATACCAAAATCAGTTGATGGAGGAAGGTCATTGGTTAAAAAATAAAGAAACTGCTTGGCCCTCATAGGTTAGAACATAGGTGGGTGGAGTAAACAGAACAGAATGCTGGGAGGAAGAGGGAGTGAGCTCAGACTCGATAGCTCTCCTCTCTGGGGCAGATGCGATGAAGCTCCGACCCAGGATGGACATAGGCTAGAATCTTCCCGGTAAGCGCACCTTGGGGTGCTACATACATTATTAGAAATGGGCTAGTCCAGGTGCGAGAGTTAGCCGAGAAGAGGCTAATGGGCCAAGCAGTGTTTAAAAGAATACAGTTTGTGTGTTGTTATTTGGGGGCATAAGCTAGCCAGGCAACCAGGAGCTGGGGTGGCAGGAACACAGCCCGCAGCTCCTACTACAATCAGTATAGATCCGTGGCCTCCTCTGCAGTTAGGACAGGCACTCAGAATGTAAGCTCCAATTTTACACTGTTACAGTATCTAATATAGCTTATGCACTTATCTACCACCGAAAACCCAAATTCATGACAGAATAGAAAGAGGATAACAATCAGCTTCATCTGTTCTTTCATAACTCATGTCCATTACCTGCACTCAGTCCTATCTCACCCCTTGAAATTCAGCCTTTCTTATTCTTTCTTCCAGCTTGACCCACATGTATGTTTGTTTACATAAATACATATATTATTGTCTAAGACAGGACTTTCTTACTCTCTAGAACACGTATAAGAGAGAATATTAAGTTTTTTTCTCTCTCTGAGATTGTGTGGCCTCACTTGATATTATGCATTATAAATCCATCCTGCACATTTTAAGCTTCACTTTTCTTTAGAGCTGAGTAATATTTCTTTTTCTTTTAAATATTTTTTATGGTTTATATAACTTTATTTTATGTGCATTGGTGTGAAGGTGTCAGATCCCCTGCAACTGGATCTTCAGACCTGGGAATTGAACCCGGGTCCTCTGGAAGAACAGTCAGTGCTCTTAACCACTGAGCCATCTCTTCAGCCCCGCTGAGTAATATTTCATTCTTTTAGAAGAACCACATTTTCCTTATCCGTTCATCTGTTGATGGACAGTTAGGTGGATTCCAGCTCTTTACTATGGTGAACAAAGCAGTGATTTTTTTTTTTAACAAAGCAGTGATTTTTTTTTTAACATAAAAACTGTAACACCAGGCTGGGCAGTGGCAGTGCTAGCCTTTATCCCCAGCACTCAGGATTAAAGAGGCAGAGGCAGGTGGATCTCTGTGAATTTGAGGCCAGTGTGGTCTACAGAGCAAGTTCCAGAACAGGCCCAAAGCTACACAGAGAAACTCTGTCTGGAAAAATCAACCCCCCTTCCAAAAACAAAAACAAATAAACAAACTGTTGCACAGTGTTCCAGATCTGCTTGGGACTATTTTACAGAAAAATAACTAAGTTTTTTTTTTTCTGGCCAGAGAAAAAGTAGGATTTATATCCTTTAGTTTTTTTTTTTTTCAAAATCTTATCTGCTCCTTCCTTTCTACCACTAGTATTTAAACTTTCACCTTACTGTCAACCACTGCTCAGAGACGCTTTCTTTCAGCCACTGCTCAGGGTCACTTCCTTAGGGATACACTTCTTGAGTCTCCTCCCACCCATTATCTTCTCCCTTGCCTGGATGAATGAAGAGGTGGAAGTTTCCAGATTTCCATCGAATCCAACCCTACCCTTCCCAGCTAGGTGGTCAGGTACCTCCGTTCGGTTCCTTAAATAGGAGTGTGTAACAGGTTACTCCGTGGGGCTGCCAGGATTCAGAGAAGGGCTCAATAAATCTAAGAGAGTGTGGTGTGTACACACACACACACACACACACACACACACACACACACACACACGGCATCTGATGGATGTTCACTGATGAAGCATTGTGCCAGGGGCTGAGGGTGCAGCAGGGGATTAGACAGGCCCCTCTTGTCTGTGCTTAAAAGGGCCGGTGGGCCATCTGACAGCAGTTGGAACCGCCAGCAGCATGCCTCGTGGCCGCCCCTAGCCGGGCTGGACACACCAGGAGAGGCTTTCCAGAGTAGGTATCTCTGCGGCTGCCCCCAATGAACCAGAACCAATGAGATGCCACGGGATCCGAGGAGGTGGCCTGTGAGAAAGAACAATGTGTGCCAAGCCTCGAGGCCAAGAGACCATGGGAATGACAGTCCTACCATCTGACACACTCAAATCCTTGATGCAATGAGGAAGGAGAAAAGTCAATTAAACAACTGCCCCACCTTTCATGCCAGGGGATGCCCAGCACAGACGCCTGTTGTACAAGGACAGATGGGAGATGCGGCCTCCCTCTCTACCCCATGCCTAGGACATCCATCAACTGCCTCTGGGTCTTATTCAGCCTTCTCTCTCCCTGTGTTTTTCTGTCCCAGGGAGTATTTGCTTTAGCTTCTTTTACCCCTTCAGACTTAATCTGTTGTTTTTAGATCCCCTTTCTCTTCCTTTTATGAAATCCTGGACTTTTCTCTTGACTTTTTCCTGTTGTTTTTCATGCTTTCAACTGATGCTCAGTCAAGTTTCTCATCAGTGTGTATTGTTATTTCATCTTATCAGCAATGAAGACACTGAAGTTTGTCTGACCTCCAAAACAGCCCTGGGACTATATTCTTTTCTCCTACACTAGCCGTCATCCATGCCGCATAAGGTTTTAAACTAGAGTCTAGGTTTATTTTTAAGATGCTATCGATTAAGGCATCCAAATTGGCATTGTGATAAGGGCTCACATGCTTTTGGATGGCATGCTTGTCTGAAGCCTAAACCAATTATTGCTGTTGGCTATTTCAATGGAGTCCATACTCAAAGCCAGCCGCCAGCATTTGCCCGGCGGTTTTAGTGACTGGCTTGATGCAGAGTCTCTCGGATGTTTTAGAATCCTAGCTCTTAATCCTGTTTTGACGCCCCACCCACACACTTTCCAATAATAACAGATGTTAATAGGTTCTGTAGGCCTGGGGTATGCTCACTGCTTCTCGGAGTGAAGGCAAGCATGAACTCATTTCCTCCTTGTAAAAAAAAAAAAAAAAAAAAAAAAAAAAACTCGCAAGGGGAAGACTGTTTGTCCTCTTCTTACTGATTAGATCTGAAGGGTTCAGAACTGTGCCCAGGATCACATTCTGACCCAGCTGGAAACCAGCCGTCTCCAAAAGCCCGTGCGTGGTCTTCTTGCTCTGTGGCCAGATGCCCCTGAGCAAATGGGAACTAGCCTAAGAGCACGCATCCTAGCTCAACAAAAACACACTAAAATAAAAAATAAAGTATCCACGGTTAATTTTTAAAGCATGCGATGAGTCTAACATTAAGAGACCCATGTCGAAAGGTCATAACCAGTACGGTTAGAGTTCCTCAAAAAACCAAAAATAGATGTTTGCTGCCAAGCCAAGGGCCAGAGCTGGGCTTCACATGGTGGAAGGAGAAAACTGGCTCTCACAAGTTGTCCTCCACAAATACACTGTGGCATGAGTGTGCACATGTATGTGTGTGTGCGTGTGCATGCGCACTTGAACACATACATACACACACACACTAAAGAGAAACATAAAAAAGAACTAAAACAAAAAATAGAGCAACCATATGGCTCCATTGTCCCTTTGCTGCCTGTCTTCCTGGAGGAGTCAGAGTCGGCGTAGTGAGAAGGTACCTGCACACCCATGTTTATTGCTGTGCCATATGCAACATCCACCAAGGCGTGGAACCAGCCTAGGTGCCCATCAACAAATGAGTTCAGTTCTATGAAGAAGAATTTGCCATCTTTGGTAAGAATGTAGGGATCTAACAAAATACTAGTTTTTAAAAAACTGTGCTATACTGAAATTGGCTTTGGGGTCATTGTAGTACCGGTTGAATTATCTTCTTTAGGAATTATGAAGTTTGTGTTTCACTCAGCAAACGTTTAGTAAGGGCATGGTGTGTTTCAGACACTCCTCCGAGCTATGGAGATAAGCTGTTGATGGAATCCCCTGCCCTCTTGTAGCATATGCCCTAGTGGGTTAGACAGGCAATGAACAAGTCCATTTTCAGTGTATAGACCACAGTAACAGGGCACAGGATGAGGCAGGAGGGAGAAGGGGGACTAAGGATTGTAATACTGAGAGCAGTGCTGGAGGAACGGGACAGTGAGGACTAGAGTCTGCATCCTTGACCCTCCCATTGAAAAGTCAGGGGGTGTGGCGCTGTCTCCTATCCCATGCTCAAGAGGTGGAGATAGGATTCCAGGGTAAGCTGGCTAGCTAGACTGACTGAATCCATAAGTTCTGGACACAGAGAGGTGCCCTGCCTCAGTAGACAGAGGAGAGAGCAATGATGGGAGGCTCTGATGTTAACCTCTGGCCACAAACACATGTGTATACACACACACACACACACACACACAGAGAGAGAGAGAGAGAGAGAGAGAGAGAGAGAGAGAGAGAGAGAGAGAACAATGCTACTCCACAAATCCTGTTACCCCAGATATTAGTCTGGAGAGACAGCGTGGCAGTTAAGAGCATGCACTGCTCTTGCAGAGGACCGAGTGCTTATATTATTAGGTGGCTCACAACCACCTGTAACACAGCTTCAGGGGTCTCATGCCACCTCCTGGTCTTCATGGGCACCTGCACCTCTTTGCTCATATTCACACATGTACACACGTGCGCCTATGCACATAATGAAAAGTAATAAAGATGTAACAGTATCCGAAACGTGCCCTCCGGGAAGAGAGTACTTGAAGAGGTTAGAAACTCTCAGAAATAGTCTCCCCTAGAAAATAAGGGGGCTGTGAGGGAGTAGTAGAAGGTCTAATGTGGGGTTGGAGGGCAAGAGAGGGGGATGGAGGAAAAATGAAAAATACCTTGTGTTCTGTCTTAGTCAGTGTTCTGTTGCTGCCAAGAGACGCCATGGCAACAGCAACTCCTATCAGGAAGAATTTATTTGGGGCTGGCTTGCTGTTTCAGAGGTTTAGCCTGTCATCATCATGGTGGGGAACATGATGGCAGACAGGCAGATACGGTTCTGGAGAAGTTGAGAGTTTTACATCTGCATCCATAGGAAGCAGGAAGAGAGAAAGCCACTGGGCCTGGCTTGGGCCTTAAAACCTCAAATCTCACCCCCAGTGACACACTTCCTCCAACAAGGCCACGCCTCCTAATCTCTTAGGAGTAGTTCCGCTCCCTAATGACTGAGCATTCAAACCTGAGAAGCTACGGGGCCATCCTCCTTCAAACCACCACATCCTCCTTACTTCCACAGATGACGAGGCATGAAGGCAGAGTGGGGACAGTCTGGGGGAAGGGGATCTCCAAGAAAGAAGAGGGAGCCAAGAGAGTAGGGAGGGGTAACATGGACAAAGTACAGCGATACCCATGTATGAAATTGTTAGATGAATCCCATTCATGTGTGTGCTGAATGAAATACAATAACATGAAATAAACAAGATCTAAGTCCATCTGTTTTGCGTAACAAAATCCCTGAGGCTAAGTAGTTCATAAAGAAAATAGGACTTTTGAAAAATGTCCCTAAGTATTAAATTGCAGCAGTTTATAATGAATTAAGTTTGAAGGACATCACAGGTTTAAACATCAACACACACGTCCTGGGGGTCAGAGAGTGTGACACCAGTGCTGTCTGCCTCGGGACAGACAGCATCTCAAGGTAGAGAGAGATCAGAGAGACTTGTTTAGAAAATAAGGAAAGGGTCATAGAAAAGAAAAGAGGAGAAAAAAGAAAAGGGGCAAGGCTGACTCCTTTCTATGAGCTTGTGAGCTGGTCCATTCCTGTCAGGACTAACTCAGTCTCTTTGAGGGGTATGGGAGAGGGTGTCGCTGTGTAGACCAGGCAGGCCTCAAACCTGAACAGGCCAGCAGGAATCCTCCATTCTCGGCTCCGAACAAGTCACTCAACGTCTCTGGGCCTCCATGGCTCCTATATAAACTGGTAATTAGCTGTACCCGTGCAAGCCCGTGTGACCCTCAAGGCTGATAATGGACAGATGTACAGAGCTGGGATGTTCTGGGTGGTGCTATCTTCTTCCTCACGAGAGACTGCCCAGGTGGTATTTATAGCTAAGAGTCTCATGGGTAATGACCAGCTTCTCCCTGGGAGTGGAAGAGGTATATCAGGGTGAAGGAGCCTTGAGCGGTGGGGGGTAGGTCCCGCCCCACACTGCCTGAACCGCATCCTTTCCCACTGTGTGCAACATAACTACTGAAGTCTAGCGATTGTTTTTGGCATTTAAATCTTTGAAAGCTTACATTGTTTTGGTAGGGGATGGGACTCCCAGGCATTAAGTCCCAAAGGCATGACTTTAAAGGTTTTGATTAAAGAAATGAACCTTGAACACAAATGTGATTTCTCATCAGGAACTGACCCCCTGCCGAGGCCCACACAGGCAGAAGCCTGGAGCCAGAATGATCCGTCCTAGTGACTTCAGAAGGAGATCTCTTGACTAGCCACCAGGAAACTCCTTTCTGGGTGGAAAGCAAGGCATTTTTATCTTCCCTGAGGCTGGGTTTTAGTGCGCTTGGCTCTCTTTGTAGCAGATAAAGCAGGTGGAAGGTGGAGAGGCAGGCCCGTTTCCAGAGCAGTTCTCTCTCCTGGAGACAGACGCACAGGTGTTCTGTACTCTGTCCTTGCGTCTTTCCTGGGGTCTAGGAAGAGCCCCTCCATACCCACAAGCCACCTGTCCCCGAGGTTGGAGGTCTTCCCACCCTCGGTGCTGGTGGAGCCTGCGCAGACCATTGGCACCTGCCCTTGAGTGCCTGCAGCAGGGGATGGCTCCGCTGAGCTCTGTTCCCCTCTTGTTTGGCTCTGTGCTCAAAAGTCTCTCATGATAACTTTGAATCTTGTTCCTCCAAATCTGAAGCACAGGGACCTGAGACACCACAGGGAAGGGACTGGAGCCACCATCCTTCATGTGTTGGGGCTCTGCGGCCTTTCTCTTTTCTTAAATACGGAAGGGAAATGTGACTCCCAGGGGCTTAAAGTCAAGCCACAGATGAAAAGCAAGCCACAGTCCAGTTGGGTATTTTGGCTGGATCCCCTCCCGGCCACTGAGCAGCCTTCTGGAGTGGCTATGGAGGGTCCAAACCCCAGGGACAGCTCCTGCACAGTCAGGAGGCTGTGTTGTAGCTTCTCTCTTTCTCAGGCCTAGATGGGCTTATTAATATTAGAGCCAGGGCCGGCGATCAGATTCCCCACACGGTCTCCTGCGCTTTCATTGGAGGCTAATGTGAGAAGTCTCCCAAGAGACTCAGTGATGTTTTCCTTGGGGCCCTAGTGCTGCTCAGGGGAGGAACACTGACCCTTAAAGATATCTCTGGCGTGGTTACAGGTAATGCATGCCCACCTAGGTATGGCCAGATTACCCACAATGTAAAGCTTACATAGTCTGGGGGTGCTTAGGAAAAAGAACAAGATACATCTGGGTCTCTGAAGATCAAGCTTCCACATCCGTATGAGTGGGCTGTGTCTCCTCTTTTATTAAAATATAATCCATCCATCCACCACACAAGCCGCCTATTAAAGTGCGGCATTCAGTGGTTTTATTCTATATTCTCTGTTTGACCATTGTGATAATTCAACCAATCTCCCTCTCCTCTTTCTTTCCTCTCTTTCTCTCCCCACCTCTCCATTTCTCTTTCTGCTTTTCTTCCTCTCTTTTCCTCTTCCTTCTCCCTTCCCCTCCTCTCCTTCCCTCCCCTTTTCCTCCCTTCTCTTTCTCCGACCCCATTCCCTCTCCTCTCCTCTTCCTTTCTCTCCTCTCTTTTTTTTATGATACTGAAGTTGAACCCAGGGCTTCTCAGATTCTAGGCAAGTGCTTTACCACTGACCTACAGTATCCCCAGTTTAAACAGCTGGATGTTTTCAGTGCCCCAGAGAGCCTCATATGCCCTAAGAGTCACCCTCTGCTTCCCCAGCACCCACCAACTCCAGGACAGTGGAATCATAAGACTCGTGGTCTTTGTTAATCCTGAAAATCATGGGAAAAAGACCTATTCCACAATTTTCGAGCCAATTTGAAGCAAGCTTTAATTAAATACCGGCCAAAATGATGGACTCTGGCCAGGTCCATCTCTGGATTCCCAGAAAATGGCCACTAGTAACATTTTACAGAGGCCCAAAAAAGGCAAAACCAGAAGGTAACAGCACCAGATCCCATCATGGGCAAGCATACATCCTGACGTATTTCCTGCCTTCCTACCTCCTGCCCACAACCAATCAAACACTTCTAGACGGCACAAACCAACTTGTTTGGGGAGCAAAAGCATGTAGTTTGTTAATTCCTGAGAACCATAGCCCCCAGCATTCCAGGAAGTTATCTGTCCTTGGGCAAGTGGGGTTGGCTTACAGGTTAACTTTGGCTCTTATGTCTTTACTTACCATAATATTTTCAAAATTATCCACGGTGGAGCACCTAGCAGGGGTTGCTTGGTGCCACTGTATGGCTTAGTGACATTGTAGTGCACAGACACATTTTGTTTTTAATCAATGTGACAGTGCATGTGCTAATTCTTTAAGATGCCCTAGAGACAAAATTGAGGGAGTCAGGACTCACTGGAGGAAGGAGACACTATTACAGTTCCCGAGGACCAAATGCTACAGATCCTGAGGGCAATGTGCCTCCTAGTTTTAGGGCTTTTAAAAAAGCCAGCATCTTGTCAAAGAAGGATGCCAGTTTTAATGCAAAGGGAAAAAAAAAGAAGGAGCCGCTGATCTTTCTATAGTCTGTGTTGGTTGTCCTCTTTTTCAATTGTCTGCCTTTTAAATTACCGCTATCCTACTCAGCTACCGCAACCTGCCGCTACCAGCAGCGGCTAGGCCGCAGGAGCAGCAGCCTGAAGAAATTCTGCTCCCTCAGGCACTGACTCTTTCCAAACTACTAAGAGAACTTATCTAAATCTTTGTACCACTAAAGAATTCAAGATTCAAAGGTTGAGGTAGAATCCTGCTTCCCAGAGAGGCTGAATAGCAAGCAGCTCACCTGGCTGGCCTCTTCGCATCTCCCATGCTGTTTCTTGTCCCTCCTTATAAACCCTTCTCCACCTGGCTCCTCCCTACTACTTCTTGTCAGCTAGCTGTTGACTCAGCCTCTGAACCATGGGTGAATTTTATTTAACCAAACACATCTTTGCATCATTAAACAAATGTTCCAGAGCATAACCAGAAGTAACACACCTTAAAATAAAATATTCTACGACACATATTGGAGACTAAAGGAGCTGGGTTCTAGTGCCGGTGAAGGAGGGTGGCAGCAGTAGCAGTCACAAGGTAGATGCACTTACTGGTAAGGAGTGAAGAGGTGAGCAGGCAAAAGCAATACCGCTTTCCCCTCAGACTTGTTTACATCTGGGAATCTGCCGGAGGGTGCCTCCCACTCTAGGGAAGCTCTTCCCCCCTTGGTTACCCCTTTCTGGAAATGTACTTACGGGACCACTCGGAGTCCTGTCTCCTAGTTGACCAACAGATTAACTATCTATCACAGAGGCTGTGTTCACGTCCATGGGGTACCTATCCAGGCAGAGACGGGAGACACAAAGTTCCTGAACTGAGGCCATGACTAACACAGTCAAGAGACAGAAGGGGCGGGCAGAGTGTCAGAAAGAGCAGAAGAGTGGGAAGAAGTGCCAACCATTAGGGGACAAGCAGAAACCAGTTCCCACCCCAGCCTCCCGTTTGTCATTTGACCAGTGGAGAGGTTTCGGCTGGTGTGATATGTTAAAAAAAAAAAAAAAATCACCGTGGTTAGAAAGACAGCAGAGGAAATGGGAGGCTTGAGAAGGCATTGGCCACAGTCTGTGAGGAGCTGACGCTGGCTCAGAGGAGCTGGAGTGTACCAGGGGATCCAATCTGGTTATGCTTCTGGGGGGAAGAGCTCTGTGGGTGGGCTGGATGGGAGGGTTGACTTAGCACAGAGCCTGTCTGTCATTCAGTTCAGTGGAGTTTCAGGCTTGCTGAGAGAATGAAGAATTCTTTCCAAACTCCCCCAGATGATGGGAAGTACCCTTTTTTCAGTTCTGAGGTGCCTCTGGAAAGTACTGCGGTGTCTCCTGTCCTCCAGGAACAGTATACCAAGTGACAACATGGACCCGTGCCTTGGAGTCACACTCTTCGACTCAGTGCAGGGGTCCCCACCGCCTTGGTGGGCAGTTCTCACAGTCCTGAGATAGGTGTGAAAAAGGAACCTGTTCCTTGGGTTCGGCACAGTCTCTTCTCTGGAGTGTGACAGGATTTACCACCTCATTTCCAGTGAGCGGAGTTTCTAATGAAGGAAGCCGGTGGATGGACACAGTTCCAGAGTGAGTTGCATCCCAGGGAAGCAGCAGCCATGCAGTGAGCATCTCTTCCAAGGATGCATAGAACTACAGACTGAAGGAGCCTTTGACTGTCAGGCAGCAGGGACCTGAAGTCCTTGATGTGTTCGCCTGTGAGGAACGGAATCCTGAGTGAGGTGGGACAGGGACTCACCCCAGCAAGGCCAACGCCTAAAGTCCTAGCCCACGGCCCCATGCTGCCCGTGAGAGACCACAGACCTGAGCAGAACCAGCCCCGAGTCCCAGTCAGGCTCCTGTGCCATGATAAACTTCTGTCATGTCAGGTCACCAAACTTCTGGGGGAATTTCTTAGATAGTCAAGGGTACCCAGTGCAGCTTTGCTCGAGGATCCTGGAGGCCAGCTTCTCCCACAGAGAGCGTTCTCTGCCCAGAGGGCCGTGGTTGACCACACGAGCAGCAGACTTGAGGGACCACAAAATTAATGATCCCAAGAGCAACCTTCAGCCAACAAGGCGTGGCAGTTGTGGATAAACACTCATGCCTTCCGACTCATAAATAAAGGCCAAACCTAAGATGTGTCTATCCCCCCAGTCCTTCTGAGAGTTCAGAGAACCACTGCTGCCCCTATAGAAGCAACCAGATGTTTTATTGGTGATTTCTCCTTTTTCTGTGTACTGTTTTGTATTTGCTGCCTTTTTACTGCTGAGTTGTTCTCTGTTTCACTGCTATCAAGAAGCTAAAGGCATGTGTTGATGTAGCCGAAAAATCCATCCAGATAACTGCCCAAACAATTCCTATTCCAGAAAGTCCACAGGAAGCTATGTGTTGTTTTGGGCAAAATCTCATAAATGAGTAGTTCTCAACCTGTGGGTCATGACCCCTTTGGCAAACCTCTATCTCTAAAAAATATTTACATTACAATTCATAACAGCAACAAAATCACAGCTATGAAGTAGCAATGACAATAATTTTATGGTTGGGGGTCGCCACAGCATGAAGAACAATCGTATTAAGGGGTCGTAGCCTTAGAAAGGTTGAGAACCACTGTCATAAATGGTCGTACTGGAGTGGAAGGAGGGGGAGTCAGGTGGATTCTTCTTCTCTTTTCTTCTTCTTTTTTTTTTTGGTGGATTCTTCTTAAGCTGCCTTTTAGACATTTGGCCACAGCTCACAAAAGGATACCATCATTGCTGGTTTAGTATCGATGAATATGTAAACATACACTTTTCAGACTGAAATTTCTTTCTTTTTTTTTTTTTTTGAGTTGTGTGTGTGTGTGTTTTTTTTTTAACATTCATTGTTTAATTGTGTTTCTGTCTATGTTATGGGTGCTCATGCCATGCGCTCATGTGGAAGCCAGGGGTAACTAGTATGAACAATCCACCGTGAGGGTCCCAGGGATTGAACTCAGGTCATCAGGCTTGGTGGCAATCGCCTTCACCTGTTGAGCCACCTTGTCAGCCCAATATTGTCAGACCTTGGCCTGTAGGAAGTTGAGACTAAAGGAGACAAGAGTCTTCGGAAAGTCAAGCCATTGAGACACGGGTGAAATTATTAAGTGAGAGGGGTCACAGAGAACGAATCCACCACGATGGAGTTGGGCTGTGAGTTACAACTACAAACAGACGAGCCTGCTCTAATCCTGAGTAGCTGGGTTTGAAAGCACTGTGTATTGTCCCCCTGCCCTGCCCTGCCCCGCCCTCCCCTCTCCTTCATGAAATTTCCACACACTTCCTGGATTCATCTAAACAAACTTCTCGCGCGCTCAGCTCTCTAGAATCTGCAGCTGGAGGACACCAAACCCCGGCAAAGCTTCAATTTCTAAAATCTCAAGAACATCAACCAACAAACACCCCCCTCCTGTATCCCTGGCTCTCCTCCAAACTAGGGTGAAGGATGGCAGGGCAACCTGGAACAGCTTTAGCAGAACAAAACCTCCTGGCATTCTGTAAACTTCTACACCCTCTCCATGCATAAGCACAGACCACACACTTTCTGGGGTGTGGAACCCAGACCCTCCCGGGAGATTGGACAGTGAGGCAGAGTGTCAAGGCAGGGATGCCCAAAGGGTGGCAGCCGGTGATCTCTGGTCCTCATGGCTGGATCCTCTGCAGTCTCCTTCAAGCACAGGAGACTTAACTGTGTCTGTGCCTGACAGCCTACCAACTTCACAGATCTTTTTCATCTCAATCAGTACCAGACCTCTCCTTAGGGTTAGATGACAACGGCTGTATTAGTAACTTTTTCATTACTGCTGTAAAAACACCTGGCAAAATTGGCTTCGAAGGATGAATTTATTTGGGCTCATGGTTTAAGGGTACAACAGTCCATCATGTTGGGAAGAAGAAGAGGAAGCTGGGCTTACTATGTATCCACAGTCAGCAAGTAGAGCGGGAAGAAAGCGAAAAGGCTCACCCTCTCCTTTCATTCAGACCTGGATGCCAGGCCATGGAATGGTACCGCCCACACTCAAGTACCGTTCTAGCCTTAGCTAATCCAACCTAGAAACTCACTCACGTTTATACTTAGTCGGTCGTCTTTTGTCTCGACTTTGCCGAGTTGACAGATATGTTTATGCTGAAATGCATTTTTTTTTTTTTTTTGGAATGAGCTGACAGTTCCTTTTAGGACGTAGCCAGTCTGATGACCCTCAGTAGTAGTAGTGCCTAATTAGAGGTGCTTTCGCAACCCCCCTTCCGGGACATGTGCAGTATCTGCAGACAGCTTTGATTGTCAATTGTTGCTGGCGCATCAAGTGGGTAGCATCCAGGGACGCTGTTAAATAACCTTTATACACAGGACAGCCCGCAGTCCCTCTAAACTACCACCCCCCCCATCAGATGTCAAAAATGCCGAGTGAGGACCTGTCCCTGGGCTGAAGCAATCTCTTTGCAGAGGAAACTGGGAGGCTCTGTTTGGTGTGTTACGGGAACACGGCGTCAAGCTAGAGCTTAAGGAGCAGTGTGGTACAGGAGGAGCAGACAAGCCGTCCCCAGCTAGGGTGGAAGAGGTGCACTGTGGGAAATGGCTCTACTTCACGGCCAGATGGATGTGAGCTGGACGTCAGGGTCAGCACTCTGCCGAGGTGTGACTCAGTACCACAGGTGCAGCGAATTGAAAAGCAAGGGGTTGATGGAGCATCCGGAACAAAGCGTGGTGCCCCGGAAGTGCTCAATCATGAGAAGCAGCGGGGACGGGGTGGGGGTGGGGGTGGGGGCACTGTGGCGAACAGTAAGACCCTAGAAATCAGACACTGATGGGGACCGTGGGGAAAGGAGTGTTCCATTGCAGGCATTAGCACTCCTGAAATCATTGCAGACTTTTTCTTAGCACCCACGTTTCACCATCCCCATTCCCACTGGCTTTGGGTTGTACCCTGTTCTTCAGTATTAATTTCTTGAGTGTAAATAATCCATGGGTAAGGCCTTCACACAAGCAAAACTGTTCTTCCCAGGACGGGAGCTCTGCCAGGGAAGCTGTGGTGCCCGTTCCTACCTGGCTCCCCGACACTCCCTCAGACACGCTGTGGCTTACCTCAGACAGCCTGCACAGGCAGAGCAGCACAAGAAAAACATACAGGGCCTTTCTTGGCCAGGGACTCTCAAGGCTTGAGGCCCAGGAGGAGGGTGAGGCCTCATAGGCTGGTCAGTCTCCTGGATGGGAGGGGAAGAGAAAAGGAGCCTAGAAATGAGAGAGGGGGAAGAGAGGAGGAGGGAAAAGAGGAAGGGAGAGAGGAGAGGGGAGAGGAGGAGAGAAGGGGAGAGAGAAGGGGGAAGAGGAGGAAAGATTTTCTGATGGTCTTGGACGTGAGTACCAGAAACTCACAAGCAGCTGCCACAAGGCAACTGTGTGGGTCCACGTGGTAAGGAGAAAGTGATGCCCAGCACCCTGCCCCTCACATCCCTGGCAACCTGGGAGGCTGTGGGGCAACCTATCTTCTGTGTATCCCGGAAAGAAAGCCAGTGAAGTCAGCATAACTTACCCATCATGCCCATTCGGTCCCATACACTGGACTAGTTTCCTGTTGTCTTTTTAACAAGTCGCCACGGACATGGCGGCATAACACAGCACACTCTTACCCTCTTCCCGTCCTGGATCCTGGAAGCTGTTTTCAACTGGTCAAAGTCAAGCTGCCGCAAAGCTGGCTCCTTCCCAAGTTCTGGAGAAGGATGCATCTCTTCTCCGGCTTCAAGGGGCTGCCTGGGATCCTGGTCTGTGGTCCCTTCCCATCTTTAGACTGCACCACACTCTATCCCTGTCTATTTCTTGGCTCCTTTAGTAAGGAGTTCTGTTACTATATTGGGCCCGTCTAGATACTGCAGCGTGAGCTCCCGATCTCCAGACAGTAACGGCTACAATGTCCTTTGGTCGTAGAAGGTAACCTCGTAAATGCTTCAGGGACAGGATATTGTTATCTTTGGGGTACCTCCTAGCCTGTACACAATGTGCATAGCCAATTAAAGAGTCTTCCTGCCATGCTGTGATGCTGAGTGAAGTCTGGTCCTACTGCTCCCTTCCCTACTCGTCCAGGTCCCATTTCTAAGGATCCCTTGCCAGTCAGCTCCTCCTGGGTTGGCGAGTGTCCTGGTGAGAGACTGGAAGGCAGAAGGCAGAAGCCCAACACAGACAGTGTGGCTCGGTTCTCTGCTGTCCCTTGCAGCCCTGGCTCTAGTCACTCAGACCGCTCCATGGACTCCACACTCACTGGACAATATCTATGAGGGGTCTAACTCCCTGGGGACTCCCCGAACATAGTCCGGCTCTGTGGGTGGTAGCAGTTCCGGATGGTTTCAGTCTCAAAGTGGCCTTACCATCTCCTCATTAGCTTTTCAATCATCTTCTGTTCAATGTGCTATTACATTGTCGCTGGTATTTCACCTGTTTCAGACCTACAGATTCTGACCAAATTCTCTTGGCGATCCTGGCTTCCATGGGTTTTTATAACATCACCCCGAACTGTTCGGCTTTACCCCCGGGATTTCCTTATCCCAGCTAGTCTGCACTGTACGTGTTTTCCCACATGTACTTTCTAGCTTTGGAAAGGTGCTGTCCTGGCTAGTGTTTATGTCAACTTGACACAAGCTGAAGTCACCTGAGAGGAGGGAAGCGCGATGAGAAAATACTTTCATAAGATCACACTGTAGGCAAGTCTGTAGGGCATTTTCTTAGTTATTGATGTGGGAGGACCTAGCCCATTGTGAGTGGTGCCATCTCTGGGCTGGTGGTCCTGGGTGCTATAAGGAAGCAGGCTGAGCAAGCCGTGCAAGGCAATAAGCAGAGCCCCTCCACGGCCTCTGCATCAGCTCCCGTACCCAGGTTCCTGTCCAGTCTGAGTTCTTGTCATGATTCCCTCAGTGGACTTGAGTTATGTGAGCCCAATAAACCCTTTCCTCCCCAGGCTGCTTTTAGTCACAGTGTTTCATCATAGCAGTAGTGACCCTGACTGAGACAGATATGTCCAAGTCACCCCTTCTTTACGATGTCCCTCTACATCCTTGTCATCATCTCTCCAAGTACTTTGAGTCCTTGCAGGATCATTTCAAACCTCTTTCCTCCCACAATGCCCTCTTGATCACTGGGCTTGCACAGTGTTTTGTTTCTTCTTTCTGCTGTAACAGATACCTGATGTAGGATCTACAACTCACAGAACTGCTGCGCACGAGGATATTTGTGTAGGTTACAAGCACCCACAGTTTTCATATCTGTACAGTGTCCTAGAGGCATTCAACAAATGTGTACTTAACCAAATAAATGCTGCACTTTCCCTCCCAGGCCTGGCTCTTAACAGGATTCTGTTAGAGCAGGGACTGCAATCAGTTTTCTTTTTATCCTCCCTTCTTAATTTTATTTAAGGCTAGAAAAAAAAAAGAAACCCCTATATTTTAAGGTAAAATATCTGCCCGTTCGCTCTAGTCTACTCCATTTAAATTGAATCTCAGGCTCCCAATCAAATCATCTGGCTCTGTACCCCCACAGTATGTGGGCAACGTCAAAAGCATGATGCAATGGAAAATATCTCTGTGATTATCGTCGCCGGTGAAGATGTTGGCACAGGCTCTTGTTCCTCGACAGTTAATCCAGCAGGCCTGCAACCCGAGTCTTGGGCACGCCACTTTATGTGACGAGCTGCAGAGGTGACCGAGCAAATACAGGTCGGATCCCTTCTTCTTCCATTTATGTAAGTGGGACAAAGGACCCACAGCAAGGAAATCTGACTCTCTCGCAGACGTAAGAGAGTCTGGATTGATGAGCCACGTACACGGACTGTGATAGCCCTGATGGACCACACAATGACAGGGGTGAGGCCCTAACCTATCCGGTTGCAGGAGTGGGTCCAGCATCCCAGTCAAGCGTGGAGCCCATTCTCTGTATGCTCAGTCGCCCAGGCTCAACTAGAGGGATCTCCCTCATGCCCGTTTCTTAGTCCATCAGGAGCGAGCTGATTCAAGCTTGTCTCTAGCTGCAAGTATTGTCTGTACTGATTCTGGAAGGCACCGGCGCTATGGAAACTTCCAGAAACCGATGTTGTTCCAAGCACCTTTATCCGCACACAGCGCTGCAGATCTGGCCTGGAAGGGAGGCACCACTTCTTAGAGGAGCTTTCCAAAATTTCCTCAAGACCAGAGTTTGGAGAGGTGACTGATTTGTGGTCTCCCCCAAATACCCTCCCAAGAAATGTCACATCGACAGATTCTGGGCACTGTCCTTCATAGGTGGGCTCCCTCTGGTAGTTTTATTTGTGCAGTTAGTTCTCCAAACACAGGAACTTGTGGTCATGGTTGCTGTCGTTGTCTACGTGGGCTGTAGCAACAGAAGGTGAGGGTGACCGCGCTCCGATGAGTCTCCCTTCAGGGCCTCATGTTAAATCTCCATACGGCCACATGGTGGCAGTGTTTAGGAATGCTACCGGCACCTCCCAGGGGCTGTTTAGAGTCTAGCGGTGCACACAAGGGGTGGGAGATGATGACTCTGGGAGTCCCTCCCCTTCTCTTCCTCTGCTGAAGATGGAACCTAGGCGCTCACATATACTAGCCAAACTCTGCCACCAAGCTGTACCTATATGTGTGTTTGTTTGTTTGTTTTGGAGACGAGGCCTCACTTTAAAACCAGAAGAGAAGAGTAAACGAAGAGCCATTTAGCATGAGAGTTCTTTTTTTTTTTTTTTAAAAATTCAAATGAAACATTTCAAACCAAGCACTGTAGCTCATAGAAGTCAAAGCGGAAGTTGCCTGAGTCCCCCGATGCTTTGCCATGGTGGCTCTTACATCACACACATCCCCTGGTGTCTCTCATGTTGAGCTCTGACCACAGGGCTTTTCTGACACCGTGTCTTTGTCCTGTATCTAACTCAGCATCTGCCATGATGACGCACTGGACTGCATTCCTCCTTGCCAAGATTGGATGCCGCCATGTTTTCGGTACTTGCCTCCTCAGCCCTGGGATGGGTCACAAAGAACCAGGTACCCTCATGTTCGACAGCTGGCTCACTGACAGACTGTCAGAGTTGAGGAGCAAATGTGCCTTAGGCCATTCTGCCAGAGAACAGGCCCCAACGGTGGGATCTGGCCTGAAATTTGAAGAAGAATCAAAGGAGACAGGCCCTGGGAGGAGTGACACACTCGGCCTCCTCCTCACCGACCTCACCCAGCCCTGTTCTGGGGAAGAAGATGGAGCAAAGACTTGCAGGCGGTGGTCCAACCAATGAAGGGTGGAAAGAAAAGCCGGGAATCTGGGAAATATAGAAGAGAGGCAGAGATCTTGATTTGTGTGTGTGTGTGTGTGTCTGTCTGTCTGTCTGTGATCTACCTGCATGTGCTGAAGACCAATCACAGGGCCGCACGCACCAAACTACATTAGGGAGTTATAATATGGCAGGGGTAGGGATTTTCGGCTTAGCTCTTTCCATTTCAGAATATAGTGACTGGGTCAGTTTGTTGAGTGAAACATTCTAGTCTAGGAAAGTTCTGGAAAGCTGATCAGCAGATACAGGGTCTGGAGAGACAGGAAAAGATGCCTCAATCTGCCTGAACTTGGAAGGTCCTCTCGTGTTTCTGAAATCAGACACCCTCCCACTGTGGCCGGAGAAGTGGTGACCCTAGTTCCTGACCCTCCATTCTCTTTGCTGCTTCCAGCTTCACTGTCCTCTCCTGCCAGCAAGGCCTCTGGGGGCTCAGAGGAGGCTGAGTGTCTTTGTGACTTCAGGACACAGCAGGCAAAGAAACTAGCTACCTGTCAGAAGAAACAGGACCCCTGGCGGGGTTGCTGACAGTTGTGGGTGAATTGAGCCAGCAGTGGTCCCGGGGAAGGTGTGGGTAAGATTGTGTTTTTCACACAGGGTGTGTAGTGCAAGCTCAGCAAATTGCTGGAGATCTTAGATGCATGTTTTATTCCAGTTAATCAGATTATATTCCCTGATTAAGTAGGATTTGTTAGTAACATTGATTTATGAGCCATGGGGAGCTTTATTAATAAGTCATTATGTTAAGGGACTTTAAATACTTGGCATTCAAAAGCAATTCCACGTGCTTTTGTATTGCAAAGTTTTAGACTCTCTGAGGAAATAGATAATGCCTGGGGTGTTGCATTCCTGCAAGGCCCAAAGACACTGGAGAAAAAGCCTAGCACGCCCTGAGAGTCAGCTATTGCGCAGACTTGAAGGCGTGTTCTGTAACCCTCCCTGCCCCCTCCTTTCCCTGACTGGAAGAGCTGGAAGAGCCCTGGCTGACTCTTGGAGAGGAGATAAACGAAAGAGGTGCCTCTGGGTAATAAAGGGACACACATGGGCTATTCACATGTTATATAAGGGGCCAGAGGCCGCTCCTACCACGTTTACCTGGTGTGCTCCTTCACGCAGAAAAGTGAGTTAACGGTAATGCAGGAGCAGAGCTCAGAGTCTGGAGGCCTCCATATTGTCTTTCCCAATTTAACTATCTCAGTAGCTGTGCACAGTTGAGGGGAGCAACTATCCTCAGGGATAGCAAGTATACGCATAAGTCAAATGTGGTTGGAATCCTGAGTTCTCCATGGGTGCTATTTGGATAAGCTAACTGTTGTGTGCCTCAGTTTCCTCATCTATTCTACTTGTGTCTTAGGAGTGAATGAGTGATGTCATTTGAGGTTTTTAGAATGGACCTTGATGTGTTCAGCCAAAGCAGCTAGGATACCTCTGGTTCCTAGGAAAGATGTGGTTAGTGTAATAACGCCACCACGTGTCTCCCTGCCTTCCTGGTACCAGCCACTACTCGGGGACTTGCAGTCGTCCCTGTCTGGGACTGGCTGCCCTCAGGACCCCCTGCCCACTGCCTGTGGCATGGTCTCATGGCCTGCTGCCCACTGCAGCCACTTGGGATCCGCAACATTTTTATTAATCCATTTCAGTCAGGCCTGTTGCAGAAAGCGGCAGTCTTCGGTGATAGCTTGATTTTCTGCAGCAAGCAGCACATGCACACGAAACACAATGCAGGCTGTGAGGCACACAGTGCAAGCCAGTGTCACATACTCAAGTGCATCCAAAGACACGAAAGTGACTTTAATTTGAGCATAGGAAGGGTAGAATGTAGAAGGAGCAGAGGAGCCTGGGGAGCTCCAAGGACTGGGAGGTGCAGATGTGTTGGTAGATCGTGTGATTGCCAAACATTTGCTGGGAGTTGAAGAGGTGGCTCAGAGGATAAAGATGCTTGCTGAGCAAGCCTGGGGACCCGAGTTCTATTCCCAGAATGCCCTTAAAAGTAGAAGGAGAGAACTGACTCCGTAAAGCTGTCCTCTGGCCTCTACGTGCGTGTAGTAGCATGTGCACCCCCACACCCCACAATAATAAACAAGCAAATAAGGGAATACTTAAGAAATACTTGGTGTGGTATGTCCATCAGTCTAATCCAAGTCTGAATATACCTAGAAGCTGCTATAATTATCGAGATTTGAATAGAAAAGGCAAACAGGCTAGGTAGACACTGATGTTTGTTTTTTTAATAGTGGGAGCCCTATTGTCCCTGAAATGAATGGTGAACTCCTGCCTCAAGACCCGAGATGGTCTGCTTCATTTTTATTAGGAATTCTAGACGTGGACCAGGACGCCCCTCCTGGCCCCTCCTTGCACTGGATGAGCTACTTTCATCTTTGTTTCTTTTGTTTCCTCTTCCCTTTTCTACTTCCTTCTGGTTCCGTGCGTTTTTTGTCTTTTCCTGTCACATTTACCTCTGCTTTTGTCAATGTTGACTTGGCCTGACACACAGCGGTCCATTCTAGGATCACACAGGAGAGGGCCTATGTGCATGCCAGTGGGGGATTTTCTTGATTGAGTTCATTGTGATGGGGAAGACCCATCATGAAGGTAAAAGTGGGTGACGTCATTTCCTGGACTGAGCCCTGGACTGAAGAACAGAGGTGCGAGGAAGGGGGATGAGCAGCATCCTTTGTTCTTTGTTTCTTAATTATTTTCAAAGATGAAGAACTATTCTTTATTGTGAAGTTGATTCTTTAATACACTAATGTGTGCTGTGGGACAATGGTCTGTACCCTGTCACTTGTATTTTAAATAAATGTTGATTGGCCAGTAGCTAGACAGGTGGGGCGACCAGGCAGGAAGTAGAGGTGGGCAATGAGAACAGGAGAATTCTGGGAGAGGAAAGATGCAGTCTGCAGCCGTCACCCAGATGCAGGGCAAACAAGATGTGACTGCCTCGCCAAAAAAGATACCAAGCCATGTTGCTAACACAGACAAGAATTATGGGCTAATATAAGTTATAAGAGTTAATAAGGCAGGGCGGTGGTGGCGCACGCCTTTAATCCCAGCACTCAGGAGGCAGAGGCAGGTGGATCTCTGTGAGTTTGAGACCAGCCTGGTCTAAAAGAGCTAGTTCCAGGACAGGCTCCAAAACCACAGAGAAACCCTGTCTCGAAAAAACCAAAAAAAAAAAAAAAAAAAAAAAAAAGAGTTAATAAGAAGCCTGAGCTAATAGGCCAATCAGTTTATAATTAATGTAGACCTCTGTGTGAGTTCTTTGGAATTGAACAGCTACAGGACCGGGCAGGACAGAACCCTGTCAACAAATGTGTATTGTGTATAAATTTATTTATTTTACATCCTGGTTGCGGTTTTCCCTTTCTCCTTTCCTCCCAGTTTTTCACCCCTCCTGTCTATCCCCATCCACTCCTCCTCCATTTCTATTCAGAAAAAAGTAAGCCTCCCATGGATATCAACAAAACATGGCATATCAAATGTCAGTAAGACTAAGTAACTTCCCTTGTATTGAGGCTGGGCAAGGCGACCCAGTAGGAGGAGCAGGGTACCAAAAGCCAGTAAAAGGCTCAGAGACAGCCCCAGCTCCCACTGTTAGGGGTCCCATAATAGGACCAAGCTACGCAATTGTCACATGTATGCATGTGCCTAGGTCAGTCCCATGCAGGTTCTCTGCTTGTCAGCTCAGTCTCTGTGAGCCCAGTTTCTGTGTTTTCTCATGGTGTCCTTGACCCCTCTGGCTCCTACAGTCCTCTCTCCTGACCTCTTCTACAAGAGTCCCCGGGCTCCACCTAATGTTTGTCTGTGTGTTGACATCTGTTTCCATCAGTTGGTGGATGAAGCCTCTCTGATGACACCTGGACTACACCAGCCTGGTCACAGGAGATGGTCAGTTCAGACTATGTATCCACAATTGCGCTCTGTTTCTTGACCACAGGAGCAATGTGACCAGCTGTCTCGGGCTCCTGTGGCTATGACCTTCCCTCAGTAAAGGACAATAACTTGGGTCTGTGAGCACAAATAAACCCTTTCTTCCTGAAGTTGATTTTGCCCAAGTATTTTGTCACAGTAATAGGAAAATAAACCAAGATAGACATTTAGGAACATTGACCTGATTCAACAGTGTGTGAATGAAAGGAAGGAAGGGGGCTCCCACTTAGGAAGCTAAGGAAACTCACAAGGCTCAGGAAGATCATGAAAGTTAACAATCTTCCAAGGCCTTTCTCCAGGCTGTGAACAGCCGCTGGGACAGACGATTCTCCATGGAGTTGTTTACAGTGCAGTCAAGGGGTTCTGAGGATGCAACTGTTTTGAAGTCCCCATCCTCCTATAGATAGGCCCCACCCCTGCTCTTGTAAGTGACTCATTGGTTCACAGCTAGAGTGTGGAATTGTTTCTTTGGTCTGTTCTTGTTATCCTGTCTGGGGTGAACAGACATCCATTCCCATCTCCCCAGAAAAGTCCCACCACAAATAGTGACCTGCAGCCTTGGTTAATTGAGCATACATTAGATTTACCTTCCACATCCACTTCAGAATATTAATATCAGAGAATGCTAATTCTGGGAAGAGGAGTTAGCATAACAAGAAGAGACTTGGGCTGCAAATATAAAACAGCAAGGAAAAACTGAAGAAAGTATTAAAACCAGTGTACCAAGAAAGCTTCCTTTCTGATGTATCCTGGCCTGGACCACAGATGAATTACATATAAATAAACCAAACAAAACATCATTTTTTAATGTTACAAACAATACACAAAGAAATCCTTTCGTATACTTTGTTATTAATCTATTGTATTTCAGAGATGAAACCAAGGCCCTTCTAATCTGCTGAATTACTCAGAACTAATCATGAGATAGTATCTGGATTGAGTTACATTATCTATAAATAACACTAAAGCTACACTGTGGTCAAACTGCCAGGAATATGACTCTTGAACGGAAGGGAACAGACAAGCATAGCCACAAAGAAAGCCAACAGTCCTATGAGGAAAACAAGAAAAATGAAGTGCTCAGGTCCCCCCACCCCCACAGTAGAGGGAGCGATGTGGCTGGGAGTGTAGGGAAATGCCGGTGGCCGAACGAGTTTAAATATAATACCAAATGCATATTTCATGATGCCGCACTATAAATATGGCCGGGGGCATGAGTTCAGTGGCATAAAGAGTTCGAGTCCTGACGTCATTAAAAATGTTTTGTTTATTTACGATCACCGTGCGTGTGTGCGTGTGTGTGTGAACGTGAGCCATAGTATGTATGTGGAGGTCAAAGGACAAATTTCCGGAAGCCCTTCCTTCCACCTTGTTGAGGCAGGCTCTTTCCTGTTGCTGCTCTGCGTGTACTCCGGGCTAGCTGGTCTTCCAGCTTCCAGGTAATTCGTCTCCCACTCCTGCCTCCATGGCAGAGTGCCTCGCCTGTTTGGCCATCACACTCAGGTTGGCAGAGCTGCGCAGTGAGGGCTTTGGCCCTCTGAGCCATCACACTCAGGTCAGGAGACCTGCGCAGTGAGGGCTTTCGCCCTCAGAGCAGTCTCTTTGCTCTGGGCTTGTCACTTACCATCTCTATGGTTTTGGAAAGGTCATTTGCCTCTCTGTGCCCTCTCTTCGTTTGGAAACTGAAGCTGCTGACATCCTGAGGCTCAGATGAGCTAATGTAAGAGAATTAGCTGTACCCCTACCTAGACAGCAGTCATTTGAAAGTGATAACCAGCCTTGTGAGCTGAGGGCAAATGCAATGGCGTTTCCTCCCAGTGTGCTCTCTTCCTGGGGTGCACGGGGTGGGCGGGGGTTCCTTCTTCCTTGGCATTCAGTTGAGCTAAACCTGGGCACTTCCTTGTATTTAAACCTCTGGCAGTGTGCTGCCCTTGGCGATGTTGCCACCTGTTCAGAACGATCTCTTCCTTAAAACCTGCTTCCGGGAGTCCACACACCCACATATCTCTTTGAGTCCGCGTTTCGATACACCATTGAAACGACAGGATTTTTATATTGCCTAAGTCTAACAGGAACGAGAAAGGTGACAACAGACTGTGGGAAACGTAAACTGTTAGGTAAAAGGGCTGAATTGTTGACAGGAGAAGGGAGAATCCAGGACCACCAGAGAGAGACCAGAACAGCGGTCCAACCCTAGAGAGGACAGCCCTATTGATGGCAGTCCTACAGACAACACTCGGGCTCAGGCAAAGGCTTCGGAAGTGAGCCTGAGACTACAGACATGCAGAGTTCTCAAAAGTGGGGCCCGTGGCACGTGACTCTCTCACTGGCCTCTGTGTTACACAAGGACGGTTCCCCATTCACCTCTCAACAGAGTTATTTCCACGGAGCAGAACAGGCGATCTGGAGCCTAGAGCCACTGGGCGCAGTTGAGAGTGGGGGAACTCTCGGAACCGGGATTTTGCTCTCGGCTTTCTGCTTTCACTGAGCTTTCAGAACATAGACCCCTATAATCCTGGCACTTGGGAGGCTGAGGCAGGAAGATCTTCAGTTCTAGGCAAGCATAAACTACATAGTGAGACTTTGTCAAAGGTGGCGGCAGGGATTTCCTGGTGGGCCTCAGAGGGTCCTGGGAAAGAGATCCAGGTGTGAGGGTTGTCCCCTGCAGCTGCTGCCGCCGCCACTGAATTCACGGTGGTGTCGTGTACCTTGGTGTTCCCATTTTCAGTTATTGTTCTAGATACTAAAGCTCTGTGAAGTTTATTGGATTACTGAAGAGTCCTATTTTTCTTGTCTTACCTTTTTCATACATTTCACTGCTGTGGAACAATCCTTTTGTACACTGGGAAGGTGTGTTACTCTCATTGGCTTAATAAAGAGCTAAATGGCCAATAACTAGGCAGGAAGAGGCTGGGTGGGATGGGACAGGGAGAGCTCGCCGGAATGAGGAAGGGAGGAACAGCAGGAGATGTGGGGAGAAAAAGGAGACCGAGCCACGTGGTAGTACATAGGTAAACAACGTGGGTTAATTTAAGTTGTAAGAGCTAGTTAACAACAAGCCGAAGCTATGGGCCAAGCATTTAATTGATAAATCTCTGTGTGGTTATTTGAGAGTTGACTGGCAGACAGAATATTGTGCCTACATTTCACCATCTGTGCTTTTGTCCCCCCCCTTCTCCTTCATCATTCTTTACTTCCTCTTTATACTTCATCTCTCCTCTGTTGCTCCTTTCTTCTCTTTGCCCCTCCTCTTTTAAAAAAAATCTTATTTCGTTTTAACAGAGTACGTCCTTCTGACTGTTTTCTCCATGGCGAGTTTTCTCCATGCAGTCCTGGTGACTGAACCAAGGGCTTTGTGCTTGTTGAGCAAGTGTTCTCAGCTGAGCCGCTAGCCCAACCTGGCTGGTATGTGCTTTTTGAAGGGATGGATCATATGTATTTTAGCAACTTCTGAACTTCCTAGTTAGTATCAGCGGATAGTTTCCTCCAATTTGTTCATCTCTGACTTGTCCTTAACACTGATGTTAGAGACCAGCTTCTGCTGTCGATGCTTCTGGATCCTCAGATGGTATCGTTTTTTCTTTCTGCTTTGCTTGGTACATGTGTGTCGTTCTTACTGCGTGACGGTACTTAATAAAGCCAATCAAATGATGGCCTTGAGGACTGCATAGGACTGAAGTCCGGTGTGTGTAATTATGAGGCAGTAAGTGCTTAGGGGTTTATCCAAGAAAACTAAAGACAAAATTAAACCTTTATTTAGGAAAGAAAGCCATTGTGCTATTCTTTATACCTGTTCAGAAGGAACTGCTGTACAGCCAAATACCAGAACTCTATGTGGCTATTAGGCAGCACTTTAAAGATTCAATTTTTTAAATTTTTATTTTATAGGTCTGTGTCTCTCTGTGAACATATGCTGCATACATATGTGTGCAGATGCCTGTGTAAGCCAGAAGAGGGCGCTGGGTTCCTTTGGAGCTGGAATTAAGACAGTGACCTGCCCAATGTGGAGAGATACTGGGAATTGAACTTGGGTCCTTGAGAAAAACAGCAAGTGTTTTTAATCAACAAGCCATCTCTCCAGACCACCAGGAAATATTTTAAATAGAGTATCTGCTAGTATAATTAGGCTTCTACGTGAAATAAACGGATCAGTAAACCTAAGACCCTACATATTTACATATAATTTTTTGCAAAAGTCTTTTTACTGAGCATATCTTAGCTTCAGCGTGACATCTTCATATTTGTATACATATTTTGATCATATTCATCCTATTATCCTGTCTCATCCCCTCCTCTTCCACCATTCCTTTTCTCAACTGGAACCTTTTGCTTTAATGTTTGTCTCATTTTTTTATGATCCATATTTTGTAAATATTTCTGTAGAGGGAATATAAACATTAGAGAGCTTAAATTTGATATTTCTGGGAAGCGAAATCATAAGTGACCCTAGTTTGTGGTGTTTTTGTTTTCCAAGCATCTTACGTGAAGCACGAACACAATTTGTAATTAGGAGAAAATTGCTGCTTTGAAAACAAAATCAAATGCAAAACACACCGGGACTTATTTTTCTTGTCACTGCTGGAGAAGATTCATCTTTTCGGGAACGCCTACGGAGCATGGAGAATTCTGCTGATGGCGCTGTCTTTCCCAGGGCATTCTGGGTATTCTGGGCGGTTGTGGGGTTTGCTCTGGTTGTGTGAACAGACTGGTTTGGTTTTTTTGTTTTGTTTTTATCATTTTCTGATCGTTTCATATCACTGAAATTTAAAGATATCTCCGATTTAATAGATTTTCTTCTCAGCTTCAATCAAAGATTCCTATGACAGTACGCAAGCTGGCCCGGCAGTTTTCCGCAGGAGATTTGACTCCCTGTACATTTCCCTACCTGCAAGCTTTTCTTTTCCCCATAAATCCTTCATTCCATGCTTGGGAAAGCAATGGCGAGGAACCCTGAGACACCAGATCCGGAGGGGAGGGCGCAGCAGAGGTGCCTGTGACCCCAGCTGTATGGAACCCCCGTGAAAGCCCCAGACCACAGCCAGCACCTGCAGAGCTTCCGGACAAGGTGCCCAGGAAAGGGTGGCCTGGGAACTTTTCTCAACTCTTACATTGGTTCTCTAGCATGGCCTCCCCAAAGCCACCACCCTCTTGACCCGACACTTGGATGTTATTTATGTATTTGTTTAGTGTGTGGACCGTGGCTCGTGGGTGAAGGTCAGAAGACAGTTTTCCCGGGTCAGTTTTTGTCTTCCACCCTGTCTTCCTCATTCCTTCTGAGCTATAGTGTGTACTCCAGGCCTACTGGCCCAAGGGTTTCCAGGCTGTTCTGTCTCGGCCTCCCATCGGCCTCCCAGCTACCCCAGTAGGTGTGCTGGTGCATTATTTTTAAAAAGGTTATATTTTTTTTAATTTTTGCTACTAACAGGTATTGAATAGAGGCTCTCACACATGCAGATCAAGCGCTCAACCACCGAGTTACATTTCCCAGCCGCAACAATTTCCATGAGGTGCAGTTCAAAGAATGCTGGGACTATACATGTAAGCCACTGTATCTGTTTTGTTTATTTTTAAGAGGGCTTCTGGGATCAAATTCCGGCCATCTGGCCTCCACCCACTGAGACATCTCTCTGGCCCTGGTCTTATATTTTAGACAGATAACTCTCACCGAGCTCCCCCACCACCCCCCATCCCCCAAGGAGCTTTTTCCCTCGAAAGGCAAGGCCATATTTATTCAAGCCTTGCCAAGACTCCATGGAGACACACACTCGTTTCAGATCAGTTGAGGGAAGACAGTGTTGAATGAAACAATACTTTATCTAGTTTTAGAAACCGCTTCCAGAGCGGCATTCATTCACACGGTTGTTGAAGGACCCGTGTTTGTGAGGCCATCATAGACCCTCATCTACAGATAGGCGAGCATCGAACTGAGAAGAACACAGGAAGGTTGTGCCCGCAATTGCATCAACCGAACCCCAAGGTGAACCAAGTAAGCATTTACTGTCTGTAGCTACCACAGGGCGAGTGCTTTTGGAGGGCCTGGTCAGCGAGCCAGAGACCTAAAGACGTGAACCACACACGGTGTGACCAACAGTAAATGACGATTCTGGGGACACTTCTGAATGCCCATGAAGCAGTGCTCCTCCTGGTCAGTCACGAGCTCGTCCAGCCCTGTGAGTGCTTCATTAACACCAGGCCGACAGCATCACATTGATTGACACCCCGGCAAGCACGGTGCCTTTCTGGGCACCAAGCATGTATGAGATGCATAGACTTACATGTAGGCAAAGCCCTGTTGCATGTAAAAATGTAAAAGTAAAAAGTGGAAGGGGAAGGGGTAGGGAGAAGGAAGGGAGACAGGGAGGGGGGCAGACAGAGAGAGAGAATGCATGCATGCAAATTAACACCTATATTCTTTAACCTTAAGGAGGAAGAAAATTGTGATAGGGTACAACATGGATGAAATAAGCCAGTCACAAAAACATATACTACATGTTTCTGCATGCATGATCTGCCCAGACTGGGCAGATTAATACAGAGAGACAGACAGACAGCAGAAGGTTTCCAGGGGCTGGGGGAAAGGGCGTTATCCTTTACCGAGTACAGTGAGTGGTTCAGTTTGGGGAGGCAGAGCTCTGGGGATCGCACAGTGGGGATGTCCTAAACACACGGGAAGGCGTGGCAGCTCACTCCTGGGAACCCAGCACTCAGCAGAAGAATTGGTACAAGTTTTAGGCCAGCCTGGGCTACCTGGTGAATTCTAGTCTGGGTTAGACCCTATTTTAAAGAAACCAAAAGAAAAAGGAAGAAAAGGAAGTGTGTGAGGCGATAGGCCTTACGGCATGGGGATGAATTAAGAAGCCTTAAACAGGAAGTGCAACCAGGCTCTGGACAGTGTGGTTCTGCTCTCGAGATGGTACACTCTGTTCCAGGGAAAGGAATGGACTGGCTGTGGCCAGGAACAGCTTCCAGGGGAGCCAGAATCCACACACAGCCATAGGCTGAAGGGCCAGATATACGGCCAGGGGTCAGAGGCCACAGAGGGAGCGGGACAGAACAAGTGACAGTTCTTAAGGAATGCCTCTGTCAGATTCTGTTGCAAGCTCCCTTTTGCAAAGCCAGTGGCTCTCCCCAGCCCAGGTCTACTTGGCATGGGCTCTGCAGAGCTTCCCACAACAGAGAGTTCCGATTTTCTGACGTTGATGCTTCTTGCTCCTGGAGCCTAGACCGTCTTCCCAGGAGTTCCACTACCTACTGGCAGGCTAGGGGTCCCAGGACGCGTCCACCCAGAGAGGGGCAAAGTCATCAAAATGAATCGCTGACTCTCTGAATTTAAAGCCCAAAGTTCCAAGTGCCCCACGCTTAAGGCAGCCCTGAATGAATTCACAGCCCTGACTGCGCCAGGCCTGGCAGCCCGGGAGCTTGGACACATCGCAGCGGTGACCTGGTGCCGCTCCAACCCAAACAGATTTGTCACAGCCGTACAGGCTTCCAGGGCAGCCAGAGCGGCATTGTGTCTGACAAACCAGGCCTCTGTCAGGACAAAGGGGGCTCTTAGAACTCGTTCTGCCTTGGCTGCTTCACACCCAGAAACAGCCAGGGGACCTCTTTTGTCGGCCTGGGGCAAACAAAAGCGATTCATTTCGGCTGTGCACTGAGTACATTCTTTGCGGCCAGCCAATGCAGGGAGACCTTGCAGCCAGCGATCCTTACAGCCAGGCTTACCCAGAGCCTGCTGTGGGCCAGGGACTATTCTAGGCAGCGGTCACACGTCACCCGAGCTAATCCTCCCAACAAAGCTATGGTGAAGGGATTATCCCCCCTGGAGTCATGTGGAAACTGAGGCGGGTGGAGGGGAAGGTCACTCAACTAGTGACCAGCAGCAGAGCCAGAAATGCTGCGGCTGCTCGGATGGCTGAGCCCTGAATTGACTGCTCTTCTTAACATATCCCGGCTACACACATGTCAAAGGTCCCACAGTTCTCCTGGAACCTTCGTCCCCAGCCGTACTGTCTGGGAAGGTCTGGAGTGTTTCTGATACGCTCCAGACACCCTTGCCAAAGTGAGTCAAACCAGAAAATATGCAAGGGGATTGGGATTCATAGAGATTTTTTTCTTTTCTTAAATTTCTTTTCTTTCCTTCCTTCTCTCCTTTCCTCCCTCCTTCCCTCTCTCCCTCCCTCCATCCCTTCCTCCCTCCCTCCCTCCCTCCTCCCTTTTAATGAGACAGAGTCTCACTATGTAGTCTTGACTGGCCTGATGCTCCCTTGTAGATCAAGCCAGCCTCAAGCTCACAGAGCTCCATCTGCCTCTGGGATTAAGGCATGCACTAGCACACCCTGGGAGAAGAGGCTAGAGAGATGGCTCAGTGCCTAAGGAGTGCTTACTGCTCTTCCAGAGGACAAGGGTTCAGTTCCTGGCATCCTTGTAGGCCAGGTCACAACCACCTAGAGCTGCATCTCCAGCAGCTCTGAATTTTGGTCTCTGCGGATACTTCAGTCACACACACACACACGCACACACACACACACACACACACATTTTTTAAACCATAGAAAACGTCCCTTTTTAAATAAAACCATAGAAAACGTCCCTTTTTAAATAAAAATATTATATTCTTAAAAAATGAAGTAGGCAGAATTTGAAAAACAAAGGTCATAAGTTCTATGAGATGGGACCGTTTGTCTGGTATGTCTGAAGGGTTATGTCTGTGAGGGTCAGAAGCTCCTACTGAGCATGTTCCTTCCTGCGTATTAGCTTCAAGCCATGAGAACCAAATCCACAGGTACAGTTGTACAATCCCCTTCACTTTCCAGCTGAATCCCCCATGATGCATTCCTGGCCTTACGTGACGAAGGGCCAAGGCAGGAGGCCTACCTTCCCTACTGTTTCACCATAGGCCCAGAGAGCCTTCCATTACAGCCGGCCAACATGTGCCAATGCCACTCATGCTCGACAGAAGCGACTTGGAAGGAGGTAAGGCTGAGTGTCTCAGTGTCCAAAGGTTTAGTCCACAGTCGCTCAGGCTGGTTGCTTTGTGCCTGCGGCAGTACGGAGGGTCGCGATGGGAATGTACCCTGTAGGAGGCTGGTTACAGACACAGGAAATAAAAGGTGTTTCCTACGTTCTCTCCACGGGGACACAAGCGACCTAACTTCCTCTTACTAGGTTCCATGAGTAAGGATACCGCTGTCTCCTAATTGTGCCATTGGCTGCAGCCAAAGCTTTACCATCTGAGCCTTGGGGAGACATTGAAGGTTCAACCATAACAGAAGTCAGATGAGAGACTGGTACAGAGAGTTCTGAACCCCACCTCCACAAACTCACTGGGGGTACTGCAGA
The DNA here is from genome assembly GCF_950005125.1 of Chionomys nivalis. Taxonomy (NCBI): domain Eukaryota; kingdom Metazoa; phylum Chordata; class Mammalia; order Rodentia; family Cricetidae; genus Chionomys; species Chionomys nivalis. The sequence goes on along the minus strand of NC_080097.1, from coordinate 37,925,173 downwards.
TTGTCAGCCCCCGACTGCCACACAGCCACCTCCTACCCCACCAACCCTATGTGTCACCCTGTCTACTGGCGCTTTAGACAGAATCCACATGCTAGGTTAGAAAATCGAGTTTTTGAATCACCCAAGTTTCAGGTTCTAGGTTTTGGGAGGAAGGTGACAGATAACAGTGGTCATTGTCTGTTAAGGTCACTTCATGGGAACTGTCTCAGTTAGGGTCACTACTGCTGTGATGAGACACCATGACCAACAGCAAGCTGGGGAGGAAAGGGTTTATTGGCTTCAGCTTCCATACCCACTACTGAAGGAAGTTGGGGCAGGAACCTGGAGGCAGGAGCTGATGCAGAGGCCATGGAGGGGTGCTGCTTCATGGTAGGCTTGCTCATCATGGCTTGCTCAGCCTGCTTTCTTGTGGAATCTAAAATTGTCATCCCAGGGATGGCACCGCCTACAGTGGACTGGGCCCTCCCTTTTCAATCACAAATTAAGAAAATGACCCACAGGCTCACTCCTCTCAGATGTCTTTAGCTTATGTTAAGTTGTTGTAAAACTACGGGCAGTTTGGAAACAAGATAATAAGTTAAAAACTGAAGATTTAAAAGTCTAAGAGGAAGGGAGGGAAGGAAGGAGGGATGGAGAGAGAGAGAGAGAGAGAGAGAGAGAGAGAGAGAGAATTGTCTCAAAGCAGAATCAGTTTTTTCCCCTCCAGTCAACTCCCGTATTTCTAGCAGGTCTTTATTGTGCGTTCACTGTGTGTTCCAGTGCTAGCGATACTGTGGCAGGATGTTCCTCGGGTTCTAGCAGCTTCATGCACGTTGCTGGAGCAGTATTTGCAGCCATGGCTGGAGTCAAGGCAGGAGACGCAGGAGACTAGCAGGAAGAGGGAGTAAGTAGCCTAGAGCAGTAGAGGGAACTGGCAAAGGTTAGCTGTCCGAACAGCGCTCCAGACGGCAGCTCTGGCTGTGGATAGATAGAGGAATGCCGCCTCCGCCAAATCTTGGTCCGCTGGGGAAGAATCTGTGGTAATAAATACCTACAGTGAATCATTGAATCCCACTGGAAGCTGAACGACTAGAGAGTCCTGAGACAGAGGGCAGAACGGCCTGGGGGCAGAAGGCAAAAGAGAACTTCCAGCACTAGTGAGGAGGACTAAGTCAAGAGACACAGGGAGCAGAGGAATGTGGGAGCAAAGCCAGTTTCCTGCCTGGGTTTCAGGATGTCTTAGGTCTCCAGAGCGTGAAGTCTCTATGTGGTCAGCGTGTGAAGTTCTCACTGGAGGAGGGAGGACCCATGACGGAACCTGTAGGAATTCAAAACCATCTGGTTTTTCTGAGGCACTCTAGTTCTTGTGACCTCAGGGGTCCAGCATCTTCCTTGGCCCTTTGATCTTGGCTGTGATGGTATTATATCTGGATTTCTTCGAGCTAAAGTTTTCCATAGCCACCGTGGCTCCAGCAGGGGAAGCCAGATAATAGAGGGGCAGGATTTTTAAGAATAAGAAAGCATCTACTCTCAAGATCTCCTGGGGATTTGCTCTAAACAATAGGAAGCTAATTTCAAAAACATACTTATTTATTCATTAAAGCGGATCTCCCGAGATCTGCCCCAAGCCTCTGGTTCACTTTATATTTCATGTACACTTGAAAGCAATAAAACGCAGCTTAAATTAGCCAGACTGCAACTCTTTTCTTTCTTTTTCTTTTTAAAATTGCTTCCTGCACAGTCAGTTTAATTAGCTGAGGTTTTCTTGAATACCTCTGTAAGATGTGGGGAATGTGTGAGCCTAGATACCCCGGGGTGGGGTTCTTCTTCCTGCTAGAGCTAAGGAGGAACTGAGAAAGGTCAGAGGTCAGGGGCACTTGAAAGGTTGGTCCCTGCTGCTGAGAGAAGTGGGATAAAAGGGTGGAAGGAATGTTGACTTGGGAGCCTTTTCCCTCCAATCCTGGACTCTATTTCTCATCGGTGAGGTGGAGACAGAATTGAATACTTCTTGGACTGAGGATTAAACCCAGCCAGAAAACCAAAAAGCAACTAAAACAACAGAGTCCTGTCAAGAATAGTTACTTTTTCTTTCTCTAAGTGAGAGGCACAGGGTTCTGGGAGGACATTAGGCAATCTGGAAAGGGCCCCGGTTTCAACAGATGATGGTTGGTTTCCTGGTATATTTGTAACAAAGAACAAGTGATTGGGTGGCCTAGAAACAAAAGCATGTGTCACAGCTCTAGAGACAAGGAGCCTGACATGAGGGTGGTGCAAAGCCTTGATCTGCCCCGTGCTTCAGCTTCTGGGAGTCTCAGGGGTTCCTGAAGTAGGAGAGGACAATAATTTCCTGTGTCCTCATAACATCTTTCCTGTACTGTGCTCGGTTTCTTGTGTATGTGTACATGTGTGTGTGTGTACGTGCGTGCGTGTGCATGCATGTGCGTGCGTGCGCGCGTGTGTGTGTGCGTGCGTGTGTGTGTGTGTGTGTGTGTGTGCGTGTTTGGGTGCCTAAAGAGACCAGAAGAGGGCACTGGATCCTCTGGAACCTTACTTACAGGCAGTAGTGAGCCACCAATGTGAAGCTAGTAAGTGAACTCAGGTCCTCTTCAAGAGCAGCAAGCGCTGTTAACCACTGGGCCACCTCTCCAGATCTCGAAATTTCACTTTTTATAAGAACATGGGTTATGTTGTGCTAGAGCCCACTCTAACTTTTATTAATCTTAGATCCTGAAGTGTAGACGAGTACTTTTGTGTGTGAACACAGGCACACACATGCTATGGTGTGCATGGGGTGATCAGAGACAACTTTGGCAGGTGGTTCTCTGGTCTTCACTTCCTCTCTACAGGGTGCTAGGATTACAGATGCTTGTGACATCTTCTCCTTCTTTTTCTTTTTTATACATGGCTTCCAGGAATCAAATTCAGGTCTTCAGGGTTGTGTAGTTAGGTTATTTACCCACTGAGTCATCTTTCTGGTCCCCAAATCTGAAATTTCAGTCTGTTAGATTCCTGTGAGTTTCTGAGAGTTTCTGTCATTTCTCAAGAAATGAACAAAATTGTCAGTGTTTGGGTCAAAGTTAAATAAACTTTATGAGAAGTAATTGGTTTGGACCGAGCTTCTGTGTGAGGCCCCAACAGACCAAAAACACAGGTTCTTGAACTGTTGTGCTAAGTTTCCCAGAAAAACCAGGAGAGAGATGGACACATCCCCAAACTGGCTGGCGTTGCTGGCCTGAGGAGGAGGAGGAGGTTCTCGGTGCTTGGGCTTCCCGAGGAAGGGCCACCTTCTACAGGATACTGTTTCCGGTCAGCTGCTCCAGCTGTTCTTAGAGGAAGGGGTGACAGACTCAGGAATCACAAGGAAAAAAAAAAAGGAATCACTTTTTCTTGTGATTTTTTTCCAATTAGGTCATTTAACTGAACTTGTTGAATCGTTATTGTGTGACAGAAGACGTGCACATTTCAAGGAAAGGAATCGCAGTTTTCAGTAACGTTTTTGTTGTCGGTTGTTTTAAGAGGGATCGTGTTTCTACACAGGAGAAGAATCTTTTCCAGAGAGAAACACTGATAAGGGCTGGAGATGTAGCTCAGTGCTTGCCTGCCATGCACACACAGGACCCTGGGTTTAGTCCTAGGAACCCCCGAGGATTCCCCCCCCCCTCCCCAGCACCAGCAAGTGTGGGAAACAAACTTAGGACTTCAGACAGAGCCAGGGGCCGGTTTCTGAGTTTCCCCTTTTCTTTCCAGCTGAGTTTTCTCAGTATGCAAATAGAAGTCTTGGAAGCTGAAGGCCTGCTTATTTTGCAAAGGTTATTCTTTTGTGGCTGTGAATTACTTCGGGTACTTAACCAATGTTGCTAAGTCTTTCCCAGGAAGCTAATTGATTAAGGGACTCTTTCCAACATTTCTGCTTGGGACACTAATGAAGCCCGTCTAAAAGCAAGAGGACTGACGGACGTTTCTCAGACATTGCTTCCTTCCTGGCTATAATTCCCCACACCAAGTTTACCAATTGGCTTGTTTGCCTTGGGCTGACTTTGTTCTAGGCCTGACCAATCAATCCCATGAGTAGCAGATCTTCTTTCACAGATGTGTGTGAGTGGGGAGTGGAGCCCTAGCTCTCATAGAAGGTACAGAACGGAAAGACATTTTCCCTTCTTTCCTCTGGCATCAGGATGAAGACAGTGCCCAGGACTGTCAGACCCGTGCACCAGGGACATTCCCCTCCTCCCCTTGAATGTGTGTGGCAGAGACAGATAAAGGGTGAGCGTCCCTTAGGAGTGATGGCAGGGGTTTGGCAAAGGCTGACGTATGGCTTTCGCCGTTGGGAGCCGTGTGCATTGGGAGTAGTGTTGAGAAGTTGGTCCTGGATCTCTGTTATTTTTATGTCTTTCTGTCATTAGTATCAGTAGCTTGGCCTCCTGCCAACAGATGCCTATCTGCACAATTTAACTCAATTTAGTTTCTGTTGCTGGTAACTGGGAATCCTGAATGATATAGGAAAAGAAAAAAGTTGGTCTTTCAAAGCTCTTGAATCCCCCCTTACAACAGAACATGGGTGCAGATGGAGCCCCTGACCCTTGGGCTGTCTCCTGAGATGGTTAATCCCACGGGTTCACTTGCACTGAGTTCGGGTGTTCCTCATGGTGTTTCTACAAAGAGCTGAGAACGGCACCTGTCGTTGAGCTACAGCAGGTTTGGTTGCCTCTTTCTTCTGTCAGTTTCTGCTGCCGTAATCAAACACTGCAGGCTGGTGTCTCGTAAGTAGAAGTTGATTACTTAGAGTTATGGAAGCTGAAGTCTGAGATCAGGAACCACCAAGATCAGGAACCAGCGTGATTGACTTCCAGGCTGTGGGCTTCAAGGTTCCCCTGTCCTTCCACAGCATAAAGAAGAGGCAGTACTCTCTGAATACTTTCCCAGGATACTGATCATGCGTGTGAGGACTCTGTCTACATGACCCAACTACCCCTCAAAGCCACCTCCAGATGCTATGATCCCAGGTGCTACAATTCCAAGACATCGGTTTGAAGGATGTACACATCAGTTCTTCACAAATTTCATGGGGGCCATAGCCAACAAGTTGAAGGCCAACTGAACCCAAAAGCTGACCTTCCTTTGCAATTAAACTTGGCAATCATACTCAGCCCGGAGTGAGACCTAGATCTCCAGCTCACTTGCTCATTCTTGAGAGCTTGGGACTTGACAGGCTTCAGAGTCATTTAAACCCTTGCCCATAAGGAATCTCTGTGTATCTCTGTCTCTCATAGTATCTTTCTTTCTGGTTCTGTCTCTCCAGTGGTTCCTAACACGACCCTCATTGGACCATCTTGTTAAGCTTGTTTGTCACTTAGCATAGGGAATCTATCTAGGACCTATCTAGGGGAATCTCCTGGAGGACAGTGTGAGAATCCAGACTGGGGTCTTTCTGCTGGGAGCTAGGACAGGAGGGAGGGAAGAGGGGGGAGCCTGGCTTTCCGGCCAAGTTTGTTTTCTGTTTTACCGGAGATAACACTGGAATAAGACGTTAGCAGTGAGGATCCTTCTAGCACTCTGCTTCCTCTGGAGTGTCTACACTTGGCTTTAATTCTGTTTTACTCTTCTTTGTTTGTGACAATCTGACCATTTCAGTCCAAGGGAATGAGACATGGGGCCTTGGGAAAATGGTTTCCATCTATTACCTCAAGAGAAGGGCCTGTCTGTGGCCCCCTGGGCACTGAGGTCTTCCTGTCAACCGCCTGGGTGGCTCTCAGTCCTCAGCTCAATGCCCTATAGCCAGAAGTTCTCACTGAATGAAACTGTATAAATGGAGTCATAAAGATTTGGAGGGAATTCATAAGGGTTGGAGTGGCAAATAAAAACACATTTGAAGGGAAATTCAGCTTCTAAACTGACATTTCCAATTCCAAAATTCCTGGAACTTAACAATGTCATTCTAGGGGCAAAGTAGTAAAGTCATTGTTTACTGTCTTGAGTTATTAAAACTTACAGAAACTGTGTCCTCAAGCAAAAAGTGCCTCTGTTAGGATCTGTGTTCATAAGATAGTTTAGAAAGAGTCTACACTGTCACAAAGGGTGTTTCCGAAACCAAGAATGGGAAATTTGGGTTTTGGTGCCAGCCTACTGTTGTGCTTATCTCTTAAACTTTTGGTGTCTCATTGTCTTGTTTATGTTTGACTTGGTTTTCTTTTAGAATGAAATAGTATCCAGTATTGATTTTCCCCACCACAGAGGTTAAGATGACATGAAGAAATCCGGCTTCTTTCATGGCTAGTAACTAGTAGGTCAGGATCTGCGAAGCCTTGGGTCTCATCATGGGTGCCTGCTGTTGGGTTTAAAGGCTCAGGCTTGGACTTGCTTACCCTCCCTTGCCCAGCCGGGACATCCTCCCTCCACCTTGCATCGTTGACCCTGTGGGGAGGGGTAATCAGCAAGTTTTACTGTTGTCCTGAAGCCAGGTACTAAGATCTCAAGCCTGCGTTGACACCAAACACAGCTCTCACCTCAAGGGGATAAGAGATAGTTTATTCTGGAGCTAAATATGACTGACCAGAGACCAGGAACTCAGATTCAGGCTGCCTCCAATACCGTGTTCCAATTTAGTAGGAGTTCTGCGAAGTTTTGTAATGGAGAGCAAAATACAATCAAGGCATTTCCAAATACGCCGGCAGGAACACGGTAGATGGATGACAGCAAAGCCATAGATGGCTGCTGCGGGGTTCGGACATTATCTGTCCCAGCCCTAGCTCTGGTGTTGACAGAAGCCTGTCAATGCATACCAGAGGATGTGCGTGATAGTCATGGGAGGCTTAGGTCAGACGGGTGAGTGGGCCTTGAGCGGCTATTAAAGGTAATTTGGCCCTGGATGTGTAACATTCCAACTCTCCAGGCTTACAAAGTTCTAGTTAGTCAGTCAACCTTGGAGACTTTTTTTTTGGTTTTTCGAGACAGGGTTTCTCTGTAGCTATGGAGCCTGTCCTGGAACTAGCTCTTGTAGACCAGGCTGGCCTCGAACTCACAAAGAACTGCCTGTCTCTGCCTCCCGAGTGCTGGGATTAAAGGCGTGCGCCACCACCGCCCGGCAACCTTGGAGACTCTTTCACACACATTCGGCCCACCTCCCATCCCCATGCCTGAACCTTCCATTCACACCCAGCTTTTGTAGAGCTTGTGGAAGGAGTTTGGTGTGTGAATAACTATTTGTGTCAGTGTGTCTGTGGGTACACAACAGCTGCAAAGGATCCCAGCGGTCATTTCACTTATGTTTTCCCCATAAGGAGACAGCAAATGTTTGAAGAGATAAATATACTACCGATGTTTTAAACATTATACAGTGTCTATGTCTTATTTAGGGTTCCTATTGCTGTGAAGCGACATGGTGACCATGGCAACTCTCATAAAGGAAAACATTTAACTGGGGCTGGCTTACAGATTCAGAGGTTTACGCCATTATCATCATGGTGGGAAGCAGCATGGTGGCGTTCAGGTAGACATGGTACTGAAGAGGTAGCTACATCTGGATCAGCAGGCAGCAAGAAGAGAGAGTGAGCCTCTGAGCCTGGCTTGAACTTCTGAAGCCTCAAAGCCCACCCCTAGTGACATGCTTGTTTCAACAAGGCCACACCTCCTAATAGTGCCACTTATGGGGAGTCACTTTCTTTCAAAACACCACCATATACATGTACTGCTATGTTATATGATTCCTCATGAATATATATACAGTTTTTGGGATTTGTACAACTGCTATAAAAGAAATTTGGGGATGATATTATATTGCTCATGACACAGGAGAATAAAAATTCCTTAACCAGTACTTCTATTTCCTACCAACATGTCTAGACATTATCTAACCTAGCCTGTATCCAACATCTCCAAAATTATCTTTAATCTGTTCTCTGGAAGGGTTTGAACTAGCTTTGGGACCCTGGTGGAAAAGACCAACTCCTAGGGGGCTACCTACTCTCTTGAATTCTAGACAAAGAGCTTCGTTGTGTCTGTTGGCGTCTCTGGAAGACTCGGAAACGGAAACTATTGTAGCGTTTCTCCCTCAGGTCAGCAGGAGAATCGGAATTAGAATCCCGGGGCCAGACCCATCTTACCATCTTAGCTGGTCACATGGTCTTGGCAAGGTATTATTAGATTTTTCTGAGGCTTGCTTTTCTTTCAAAGATGACTTTGTAAGTATGAGTGTTTTGACTGCATGTATGTATGTGCATCATGTATGTACTTGGTGCCCTTAGAGGCCAGAAGGAAGCAGCAGATCTCCTAGAACTGGAGTCACAGCAGGTTACGAGCTACCCTGTGGGTGCGGAGAACCAAACCCAGGTCCTCTGTAAGAGCAGCAAGTGCCTATGAATTCCTGAGCCTCATGATCTTATTCTTAAATTATTTCTTTTTATTATTTTTATTTAAGTGTTTAAGTGTTTGTGCGTGGGTCTGCGCCTATGAGTTCAGGTGCCCGTGGAGTCCAGAAGAGGGTGCCAGATTCCCTGGCGTTACTGGTGGTTGTAAGCTGGCTGATGTGGGTGCTGGGGACTGAGCCCATGTCCTCTGCAAGAGCAGCATGCACTCTCTTAACTGCCAAGCCATCTCACCAGCCTGGGGACTTGATATCTTCATATGCAGTAAGAACACATCTTCTTTAGGGATAGAGGATTTACTGAGCAGTGTTCATAAAGGCCGGCTGCCCTGTCTGGCACATACTAGTGTGTGCTGTCTGTTGGACAATTTTTCCTTCAAGGAACTTTGAAATACCACCAAAGACGAGGGCAGGATGTCAGGAAGACTTTGGTCTATGAATAGAATTAAACATGGCCATAGTTTGTTTTGGGGGAATATACCAGAATACCCGAGGCTGGGGAATCTATGCAGACTAGAAATTTGTTTCTTACATTTCTGGAGAAGGCCCACAAGGCTAAGATTAAGGTGTAGGTGTTTTCATTGTCTGGTGGTGGTCTGATCTCTGTTTCCAAGATGTCTCCCTGAATGCTTTGTCCTGTGGAGGAGGGGCAGCAGTTCACACATGATTGTAGGTAGAAGAGGGAAAAAAGGTGAACTCCTTCAATCAAGCCATTTTGTACATAGAATCCTGTTTCTGATTTTCCAGAGCTGTACCTCCCAGGGTTACTACAGTGGGGACCCAGTTCCAGCACGAATTATGGAGGGAAAAGAAACAGCACTTCATTTGCCACACGTGAATATACATCTTGAGCAAATGGGAGCTTAGTTACAAACTGAGAACAGCGACAAAGGCCAAGACAGACTAAGAAAAAGTGAAATGTGGACCACAGTCCGTGTTCGCCATGTTTCCAGAAGTCCTCTCTTGGTTTGCTATTTGTTTTTAAAGCTAACTTTCCATGCTGAGAGCTAGTATTGGGACCTACTTGCTTTTTAGCTTCTCTGTTCTAAGCCTCTCTGACCTGGCTGAGTTACACATTACTTTCTTAACTCTGCTTCCAAGTGGGAGCAAAGGATTTATCTTGTTTTCCTGGGAAGTGAATTCCATGTGCTTGGAGGTTTTGTACATAAGTCTGGCACATCTGACATGCTGCTGTTGACAGATGTGAATCAAATGTCAAATCCTCAATGCTCTGCTCATCAGTTTATTTTTTTTTTAAATAAAAAGCTGGGCAGAGCATATTAAACCTATGCAAATTATTTTCATAGACTAAAATATTATCTATCATTTTTTTATGAATGCCACTCTTTCCTTGATGTTTGACTTGGAAGACAACTCTCAAACATACCAATCCTAAAATAAATTAATTACTTTCTCAGGGTAGGTTTAAAAAAAAAATAGAAGAACTAAAGAGGAAATAAAATGACCCATGGAAGCAAGCCTTCCTAAATCTGGCTTATGTTCCTCAAGCTATGAATCTCAAACCTAAGCAGGGACGCTTGAGTTTGGTGGCATTTGAGGGGGTCAGATCAAACAACATAGTTCTCTTTTCTGGAAGTGGTTTATTCCAAATACACAGTTTCAAATTCTTCCGGATAAAAAGCAGGGGAAAATGAAACAGCCTTATATACATGTGTAAAAATGTCATAATGGACCCTCTCATGCATAATTAATATACACTAACAAGTAAAACAAAAAAGCAGGGAAGGAAAAAAAAAAAGTAAAGAAGCTGCAACAGCCTCCATGCTACCCCACAGAACAGAGTGAAGGCCTCAGGATCCCAGAAGGTCACATTGACACCCATAAGCTCATCGGAAGGCAAGGTGGAGCTGCCCAGACCCTTGCTTGGCACAGCATCCCTGACAGGTGCACGTGATCATCAGGTCAGTATCATGCCTTCTTTGCCAATCATCGAGCCCACCTGGCAGAAGGCGGAAGAGAAAACCATGATAGTGATCACAAAGTTTGATTTGGAGGAAGTAGAGAAAGGCAAGCTGGTGCCAGTGATGTGGTCTGTGGGGTGTTAGATGAGCCCCCATCCTGAAGCCTACTGGGTATTATTATAAAGGTGATGTCAACACAACTGACCTGTCCCAAATACACTGTACTTTTGCCAGTGGGGAGGGTGATGTAACCATGGCAGAGATGGACATAACAGGGTAAAGTTTAACATGCCCTCCGGGAGTTGAGATTTCCCATCGCTGGTCAAAGCGAATGTCTAGACCTTTCCCAGTGAAACTTGCTCTAGGCTGTCTCTCAGAAGCTGCTGTAATTTAGTAACTACACCCAGACTGTAACTTTCAAAGTCAATGCATTTGTCCGGAGCTGATCGAACGATAAGGTTGTTAAGACGTCATTGGAACAAACCTGTCAATGTGAGCTGGAGCCAGTGCACGGAAGACGCGAGTCTCTGGAACTTTCTGGTCAAGTGCTACCTCTTACAAAGTCACCTGGAGTCACCTGACTTGTTTTTCCACAGTGGACCCCATTCTCTGCAGACACAGGGCACACCACCACCCACTTCTTCTCCCCAATGCTCTTTCATTTTTTCTTAGAGTTGACATTTTGAAGCTGCCTCACTAAATCTCGGCCCATGAAGAACAGTTTATATGCATTCTCTTGTTTAACCATTACAGCTACGTAGACGTGGGTACTGTGATTAGCTCCATTTTAAAGACAAAGATGGTGGGGGTGAGGATATGGGGGTAGAGGTGGGGGAGGCTGGAAAGATGACTCAGTAGTGAAGAGTGAGTACTCCTTCCACAGAGGACCTGAGTTCGTTCCCAGTACCCATGCGAGCTGACTCACAACCCTCCTAAAACAGCAGCTCCAGGAGGATCTAGTGCCCTCTCTGGATTTCACAGGTACTGCAGGCACATGTGCACAGCCTACCCCCCCCCCCCCCAGTCTTTATTTAAAGACAAGGGAATCATATTCACACACGTTCATTCACACATACCCACATTCACACACACATTCACACACACCCACATTGACACTCATATACATACCAAACACACACACAAAATCCACTCCCACCCACATTTACACACACACACATTCACACACACACACCACAATACACCCATACACAGAGTAAATAAGTAAATAAAACCATAGTAAAAATTTTAATTAAAAAGATAAGTGGAGAGCATTTTCCCATGTCATTAAATATTCTTGTGCAACATGAAGTTGTTACTGTACTATCCCATTTCATGGGTGTAGTAGTTGGTTGACATGGTTCTCCATTGTTCAACTATTAAGTGGTTTTGTCTCCTCCACACACTTGGTATTATAAATGTGTAAACTTCTATACACACCATAAACCTGTCTTTAGATCAAATTCCTGGAAATGAAACCATGGGGCAAAGGCAGGCTTAGACTTGACATCTTGGTTCCATGTTTCTGAAATGTCTCTGACCGTTAACAACAGATGCTTTCTGTCCCATCTGATAAATAGTCCCGGGCCCTACCTGCACCACCAAGAAATCATGGAGAACATATATGCCACGTTCTAGAACTTTCCTGCTGCAGGCTAGTCCCAGAGCCCTTCCTGCAGACTTCTGAAAATGTTTCACAGCTGCTTGATTTGTTTCTCTGCCTACCCTAGGTTGTAAATGCTATAGGGTATACTTTGGCTTTAATCTAGAACCTTCATCACAGAAAAGGCAAATCTAGCGGCCAACAACCTGATGAGACTCTCGTCTATAATGTAATAAGAGATCAGGAAAGAATGCTTTTAAAGCTGGAAGACGGTGTTTGCAAGAAACTTCAATGAACTATGAGGAAATGTGATGAATATAAAGATATCATAAACGAGATGGGCAAGGCCCTTACAGAGACAAGTCTCTCCCCTTCTCTGCATGCCACTTCTGCTGGTGTTTTCCAGGAGAAACTTAGCTTGCGATGCTCGGAGAACTAGAAGAACTATCTATTGATTTTAGTCTTGTAGATCGGAGATTTTAGATCCAATGCTGGTTAGCTGTGTAAAGGGGTCAAACAACTTACCGACTGCATGGCTGAGCAAGTGTGATGGAGTATGATAGACGCTGTGAGTAGGGTAGCAGAACTTATCTCAGAGACGAGTGTCGAGCAAATGAATAGCCGTGGTCTGCCCAACACAAAGCAGGGCTCTTTGCAGGGATTAGAGAAGTGCTGACTGCATAGGGTGAACTGGTGTACAGTTCGTCTCCACAGCGCTCATCCAAACAGCCAGTAAAATCCCACTATATTGTTCTGTGATTGCACACTCTGTAACTGGGGTGTCGTTCATCAGGCCTTAGGGCGCATGCCTAGCAAATCTCGTCAACCGACTAAGTAAATCTCCAACTCCAACATCCACAATGGAAAGTACAGAATTTTTGTCACTTGTTCTAGAACTCAAAAGTAAACTTGAAGATTTCACTTCTATCCAGTTATTCAGCGTCTAGATAATTATAGATGAAATAGCATTAAGAGGACTCAGGTTCAAATCCCAGCACCCACATGGTGTCTCATAGCTGTCTGTAACCCAGTGACAGTGACTTCTGGTTTCCCCAGACACCAGACACACACATGGTACACAGATCTACCTGCAGACAAAGCACCCATGCACACTAACTAACAAAATTTGTTTAATCGGAAGGAGAGAAATGTTTGCTGAGCCGTTCATTTGTGATTAAGTATCCCAGAGTGGGGAGCACATCATGTATGGATTCCGACAGACTAGGGTTTCAACCTGGGCTTTGCTCTTTCCCCTTTTCCACTGGGTCATCTCAGGAAAGTCTGAGGATCTTTGTAAGTTCCAGTGTCCTCATCTAACTGACAAGTCTAATATGTAATACCACATATTATTAAATATATACGTATAACTAAGAGGTTTAAGAATAACTAGTATCTTATAAAGATCTAAGAACGCAGTGCTCTGAGGCACTCAGAGGGCAGGATGGGGAGTAAAGAGCAGAGCACCCTGTATGTGCCATGCTAAAATAATGGACAGTTCACAGCCAAGTTGGAAGGAGGGTATCACTCTGTGCTCTCTTCCCTTCCCTGCTTAGCCTTCCTCCAGATCAGCATCCCAATCTGCAGGGCACGGCAGTGTATGCCTGTAACTCCAGCACTGAGGAGGGACAGGGTAGGCGAATCTCTGTGGTCCACATAGTGAGTTACAGGTCAACCAGGGCTACACAGTGAGACAACCACCACCCCAATGGCAAGTCCACCTCAGAGCTGTGCATCTGTTACAACTGGTGCCTACATCAGCATTTGGATAGTGTCGTTGCTGAAGTGTTACTATGGGAAGGAGTGGAGCCAGGTGTTCCATGAAATCTCCCCCCACCCCTGCAAAAAAATACATAACATGACCTCTGCACTCCAGAAGATTGTAGGTTTCCTAGAAAGATAAAGTAGGCAAACACGATAATCCAAGGAAACCTGATAATCCCAGACAGTCCATGGGTAAGTGATGATTAATCAGAGGGACAGGGAGATGGGAAGTTCTGAGCACAGACCAGAGCAGTAGATCTTTACCTCTCTCTCCTGGTTCCCTTCTGGATCAGTCTCTGAAGGCTGCCCAATCTTTCTTTATTGCCTTCTTCTTTTCCTCTCTCTCTCTCTCTCTCTCTCTCTCTCTCTCTCTCTCTCTCTCTCTCTTTTCCTATCTATCTATCTATCTATCTATCTATCTATCTATCTATCTACTGTTTTTTAATGAATAACCCCAAGTCTAACTGTGCTGCCGTCCCACATGAACACAGGTGTGTGGCCAGCCACAGAGGCAATCATTGCAAGGTCCCTTACAAACAATTTTCACACAGCTGCAACAACTACAAACTTAAAAGAGATAATAGTGTTATTTTGATCATGATTTCCAAGAGTTCCATTCCTAGGCCATTGATTCCAGGTCTGCAGTGGAGTAGAGAAGGTCACGGCAGCAGAAACAAGTGGAGGAGGATAGGTTGTCCATCTCATGGCGGACAGGGAGCAGAGGAAAACTGGAAGGAGTTAGCTACAAGGCACCATCAAACACTTGTCCCCAGAGGCCTACTTTCTCCACCTAGGTCCTACTTTCTGGTTTCTAAAACCTTTCAGAAGAATACCACCCCCTTGGAGCCAAGTGTTCAACACGTGCCTGTGGGGGGCATTGCATATTCAAGGTGACTGCAACAGTCAGTCATTGCAATGTCCCTTAAAATGTAAATAAGCTGGATATTTAATATACTGGTTTCTTTCGCTAGCTGACCTAACTTCAACAGAATTTAAACATGTAATACAATAATATTATTGTAAAAAGTAATACAAAGTAAAGCAAACATGGCCTTAGTTGAACTTTGCCCTTGCATACCAGGAAGATCCAGAATAAGTACCTGGAGGTGGGTGTTTTCTGATTCCTTAGTTCATTATGATGCCAGGAGTTAAGGAAGGAATCACTCCCATCCTTATTCCTGGATGAGATTTGAGACTAAGTGTGACTGTCTAGCTCCCTGATGTCTCACCTGCCTCTATAAACTTTATCACTGTAGGATCTGTGCATTTTTATCAGGTTTCCAAGAACACTTTGTAACTAAGGACAGTCTTGCACTTTCCAGGAGCAAACTTCTACATGAAGATTCTTAACTAGCCTCATCCTGTCAGCACACAGCTTGTGAAGTCAACTCACATGGTCAATGCCTGGCACTAACTACAAACCGGTAGATGTAGAACTAACTGGTCAACCTCCAACCACCTCTGTTGGTTCTGGAATGATGCAATAGTTAAGCACCATGTGAGTGAAGGGTGTACCAGACCCTTACCCCCTCCTCCTCCTCCCTCTTCCTCCTCCTCCTCCTCCTCTTCTTCTTCTTCTTCTTCTTCTTCTTCTTCTTCTTCTTCTTCTTCTTCTTCTTCTTCTTATATTTCAAAATTAAAAGTTTAAATAAAATGAAATCCCATTTGGGCCTGGTGTCACATGTCTGTAATCCCAGCTTCTTGAAAAACTGATACTGGAGGATCATAAATTTAGAATCAGCCTGGGCTACAAAGTAAGTTTAAGGTTAGCCTGTGCAACCTTGTGAGACCCCGTTTCAAAGTCAAAAGGTAAAAAAAAAAAGTAGGGAAAAACTCTATAGGAAAGAAAATTAATCTCTATACACAAACACACACAGAGACAGAAATATCTCAAAGATATATTTGCTGATATACCACTGTCAAATCCTGTCCTTCCCCTCCATTTCTACTCATTTTATTCCTCATTTACATTGGTCCCTTTTCCAGCTTTCCAAACTATGTATAGTATAAATAACACTTATTTAAAAGTATAAAATGTAAATACATATTCATAAACATGCAAATATATCACACACATATTAGAGACACATCATAAAGACACATATTAAACTGGTAATAGTGGAAGGGACCTAATGCAGAGGGGAGTATTAAATAGATTAACTTCTGATGCATCTGTTTGCTGGCACTTAAAAAATAACATACTGTTTTTATAATTAACAAAATCCTTGAAAAGGAATTCTTGGAGTTACGTCCCTAAAATCATGGGTATGATAAGATTACAAAAGAAATAAACATTGGAGCAAAGTTAATTTTGAAGGCTAACTTTTTAAGTTTGTGGATAAATAAAACACCAGGTTTCCCTCATGAAATGCAAGAGCAAACAGTGCAGTTCAGGCAAAGCGCTCCAGGTAGCTGGGTGCTGTTTAAGTTTGAGCTGTTGTTTACTTCCCAGGCTCAGTGCCAGTGGCTCAGGTAGCTGCCACCACGGATCCCCTAATTACTGACTTGTATGGTACAATCTAGAGCTAGAGATAAATAAAAACAGAACCCTAAGTACAGTACGCAACCTCTAGCACTTGGCCTTCTTGGTTAATCAGGTCTAACCTAACTCTGGCTCTCTGTAAGCCCTAAGCAGCCTAGCTTGTCTAAATGTTTTATTTGAGGCACAGGCCTTTGTCCATAAACACTGTGTTCCTAGCACTTGGGAGTTACAGAACAATTAAAAATAGATTTTTCAACCCTCAATAACAGATTCACGTTAAGGTTATAATTTCTCACATGTCGAGGCTGTATTTATTATTTCATTGCTGTGGTAGAGTGCCACCACCAAAAGAGATGTATGGAAGAGTTTATTTTGGTTTATGGTTCCAGAAGGGGAGTGCGTGGCAGCAGGTGGCCTGAGCAGGAAGCTGAGAGCTCACACGGGCAACTGCAAACACAAGCCAGAGAGGAAACTGGAAGTGGAGGGAGAGTATATCTCAAAGCCTGACACCAGAGTTCTACTTCCTCTAGCCTTGCTTCCTCTAGCCTTCCCAGAAGGCTCCGCCTCCTAAGGGTTCCAAACTTCCCTGTGGTGGTATGAATGAGAATGGCCTCCATAGGCTCATATTTGAATGCTTGGTCCCCAGTTGGTGGAAGTGATTTTGAAGGATTAGGAGGCGTGGCCTTCTGGGAGGAGGTGTGTTACTAGGGGTGAACTTGGAAGTGTCAGAAGCCCACACCATTCCCATTTAGTTTTGCTTCTGCCTTGTGGTTGTTGACTCAACATGTATAGTCTCGGCTACTGCTCCAGCACTATGCCTGCCTCCATATTCCCACCATGACGGCTATGGGCTTACCCTCTGAGACTGTTAAGCCTTATAAACTCATTCTTCTCGAAGTTGCCTTGGTCATGTATCTCCTCACAGCAATAGAAAGTAACTGAGATGCTCCCCAAACAATACCACTATTCAAATACCCACGCCTGTAAGGAACAGTTCTAACTTAAAACAACACAAAAGCGAAGAATTTGTTGATCCTCTGAGCATCCCGCATTCCTCAATACTTTGGGAGTATAGGTGCTTATGATCCTTTCTAATTCCCAATTAAAATTTAAATTACATGCATTCATTTAGGGACTGTGTGTGTGTCTGTTTACAGGTATGCACACATACTTAGGCCATGACACAAATTTGGAGGTCAGAGGACAACTTTATTTTTTTTATCATTTTTATTGAGCTACACATTTTTCTCTGCTCATCTCCCTTCCTCTCCCCTCCCCTTCAGCCCTCTCCCATGGTCCCTGTGCCTCCAATTTACTCAGAAGATCTTGTCTTTTTCTACTTCCCTTGTAGTTTAGATCCATGTATGTCTCTCTTAGGGTCCTCATTGTTGTCTAGGTTCTCTGAGATTGTGAATAATTATGGTCTGGTTTTCTTTGCTTTATGTCTAAAAACCACTTATGAGTGAGTACATATGACAATTGTCTTTCTGGGTCTGCGTTACCTCACTCAGTATGATTTTTTCTAGATCCATCCATTTGCCCACAAATTTCATAATGTCATTATTTTTTTCTACTGTGTAGTACTCCATAGTGTAAATGTACCACATTTTTCTTATCCATTCTTCAGTTGAGGGGCATTTAGGCTGTTTCCAGTTTCTGGCTATGACAAACAATGCTGATATGATCATAGTTTAGCACATGTCCTTGTGGTATGGTTGAGCACCCTTTGGTATTGCTGGGTCTTGAGGTAGGTTGTTTCCTAATTTTCTGAGTAATCGCCATGCTGAAATCCAAAGCCAGTGTACCAGTTTGTACTCCCATCAGCAATGCAGGAGTGTTTCCTTTACCCTACATCCTCTCCAGCATAAGTTGTCATCAGTGTTTTTTAACTTGGCCGTTCTTACAGGTGTAAAATGGAATCTCAGAGTTTTGATTTGCATTTCTCTGATAGCTAAGGATGTTGAGCATTTCCTTAAGTGTTTTTCAGCCATTTTAGATTCCTCTGTTGTGAGTTCTCTGTTTAGGTCTGTACTCCATTTTTTTTATTGGATAATTTGTTCTTTTGATGACCAATTTCTTGAGTTCTTTGTGTATTTTGGAGATCAGCCCTCTGTCCGATGTGGGGGTGGTGAAGATCTCTTCTCATTCTGTAGGCTGCTATTTTCTGTTGTTGACCATGTCCTTTGCTTTACAGAAGCTCCTCAGTTTCAGGAAGTCCCATTTATTATTTGTTTCTCTCAGTGTCTGTGCTACTGGGGTTATATTTAGGAAGTGGTCTCCTGTGCCAATGCATTTAAGTGTACTTCCCACTTTCTCTTCTATGTGGTTGGTTTTATGTTAAGGTCTTTGATCCATATGGACTTGAGTTTTGTGCATGGTGACAGATATGGATCTATTTTCATTCTTCTACATGTTGATATCCAGTTATGCCAGCACCATTTGTTGAATATGCTTTCTTTTTTCCATTTTATATTTTTTGCTTCTTTGTCAAAAGTCAGGTGTTCATAGGTGTGTGGATTGATATCTGGGTCTTTGATTTGGTTCTATTGGTCCTCCTGTCTATTTTTATGCCAGTACCAGGCTGTTTTCAGTACTGTAGCTCTGTAGTAGAGTTTGAAGTCAAGGATGGTAATGCCTCCAAAAGTTCCTTTATTGTACAGGATTGTTTTGACTATTCTGGGTTTTTTGTTGTTGTTGTTGTTGTTTTTCCATATGAAGTTGAGTATTATTCTTTTGAGGTGTATGAAGAATTTTGCTGGGATTTTGATGGGCATTGCATTGAATCTGTAGATTGCTTTTTGTAAGACTGTCATTTTTACTATGTTAATTCCACCTTCCTAAGAGTATGGAAGATCTTTCCATTTTCTGGTGTCTTCTTCAATTTCTTTTTTTCAAAGATTTAAAAGTTCTTGTCATACCAGAGGACAACTTTCAAGAGTTGGTTCTCTCCATTCATCATGTGTGACCTGGGGATTGAACTCAAACCATCAGACAGGAGCCTTTACCTGCCAAACCATCTCAGCACCCTTTCCAATTCTTGTACAAAACGTCCTGTCCTGGCTCTAGCCAACTTGGCTTTGGTGGAAAGGGACTCTCACTCCTCGTTGTCTTCTCTGTGCCAGGGGTCTCTGGCATTGGTTCTTCATAATTAATGTCCCTGATGGTGGCAATCCCTAGTCTCTTCTGAAACATCTCCGATGTTTGCACGCTTGGCTGAATCTACTAACTGTGGATCGTTTAGCCATCCATACAAACTTCTGGATATTTCAGGAAAGGCTATAAATGGAAACAGACCTTTGGTCATCTTGAATGTCGAAAGCACATTTAAATAAAGTTCTAGAACATGGCACTTCACATGACTTTCTATTTACTTTCCCATCATGCAGTGTGCATCTGTACCTGTGCAAAAAACTAACCATGTATCTATGTGCCAGGTAGGACATAGTCCGATGTAGCCAGACAGAAAATAAACAAAATAAGGAGCTCAGAGAAACTCCTTGATTTGGAAAATCTTAGCCTTGGCAGACTCATGTCTCACGGTTTTTCCACTGGCAGTGGTTAGACATGGCATTAATAGCAGCCGGCACTAAGATTTCACCCTGGGGGCTACATACACAGCACTTATCAATCCACAGCTTGCCTTGTTCTCTGGTGGAAAAGAAAGTTCAATGCTTATATCCTGATGACCAAACCCCTGGCATTTCTGACATGGCCCACATGGGTCCGCAGCACTTTACCTCATTATAACAGAAACATTTGGTTTTGTTTGTTTGTTTGTTTGTTTTCCAAAGCTATGAGAATGAGACACAAACCCAAAGGTTAAACAAAAGGTCTCAAAAGTCTCTGCACAAGCTCCTAAGTAAAGATGGAGTCATAGCTACTTCCGTAATTTTTGTCAATTAATCCACCCCCACACCACAAACCAGAGATTCCAAAATAAGTTAAAAGAACAGCCTCGGGGAATCAGAATGACATCACCCCCATGGCCTCACCGCTGTGGTCTACAGCAGTGTTTGTATTCACAGTGACATTTACCTGGGGGAGAGGGACAAAGGAATTGATGACATAGCTTTCCCATCAGCCCCTGTAATCACAGTTCCTATCATAGGAAGTGGAGGAGGCAAGGCCCAGGTGTAGGTTCCCATGACCTCATGCTTCTCCTCGTCAAAGCTTCTCACTGGCTTTTGTGAGCATGGGATAATTCTGCACCATGCCCCTCCCTTGGAGTCCCCTGCTCTGCCCAGGCTGTCTCTCGGGTCTTTCTTAGCCTCCTGCCAAACCCCTCTCCTGCCCTCCTTGTCTGGCTCATGTTATTCCATGTCTACACTGTTTTCTTCTCTCTCCAGCTCCCTCAAACCAGTCACCCCTGACACAGTCACTTTTATCCTTCAATACCTGTAGACTGTTATCAGACATGCCATCCTATTGTCCGAAGGATGCATACCGTCCTAAACGCCCTGACTGCCCTCTCATATGGTTGGGTTGTTTGTTGATAGATGCTGTAAGTCCCATAAATGGGTTTCTGTTGCTTATTGGTTTCTATGTACTGTACTCAGTCAACATGGTTTTTTGACTTGAACTTCATAAGGATCCATATCTCAGACTCAAGGTCTGTTAGCTTCTGTTCCTACACTCCTACCCAGCACCTCCACCCACTTCACTGTCCCAGACATCATCGCCTTTCCTTTGCCCTCCGTCCCTCTGCCCCCCTCCCCCCCCCCCATCAATAGTCTTGTCCTGTCCTCTTTGCCTCTCTAATAGCTTTTGGCTCATACCCTTTTGCTTTCCTGCCACAGAGCTGTGGCTTTGGTTCTGGCTATATCATCTCTCACCTAAAGAGCCTTAGCACCCCGCAATGATCCATCCGTCTCCATCCTCACCCTCTCCTTCACCCCATGGCAATCCTTCATCCACCCTGGCTGCCATAGATTTAAGATGCAGACCAGCTTACGCCACTTTCCTGTTTCTGGGTCTCAAAGCCCATTCGAGCATTCTAACGTTACATGTAAGCTCCTCTATGACCTCACACCTCTCCTTCACCATTGATGTAATCTCCCCTTGTTGTCCTCCATTCCAAACCCAAACTCCATCTACTCTGGGCATGTGAATTTCTGTAAATGCTTGGTTCAAATTCATATTTTTAATGTCTTTAGATATTTCAAACAATTGTGAAAGAACAACCTATAACATATTATGTTTAAATGCACGGAGGATCATCCATGCATTGATTTGGGTCATTATGTGAATTTCCTGCTTGGAATCTTCATCTTCTTGTCACTGTCCCTGTGAATGTACATGTGTCATTGATCAGAAAAGCCTTTTCTTTTTTTCTTGAAGGCTCAGCCATGTCAGTGTTTCAATGTTGAATCACATAATCTGAATTAGTAAGAAGCCCAAGAGTGTGCCTCTTCTGTGAGTTTTGCAATGAACGGCATGCCCGGGGCTTGTGGTCAGCAGTTAGGCGGAGGTCAGGTTGGTCATGTGCTCTTGTGGTCTAGTTGAATCCATAAAGACATGGATGGAGATAACACTGATTTCGCTGGGTTAAACTCCAACAAGAGGTGCTTCTGGCTGCTCGCAGTGCCATTGAGAAATACGAGTTTGTCCTTGCCCGTTGGAGCACAGTGCTGGCTGAATTCCTGAGTCTGCTAATCATTGCCCTGTGAGAGGCGCTGGTCTTCAGCCTAGTGTTTATCAGCCCGGGAGTTGAGGAAACTGGGCTTTGTCTCTCCGTGATTAGTGATTAGATCGCTGCAGCCTCGCTGGGTAAGGAGTGTGGAAGAGAGCGGGGATCCCGTACTCCCTCCCTCAAAGCCCTGACCTGGATAGAACAAAGCTCCAGGACTTTCACCCCCTGACCGGGCAGCGCAGGACAGCTAACTGGGGCTCTACCTGTTTGCCTCTCTCAAGAGCCTTTCAACAGGCTGCCCTTTCGGACCAACTGGAACTCTGATTTCTTTCGAGATAAGACAATCCCTGCCTCAGGTTTTTGCTTTTCTCCTTTTCCACTGCCTTCAGGTTTTATTAACTTCGCGGAGAGGCTGCCATGGCCGCTACGCACATGGGACTGCCCATCTCGTTCCGTGAGACACCACGGGAACTTTCGGAGCCCCGGCCCCAGCCTCGGCAGCCCTAACAAGCCAGTCCCGGCCACCACTCAAAGACCAATTGAGGTGACAAGCGATGGTGAAAGCAGAAAAAAAGAGATAAATTCATTGTGACCACATTAGGAAGATGAGCACAGTGGTCCACTGCCCGCTTCCCGCAAGTACATCTTCAGGGTCCCAAGGTGAAGCTTAGGTTTAAATACAGGGCAAGAAGTATGCATAACGAAGCAGGCCTGGTCAAGCTGTGGGCCTATCCATCACTGACCCATCATCCTAAAAGGATGATGTGTCAATCTGCCCTGCAAGGTGGTCCGACAATCTGTGAGATCCCCCTCAGCAGCTAAGCCTTTGGCCACCTTGCCCTCCCTTCCTGTCTCTGTCTTGCTGCATGCCGCCCAGCCTGAACTCTGGCCCCGCTTTCAGACTGTAGCAACAAAACAACCTTCTGCTCTCCCAGCCCCTCACTGCCCTGCCTGTCACAAACAGCAACTAGCAACTGCATGGGGCATCCTCAAAATTCACTGGGTTTGGGGAGATGACTCAGCCAGTGCAATGTTTGCCATGTGGCCAGATGTGGCAGCGTGCACCTGTAATCACAGCAGCCCAGGAGAGGTGGAGGTAGGAAGAGCCCTGGGACTTGCTGCCTTAGTTCAATTGGTGAGCTCCAGTGAGAGACCTTGACTCAGAAAGCAAAGTGGCCAGCAACTTTGCTTGCCAGTATTGACTGATATGCACATGCACACACATGAACACATATATGAACATGTGCCTACACATACATCACGTGTACACGCCAATATAATAAAAAATAAATTAGAAAAATACTGTTCACCTACCCTCCGCTGCTCCTTTCGTGGATTCTCATGAAGTTCCCTTCTCGGGAGTATCTGCAAGGTGAGCTGGCTACATCGCAGAGCCTGGTTATAAACTGCTTTTTGTTTTTGTTTTTGTAAAGCCCACGAACCCAAGAAAGTGTTGAAAACTCAGCCAGCATGGTGGGTGACATGTCTGTTCACTATACATGGGATAAATTGCCTTCTTATCAAAAAAGAGAAGTAGCCAGTGACCAGACAGGGAAAGAAAAGCAACCAGATGGCAGGCGTCCTGAGCCTCAAGTCAGCTCGCTTGTAAGCGCATTGCTGTCTGTGGGCTCTTGACCTCCTCTGGGCATTGTACAGGCTGATGAGCTCATGCTCTTACAGAGTGCAAGCCTTTCATTGAAGTATAATTAATAACCATCTGATAAGTGAGCAACAACAATAACGATGATGTAATCCCTCCCCTACCTCTGCTTATGCCCTTAGCAGCAATACTATGCGTTGGTGTCCCAGGACGCTCACCTAGATGAATGTCCTAGGGTACAGCCAAGTGCTGTGTTGGCTGCCTCAGTAGCCCTCTCCAGGACAGCCTGAGGGCCCTGGACAGGAAGCAGTGTTCTGTGAGTGTTCACCTGTGGAGTAATGGGAAAGCTCAAGCTACTCATGACTCAGGGACCAGGACACCCACAGCGACTTCCCCAGGTGGGTAGCTGAGCCTCTGAGCCTCCGTGAGGTTCACAGTGATTTGTTTCTCTTGGTTTTCATCCCCTGCTGGCTTTCCCCAGGCCTCCTAAGCAGCAAGATGAGTGGATCAGCCGGGTCACTTCCTCCAGGCCATCATCAGAGGTACACGTGAACCTTGGTCATCCTGGGCATCCATTGAACCACGTGAAGAAGAACTCGGTTCTGGAGACAAGAATCAGTTTGGCTTTCTGACAAATTCTAGTTTACACTGAGCTAAAAGAAGGGGCGAGAGTGTAAATAAACAAAGACCCAGGAGGTAGCTCGTCATCACTGGGCCCCCACACACTTCTCAGGCCAAATGCTGAAGGAGGCGGAATGGAATCCCAGCTCGAAAAGACAGTAAGACCTTTCATTTGCAAACGGTTTCTACTTACCTCACTGGGCCTGGCCACCTCCATGGTTGGTCTGGGATGAGTTTATCACCCCTTACTTACAGGAGAGGGAACCCTCTGAAGCATTAAGGTACTAAGTGACAATAGAGAAGAAAGGGTGGAGTCAGAGCCAAGCAAGTTTCCAGTGTGACAGAAGCTCTTGTCTTACGTGGCTGGGGCCACAGCGTGGCTGGGGCCAGAGCGTGGCTGGGGCCAGAGCGTGGCTGGGTCCACAGCGTGGCTGGGTCCAGAGCGTGGCTGGGTCCAGAGCGTGGTTGGATCCACAGCGTGGCTGGGGCCAGAGCGTGGTTGGATCCACAGCGTGGCTGGGTCCAGAGCGTGGCTGGGTCCAGAGCGTGGCTGGGTCCAGAGCGTGGCTGGGTCCAGAGCGTGGCTGGGTCCACAGCATGGTTGGATCCACAGCGTGGCTGGGTCCACAGCTTTTCTCAGCTGGGAAGGTGAACTTTCGACTTCTTTATGGATGGCAGTTGACCATGATGCTGCACGAACCGGGGTAGTGAAGGTTCCTTGGGCCACAACAGTGAGAGTCAGTCCTGGTTAGTTACTGTATGAATCCTAAGACAACACAGCCCCTCACAGAACCTGAGGAATGTTCCTCTGCAACTTTTGGGAGGAAGTGAAAGCAGAGAGCCTTCCCGACCTTCCTGAAGTTGGGGAAGGGCAGCGTCTAGGAGCTCAGCAGCTTCTAAAGGCCTTTGTCTTCCAGTCAAGCAGGCACGCTGGTGGGGCCAAGAGCTAAATTCCCAGGCCTCACCTAAGGCTGCTCCTGCTTTTACCTTTCCTTTCAATTCTGTTTCAGATGGGAGCATCTTCCTTTTTAATACTTCGTTGGTTTTTTTTCTCTCTTTTTCTAGCTTCACACAAGTATAGATCATATATTGACAAGAATCCCTTTATATCTCTCTCAGATGAAAGTTTCTGTCAAAAATGCAAATGCAACAAACTTTTATAACTATATTCTGAAATATTTATGGATGGGATCATGAAATCACTGGGATTTTTCTTTAAAATATGCTATAGTTTGGATCCTAAAATTTTCCCTTGTGTTAAAAGCTTAGCCTCCCGTCAGGTTATACTGGGGTGTGATGTGACCTTTAAGAGATGGGGCCTGGTCGGGGATGTGCCCTGTCAGCGGGTGGAAGACTAAAGCATAGTGGGAGCTCCACCCCTTTCCTGTTCTCTTTCCGGTTTAGTTTTGTTTTCTCCTTTGAGGCGAGTGGCTTGATGTACTGACCACCTGAGGCTCAGGGTTGCTCCATCATGCACCGGAACTCACAAAACCTTTTCTCCTTAGAAGCTGGTTCTCTTGGGTATTTGTTATAGCTAGAGAAAGCTAACCCACAATAGTCAAGGGACAAACAAGAGATCGGAGGGATGGAAAGGACACGTGGTAGGATTAGTTTTTCATATTCTTTTCTATTTTTCTGTATTACAATCAATGTCTATTTAAAGAGGGAGGGGAAAGGGGGATAGGATTATGCATCTTCCTTTGGCCCTGTTTAAATGCATGCCTTTTTCTGTGTCGATGCTCTGGTAATCCCTTTCCCATCTTGACCTCTTCCTTATTTGGTAGTTCTTTAAATAAACATTTCTTTGCATTTCACTTACTTATTTGTGTGTGTGTGTGTGTGTGGTGTGCATGCATGTTGCCCTGTGCACATTTAGAGGTCAGAGGACAACTTTCAGTCGTTTGTTTTCCCGTTACACAGGCTACAGGCATGGCTGCAAGTGTCTATTTCAGAGCCATCTTGCTGGCCCCTCATCTGATATTTCTTGAAAGCCATCATTACTTCAACAATTTTTAAAGCCCTTTTATGGAGATCCACCTGTGAGTTAGAAAGCAGGCCTTCCTTCCAGGAAAGCTAAGAGCTCTCTTCTTGCGGACTGGTCTGTTTTATAATCTACGGCGATTTTCATAGTTTCTTAGAACATTCCAGAGACTCTCATTTCCTGGTTGATCTGTTGGTCCTCTTCAGATGACTCTTCTCAGGACTACAGTTCTAGGAGGAAAACTTAAAATGAGATTAAGGAAATTTCTGAGCTATTTCTATCCAAGATGTGTTGGCACAAAAAGAAACAAGAGACGTTCCTCCGGCTGGTATTCCTTCAGACACTGGGGCATTGCTCTGGGGTAAGACTCTAGGAACAAGTTTTTTTGTTTGTTTGTTTTACCTCATTGGAGAAAAGCAAAGATCAAGACAGCTCACACTGTGAACCTCAGGCAGGGTCTTACCAGAGGCTGTGACCAGAGTCCTGGTGGCTTTTCTGCAGTTCCATTAACACTTGGACCAATGTCACTTATCAGCCCCTGTAAAAGGTCTCCATCGACACACATCATTCTAAGGTAGGATCTTGGGTCTTCCTGTAATCCCTTGTCTCCCCAGTCAGAGCTCAGGATCGCAGCAGGCAGAGCAGTGGCGGGACCTTCTCTGCATGCTGCGCTCCAAAGCGACCTCCAGGATGTGGCGCAGCCACCCCTGCACCCGCCCTCCCTTGCTAAATCCTTCCATCCACAGCACAGGGCCTGAACTTTCCTTTCTGGATTGATGTTGAACACTTAATGTAATTGGCTCACAGAAAATAAATAGCCCAGAGTATGCAGTCGGCCACAGCACGACCTCATATTTCAAAGCCAGTCAGGCCTCTCCCTAAGCACGCCTTTCCAGGGCATGAAATCAATCATGTCACGGCTGAGGCTCCTATGGCACAGGAGACAGACACCTCCTCTTACTCCAGAAATGTGACCCGTGACTCGAGTCCTTCTCTGAACCTCCCTGATCACCATGGTACCTTGTACCCCACAGCTTCCCGTGGGCCCTTCTCCAGGCAGCTTGCTCTGTGATCCTCAGTGACTTTTCCGTAAAGAAACCATGACAAAGCTATTGACGGTCCCTTCTCATCCCTGGTGTCAACCTGCCTTTGGCCTTGGTGTCTATCCCAGGGAGTACTATAGCCACATTCCCACAGGGACTCGTGTCCTGAGCTTTGGGTGACCTCACCTTCCTACCCTAGAAATGGCTGTGTGCAGACTTGATCCCATGTTCTCCACGCCCTTCTCTCTTAGGAGCTCCAGAGTAGCAACAGGTAAATATGGCTGCTAATTTGCTCCACTGACCCATTGTATTGGAGGCTGGGACTAAGACTAAGGCAACAATATCCTATAAAATGAAATGGAAATCTGGGTCTGAGGAGAAACCTCAGTAGTTGCTATATAGGTATGATGAGTTCAGTTCAATCCTCAGAACCTAAGTCAAGAGAGACGGGGAGAAGAGTGATGGCCTCCACTTAGAATCCCAAGCTTTGGAAGCAGAGAAAGACAGATCCCGGCTCCCTGGCCAGTCTAGTTCAGTGGTTCTCAACCGTGGTTTGCAAACTCTTCCGAGGTTGAACAACTCTTTCACAGGGGCCGCCTTAGATTCTTGAAAATCACAGATAATTATATTACAGTCCATAACAGTAGCAAAATTACAGTCATGAAGCAGCAACAAAAATAATTTTATGGTCGGGGGTCACAGCAACATGAGGAACTGTAAAGGGTCCCAGCCTTAGGAAGGTTGGGAACTCCTGGGCTAGATGAGTCAGTGGATTCCAGGTAAAAGTGAGAGAGCCTGTTTAAAAAAATCAATCAAACAAACAAAACACAAGGTAGATCATACAGCATTTTGAGGAACACATCAAAACACGAGCCTTTGATTTCCACATACATACACGCCCATTTGTATATACACACACACACACACACACACACACACACACAAAGAGAGAGAATCGCCCCACCTATCAGTAGATAAGCCAGCAGCTGAACTAATGACCTTCCGTCTCTTGGGGTGGCAGCTGCTTCTCTGCTGCTCTGATCTTAATGTCCCCCCAACATTCATGTTGACAAGACGGTCCCCTATTCAAAGTGTTGAGAAGTGGGACTGTGGAGTGGTTATTGTGTGTTAGGGACAGACGACAGCTTTTATGAGTTAAGACTGCTAGCCCTGGGGGAGAGTGTGGCCCCTGCTCGCCTTCTCTTCCAGCCGTACTCTCTCCCGCATGCCTCCCACCATGCAAAAGGAAGGTTCTCTCAGGTGCCAGTGGTTGGTAGTGGCTGTCCCAGCCTTCAGAGTCTGGAGCCCAATCAATGATTGTTTATAATTGCCCAGTCTGTAGCATTGTCCTCATAAACTGATGAAGACACCCTGTTGACCGAGGTTTCTGCCCCACCAGGTCCCACATCCATTTAGTCCCAAATAAACACACAGAGGTCTACATTAATTATAAACTGATTGGCCTATTTGCTCTAGCTTCTTATTTGCTAACTCTTACATCTTAATTTAACCCATCTTCATTAATCTGCATCACCATGAGATCGTGGCCTACCAGCAAAGTTTCAGCATGTCTGTCTCTGGCAGTGGCTCCTTGGCTTCTCCCTAACGCCTCTTTCTTTCTCCCAGCATTCAGTTTAGTTTTCCCCCTGCCTACCTCTATTCCCTGTGCACACACCAGTAGATAATGGTATGGTTATTACCCCTCCCTAGAAACTTGGCTTGGTAGAGAAAATTCAGCATACATAGTCTGTTCTCCTTTTTCCTCTATTGTGATCAGCTCCAGTTTTGCCTGAAGGTCTTTCCTTTGTACGAGATTGCACATGCAACACACACACACACACACACACACACACCTCTGATGTGCTGACTCCCCTTTCCCATGTTCTTTTTTGGTTATTATCTTAAAATCTAAGCATTTGGCTGGTAAGTGGGTAAATACACCTGCCACGAAGACTGACAATCTGAGTTGGAGACTCAGGTGGAAGGAGAGACCCAACTCCCAAAAGTAGTTCTCTAATCTGTACACACACACATACACACAGACTCACTAAATAAATAAGCATTATTTTTAAATCTGAACATTATAGCATCCTTTTTGCATATGCCATAAGTAAGGAGTCTATGATAATTTACACATTAGGTTACAAATTGGGCAGGAAGCCTGCCCATGTCAAAGATTTATTTACCCCTGGGTTAGCCTTCCCTTCCCTCCCTGTGATTTTCCTAGGCTGGTAAGCTTGGTTCCTTAGTCTGGCCAGGGGCAGTCTGTTTCTTCGAAGACTGTTTGTTGTATATGTAGTTCAGCCTTGGTCTTGGTCTACTGTTCACATGATGGGAACTTCAATTCATGCTGATCAAGACCATGAGGAGTACATCACAGAGGTGCTAAAATGCAGGGACCCCGATAACTCCTTTGCCCGACCACAGGCATCACCAAATAGACACTTCTAACTGCTGTTCCATACTTATACCAGATAAGGAGTGGGCACAGATAGGAGAAAACAGGCCCAATTCATTCTCGTATTCATGGAATGTACAGTCTTATAAGGAAGCAGAATTTTAAAAATGAATAGGTTAGACCATAATTGCTAAGAGGTAAACACTGTGAAGGAAAGACAAGGATGTGAAGACGGGATAATCCATCTTCTTTAGTGATAACAAAATACCAGAGGTTGGGTAATAATAAAGAGAAGAGTTTTAGTTCCCAATTCTGGAGGTCAGAATCTAAACGTCACATTGTTGGTTTTGGCAAGGGCTCCAACAGTGTGACCTCAGAATGGATGACATCACAATGCTGGAAGCTAGTGTGGCCTCTTGACTTCCCAGTGGTCCTTCACCTCTTAAAGGTCCTGCCACCTCTTAACACCATTCACGAGGCATCAAGCTTCCAACATACGGACTTGATGGCACATTGAAACCATAGCAGATGGAGGATAACATATTCTAAGCTAGCTACCAGGGACAGTGATATTTATGCAGAGATGCCAAAAGCACGGAGTGGGCAAGACTGGGGGAAGAGAAGGGAACATCTCTTACAAGTAGGCAAGCAAATGTCATGGCTTGGTTTGTGTTTTACAATGATTATGGAGATGGGCAAGGTGGTGCACACCTTTAATCCTAGAACTCAGGAGGCAAAGGAAGATGGATCTTTGAGTTTGAGGCCAGCCTGCTCTACTGAGCTAGTTCCAAGACAGAGAAAGACTATTTTGAAAAATAATGTCCCCAGCAGGATTTCAACCTTCCTAGTTGTTCTTGGGAGTTGTCAAGAACAAATCTCGCAAGCATGAGTCTAATTAATACCAACAACACCAATGTTTATTAAATGCTTCTTTACCCAGTTGGAGGAATTAAATGGTCAGGTACTGCCTTCATGACTCAGATTCCTGCCTGGCCTTGACTTTCACTCCCTAACTCCTAGCTCTCTGTGTTTTCCTCTCTCTACAGTTCTTACCAACACCCAACGTTTACATGACTGTTTCCTTGTTTATCATCTTACTTGCTGACTGGAATGTAAGCTGTATGAACGCAGTGTCTTAAGCTCATTTTCTTCATGAGAACACCGGGGGAAGGTTTGTGTTGATCTCCAACTTGATGAAATCTGGAATCTCCTAGGAGACAGGCACAACTGTGAGGGGTTGTCTTGATCAGGTTTACTGAGGTGGGAAGAATGACATTAGAGCAAGCTGGTGCCATGCCCTGAGCTTAGGTACCAGGCTGTGTAGTAATGAGGAGTGGACCTGATTTTCATCCCTCCCAGCTCCCGGGCACCCAACTAGCTTATATCCCGAGATAACAACAAACTGTATTCATTTAAACACTGCGTGGCCCATTAGTTCTAACCTCTTTTTGGCTAACGCTTACATATTTGTTTAACCTATCTCCATTAATGTGTATTGCCACTTGACTGTGGCTTACAGGCATGAGTCTAACCAGTGTCCATCTAAGAGAGGAGAGCCATGGCATCTGTCACACTGTCTTCTTCCTCCCAGCATTCTGTTCTGTCTACTTCGCCCACCTAATTTTCTGTCCTATCAAAAGGCCAAGGCAGTCTCTTTATTTAACCAATAAAAGTAACACACAGACAGAAGACCCTCCTACACCAGGGCTGTATAAAGGGTGGGAGCAGTGGAGCAGCAGCACTTGACACTGTGGACTTCCTAACTGTGGGTACAAAGTGACCAGCCAGGCTTCCTCTGCCATTGCTATACCTTCCTGACACCATGGACTATATCCCCTCGAACAGTAGACTAGAGCAAACCCTTCCTTCCTTAAATTGCCTTTGTCAGGGCATTTTATCACAGCAACAGGACAAGTAACTGCAACACACTACATGTCACATACATGATGCCAAAAAAAAAAATACATATTTGTTAGGTGAGTTCCTGGATACTATGCATCTAGTCTTCATGCTATTCTTATGGTCTAGGTACTATTTCCTCAGTGTGTATGTATGTGTGTGTGTGTATGGTACCCATGTTTGTGCACATGTGTGCATGTGTGTATGAAAGCCATAGGTCCATGCTGAATGTCTTCCTCAGTTGCTTCCCCACCTTATGCTTTGGGGAACAGTCTGTTACTGAACCTGGAATCACCGATTTGACTAGACTGGCTGACCGGCCAGCTCTCAGTGTTCCCATGACTCTGACTTCCCAGTATTGGGGTTGCAGGTCTACACTCTACCCAACTTTTTACATGGGTGCTGGGATTCGAACTCAGGTCCTCAAGCTTGCATAGAAAGCTTTACTAATTGTGCCGCTTCCCTAGCCCCCATTGCTTCTATTTTGAAGACCAGGAAACTGACAAGGAGAGATTAGATACAGTACTCAGAGTCCAAGTTTCCTGCATTGCTCAGGGCTATTGCAGAATGGAAACAGCTGTGGCTATGTAATTTGTACACCAATTTGGTTTAGAGATTTTTGGATGCTTGAACAGGACTCTGTTCAAAGAACTGAGAAACGTATTCCAGATGAGAACTGAAGCTCTCGATACTAATTTTACGAAACTGGGACCAGTGAGCAAGTGGTGCCAGGAGTATTTGTGAGACAGGAAGCGGTGCCAGCCCTGGGAGTTTGTGGGCCAGATATGACAAGGAAGTCCTGAGTCATAAAGCACTTTCAGTTCCTGCAGTGCAGCTTCTGACTGGTATTGCTGGGATATCCCTTGCGACGGACATCCTGACCAGTCACTTCCTAGGAATACGAAGTATGGACTCAAGTCACGGCTCACTTGTTTGCGGTGATCAGCTGAAACAGAAACTTAAAAGTTGAAGTGTTTAAAACAAAGAACTTGGGGGCCAGGCTGGTCCTCTTCACGCTTTACTCTTTTGGTAAAGTGTTTGTCATGAGAAGGAAAAGAACTAAGCTCCGATCCTCAGCTTCCGAAACTGGACAAGACTGTATGTACCTGTAATCCAGGTACATTTTTCAGGAACATTAAGTATATTTTTACTGGTTTCTGGTGCTGTTTCAGTTTGTATCATTGAGATGTGAAAGAAAACTAGATGCCATTGTTAGGAGGCATGTCATCAGCAACAGTTTGTTTCAGAATATTTGTTTAACTATGCAAAGATGTGTTGCATTTGTTTAACTATGTAAAGACATGTTGCATTTGTTTATTTTGAAGAATATTTGTTTAACTATGTAAAGTTGTGTTGCATTTGTTTAATGATATAAAGATATGTTGCTGTTTTACCTTGCCTGCCTAAGGCACCTGATTGGTCTAATAAAAATCTGAATGGCCAGTAGCAGGGGAGAAGGCATAGGTGGGACTTCTGTGCAGGAGAGTAAGTAGGAGAAGGAACTTAGGCTTGGGGGAAGGAAGAAGAAAGAAAAAGTGATGCCAGGGAGACACCAGGGGTCAGACAGACAGACACAGGGGAGGCAGGAAAGTAACACATACAGAATGAAATAAAGGTAAAAAGACCTGAGACAAAATATAGATGAAACAAACAGGTTGAATTAAGTTAAAAGAGCTGGCGGGACAAGACTAAGCTAAGGCCAAGCATTCATAATTAATAATAAGTCTTCGTATTTGGGAGTACATACAACTGATTTTTTTGCCACACCCAGTTTTAAAGGTACATCTCAGATCCAGCCCAGGAAGACAAGCATCAGGCAAACATCAACAATTCTTATTCCATCTATGAATGTCCTTCTCGGCTCCTTCAGTTTATACCTGTCCATTGCTGTTCCATCCCCCTTTCCAACCCAGAATCGATCCTGGCTACATTCATTTGCAGAGAGGTAGAAGGAAGCATTTCCCCTTTGTAGGCTATATCGCTGCAACGTCAACACTTATGACAACACAAGGGTATATCGCTGCACCAACAACCGTTATAATAGCGTAAGAATATATTGCTGCAATGACATCAGTTACAACAACATAAATGATATATTGCTGTGCTGACAACAGTTTTGCTCGTACATCAGAGGTCTGTGTGCTTGGTTGCTGGTGTGGTGGTTTGGAAAAATCTCTTTAAGAGATTAGGTCAGTGGAGGGATTAGGTCACTCGAACACATTTCTACAGAAGGGATTAGTGCATTTTCCCCTGAGTGGATCAGTGCCCTTGAGGGTGGTTGTTGTGAGGTGGGCTGACTCTTTCCCCACTCATTCGTGTGTCCTGTGCCCTTCCTGTGTGTACATGATGGTCTCCTCTGCTTCCCTCGCCTTCTTCTATGCTCTACAGTTGTGATGGAGGCATGGAGGGTCCTCACTGGACACTGTTGCAAGGCTGTTTGGAATTTCCTGATACCAGAGCAGTGAGACACACACACCTTTCTGTCTATGTGTGAGTGTTGTGTATGTGTGTGCTCATGTTCACGTAAGGGTGTGTGTATGTGAGCCTGTAGAGGCCAGAGGCTAATAGTATCTTTCTTGATTGCTTTACTATTTTGCTTCATTGAGACAAGAGCTCCCCAATTTGGCTACACTTAGCTGACTAGCAAGTTACAGGAATCCTCCTCCTTTTTTCTCCCTGGTACTGAGGCTAGAGGCAAACATCCACTTCTGACATTTTAATGTGGATTTAGGGGATCTGAATTCAGACTTTTCAGCAAGCATTTCACTGACTGTACCATATTATCATCTCTAGTAAACTTTTTTCAATGACATCCAGCCTCTGGTATGTCTTACAGCAGCGCAAACTACATAAAGACACCCAAAGACAAAGAAGGCAAAAATAATAGCACCCACTTCCCAGGTTGCTGGAGAGATTAGATAAAATAATGTGCCTGAAGTATAGCACTTGAAATGTTATCTGTGGATTTCGGGTAGATTAGGGGTTATGTTCATTCCCTTGGGTATGTTCAAAGTAACTTTCTCCTGCCAAGATGGAGCTGAGGAATTCTGATACCGGGTATATGACTTGCAAAGTTTAAATACTTAGGCTCTGGCTTTTCACAGAAAGAAGTTTGTTGATCTCTGAAAGACACAGAAAACCCTCCTGGTGTTACATACAGTCAGTTGATTTTGTCCCGGTGGGGGGGCTTACCAGTGACTTTATCTCCCTTTTTGTTGGTCCCTGGCAAGTGATATTTGGTTGTACATAAGAATTTATGTTCATTGCAAATAGATGGACAAAAAGAGAGAGTAGAGGGGAGAGAAGATGGTTGGAAGAGCACAAAGTATAAGGCTAAGAGCGTCAAGAGTCCTACATTCTGCCCTAGTGACAGCATTGCAGCACATGTCCATTCTGCTGCCTGCCATGGTCAGAGGCAGCTCTGCAGAACTCATCTGTTCTTGGGAATCTGTGGGACTCAGGGCCGTAGTGCTGGAGCATCCTCCTCCGTATTCCCACATCTCGGTTACTAGGAGAGCTCTGTGATCTGTGCACAGGTTCACAGCATCTGATGTTGGTAGATAGAACTGCACAAGAAATGTGGGGGAGGCAGATCAAACTGTGGTTCTGATTAACCGTGCCATAACCTCACAAGATAACTGCATAAACACTTCCAAGATGAGTGAGTTTATGTTACCAGGTGATGGAAGCACTGTGAAGCATCTCTGGCAAAGGAAAACATCCTGGGAGTAGGAGGCAAACCACAGAGTGCGAAATTTCCGCTGACTGCCTACTGCGCCCCTTCACCAGGAGCCTGGTAGAGTCCGCTTACTTTCCACCCAAGTGTCTTCTGTTCAAGTTCTCAAGCGCTAATGTTCTTATAGGACATATAAAACGGGGGTGGGTGGGGTGGGATTGGGACTGCGCACTTGGATATGACTTCTGGAATTCCAGTTGTGCTTTGGGAATGACGGTAGCGCTTCATTCAGAAAATACTGCAATGATTTAGATGGAGCTCTAGGGCTGTGTCGCCCCTTCTCTCCCGAGCCAAGTTCAGCTGTGAAGTAGCATCCTAACTGTTGTCCGCACATTGTGCTCGTTGCAGTTCTCATTGCTGTGTTGAAATAACTGGCAAAAGCAGCTTTAGGGAAGAGAGGGTTATTTTGCCTCGTGGATTAAGGGAATGCAGTCCATTGTGCTGGGGAGCATGTGGCCGCGGGCCCAGCTTGTGGCTGTGTCAGCAGGAATCCACATGGCTGGTTACGTCCTCCATGGCAGGCAGAAGGTGGAGCAAGGGGAATGCCGTGACTCTACCCCCCACCTTTTATTCCATTCAGGATCTCTGCCCCTGAGATGACAACATCTACATTTGGGGTAGACCTTCCCCTTCAGTTAACCCTTTCTCGATTCATCCCCACAGGCATGCCCAGAGGTGTGCCTAACCATCACTTAGGTGATTATCAACACAACCAAGTACTGCATGAAGAGGAACCAACACAGTGCATCTCTGTGTGGCAGGCTGTTCTGTAAGGGAGGTGATTATGGGCTTCAGATTCTTCCCAATGTTCAATGCCACGAGGAAATCTTCTAAAATGGGCTTCAGTTGTTACTGCTTTTACCTATTATCCACTGTGTGTGCATGTGTGTGCACGCGCGATCCTAGAGGTTAGGACAGATGTCGGATGCCCTGGGGTTACACCGGGACCCCAATGTAGGTACTGGGAAATGAGTGTGGGCCTCTGGTTCATCTGCTTCAAGTCACCTGCCGCTGTTCGCCTGCTTTAACTGGAAGAGAGTTGCAGCCCTGGAGCCCAGCTCTTTGTCTTACGCAGTCAGAAAATCTGTGTTCATTTCTCCACGCTTGTGATCCCAACATGCCTGTTCCCTAAACTAGCCAGGGGGATTATCTTACTAGTAAAAAGTGGTTCTTCTTGATTGTATAAAACACAAGTATTCATTTATTAAAAATAGCGGCATTCCTTGACGACATGGTACTCTAAGCATTGTGATAAGGCTTGGGTCCAGCAAGAACGGACAGTCATTGTCCAGCAGACCCATTGGACTTGAACAAGGCCATCCTAATGACAGATCCCTTCATTTCAGTACAGCTAGGCCTGGCAGCCACAAAGGTCTCTGCCCCCCTTCTCCTCACCTTCTAGCCCCCCCACTTACAGTCTGTGTCTTCTCTCAGGTCCCATTTTTTCCAGTTTCCATTCATTTTCGAGATTCAGTCCTGCAAAGCTACAGCAGGCTGTCACGGTTCTGAAGATTTTCTGCTTGAGCCTTGCTTGCGCTGTAACTGAGTCCAGTTCCTCCCAATAACACATTTCTAGTTAAACCTGGGTTTGATCTTAGAACTCATCTAAGCTTAGCAATCAAGGTCGGCTATTCCACTTAAAGCTACGCAGCATGGTTCAAGCCGCGGCTGGAATTTTAGAGGTCAGGTAATAAAGGTTAGATGATATAGGTAAGACGACGGTTACTCTAAGGTCATAGCAAGAGCCCAACACAAGGCAGCAGACATCTTGCAGAAATGCTCTCTACTGAAAAAGAAACCAGAGACGGTCACTGCTAAGCTGCAGGACCTGTAGACGTGAGGAGGGCGGCACTTGTGTCATTAAAACCACTTAAAACAGCCACATGACAACTCTCAAAACTGACATCTGTCTATAGAAAATACTATATAAGTTAAAGTTCCCAAAGTAGCCTGTTTGCCTTAAAAAGAGTTGAATTTTAATATTGTAGAGTAGCCTTATAGGATGCTCTATTCTAGGAAGTTCTACCCCCTGGAGCCCCTAATTTTATTTATTTATTTATTTATTTATTTATTTATTATGTATACAATATTCTGTCTGCATGTATGCCTTCAGGCCAGAAGAGGGCACCAGACCCCATTACAGATGGTTGTGAGCCACCATGTGGTTGCTGGGACTTGAACTCAGGACCTTTGGAAGAGCAGGCAATGCTCTTAACCTCTGAGCCATCTCTCCAGCCCTGGAGCCCCTCATTTGACAAAGGGTCAAAGAACAAAATGAAGACACTCATTAAGAGTAGTTATGTGTATCAGTTACCCGTGCCTCCCGAAGTGCTTTTGGCCGTGGTGTTTTTCACAGTGATAGAACAAACGAGGACATTATGCTTCCAATGACTCACTTTCTAATTTAAACAATGTTCTTATCTTTAATGTTTCTCAAGTATGGAAATATTCATTAAACCCGAGCACCTGCTTGTCAAAACTTCAGTACGGCTGCATGATTTTAAGTGTACCCATTACCTGATCATAACCACGATAAGAGGAGTAGAGGCGTGGCCACCCTTGCCAAAGGTGTGCCCACTGCTGCTTCCGGAAGTGACCTGGGAGGTGTCAGCAGATGGAACCATCTATGACATGGTCTCCGTCCTTCACAAAGGCTTGAGCCGGGCTGGGCTTCCTCAGGAAACTCTCATCTCTAGCTGTGAGCCTCTGAGACCATTCCAGCTGGGGAAGTAGTTCAGCCGCCGGCCTGCGAGCGTGCGAAGATGAGGATGCAGGCATCTCAGCAGACCACAGGGAGCAGCGTGTCTTACACGTGCAGAGTTGTGTTTGGTCCTGACATCCCATTGCTGATTAAAAAGAAAAAAGACCACCTACTAACTGTGTTGGTTGCTAGCATTAATTATTTACCAGATGACTCTCCAAAATACCTTTTCTTCAAGGCTGTGTTTTGATAAGTGTTTGATCTCTTGTTAATAATTTTGGGATAACATAAGTACGCTATGTAACTTAAAATGCACAGAGATACAAAATAAATAGTAGCAGGTGCTCACAAAATGCCCTGTTATTCCTATCAGATTTTAAACCTAGGTTTAAGGCCACAAATGCTTATCTATGTGGCTGTCACAGCCAGTAATGTTGTCATTGGACGATGTCTCCCAAGATATTGTTTATCTATAGGACGATTCGATCATTTAAGAAGTAATCAGAACGTTCTGCAACATCCTGGTATATTTATCAAATCAGTTATGCCGGAATAAGACAAATAATAGGTTTGGAGAAGACTATGCCGAATCTACCAACTATCTGGATTACTTTTTTAAATGTTTGCTTTAGTTTTGCCTGCATGTTTATCTGTGCACCATGTTTATACATGCTTCCTGCCTGAGGAAGTTAGAAGAGGGTGTCAGATCCCCTGAACCTGGGGTTTCAGACTGTTGTGAGCTGCCATGTGGGTGCCAGGAATTAAATCCAGGTCCTCAGGAAGAGCACCAAGTTCTGTTCCCAGTACCTACTTCCGGTGGCTCACTAATACCTAAAACTCCAGCTTAGGGGATCTAGCGTCCTCTTCTGACCTCGACAGGCACCTGCACTCATGTGCACATACCCCACACCTACACAAATACACATAATTAAAAATAAAACAAAACACCTTATATGATTTTTCTCTTACGTTCATCCCACATGACTTTATGTGTCCTTATCTCGTGTAACCATGAGTGAACATTCACAGCTATTGCCCACTGCAAATTTGTCCCTGCCCCCAAACCAAGTCAGACAGGCACACCTCACCCAGCAGGATATGAAGTCACCACTTTCTGTTCCCTCCTGCCCACCATCCATGGCTCCTTTTCTGGATAACAGTACAATGACTTTCCATAGAGAATCATTTCTTAATCCATATTAATGGCTGGGCACGTTCAGTCTAACATAGAGAGAGGCCATTCAAAACATTCCATTCCCCCAGGGATAAGGAATGGCACATGAGACCCTTGATTTTAGAAATTTCCGGAAAGGTCTCTTCGTTAGCAGAGGAAGTAAAAGACTGTGGACATCAAGCCAGAGGTATTGGTGGTTTTGTTATTACTGTGTGGGTTGAACAGCTGGCACGAACTGCAAACTAGTTTCTAGAACCAACACAAGGGAAAGAGGAAATGAGGGATGGATCCTGAATTGCCTCATGAGTTCCTGGGTCCATCCCTTCCTAAAGTTTGCCTCCCACCCTTTCCTGTGGGATAAAGATCCTGTGCATAAAGATGCACACAGCTTTATTACTTCAGACCTTGGAGTTGTGTTTCCGGCGCTTACAGTGGAACGAGCCTAGGCTAATGTAAACCTAGCCAACAAGTGGGTGTGCCTTCTTGCCAACCGATGTTAGTGTCCCCCAGTTCTGCCACTGGGGCATTCTACCAAGTCTCATCTTCTCTCTGACATTCATATCTAAAAAAAAATTGAAAAACATTTGTTTTCACGGGTATGAGTGTTTTGACTACATGTATGCATGTTCACTGTGTACATGCCTGATGCCCAAGGAGGCCAGAGGAAGACTTCCTGGACCTGGAGTGACAGATGATAGTGAGCTGCCTGCCATAAGAGCCAGGAATAAGACTCTTCTTCTGCTAGGACAGTATATACTCTTCAAATGCTGAGCCATCTCTCCAGCCTCCCATACAAGGCTTCTTATTGCCTGCAGAGTCCTCACATCAACCTTAACACCCTCAACCACCACTTGAGTTGTCGGCTTGGAACATCGGTCCTGCTTGCACTGGATTTGAATTTGCCCCCCACTCTGGATTAACCCCAAGTTTGCCTGAAGTCTGCCTTCCACCCTGAATAGGACCAGCCTTTCTCTGGTAGTTTTACTTAGCTCCTGCTTGCAAACTCCTTGCTTAGCCTGTACCATTCTTTGGAAATGATGAGAAAGATGACATTAGACCTACCTTAGCCTTTTCCCATTTCTTTAGTGGAATTGACGATGCCAGGCAGTGTATAAAGAAACCAGGTTTCTTTAGCTTAGTTATGGAAGTGCACCACCCAGTTCAGCCTCTATTAGGGGCCCTCTTGGCCCTCTCAAAGGTCAGATTGCATAACCACAGCAGTGTGTCTAAGTAGGGACCACACAGTGAAATAGGAAGTCGAAGATGTGGTGGGGGGAGGGTGCAGGCAGTCTCGATCTGTTACAACAACCCACGCTCAAGGAAACTAACTCAGGTCTTACAGAACTGCGTCAATCTCTTCCATGAGAAATTCTTTCAGTAATTAAGCCCCATCACCCCTGGCCAGGGTCCAAGGTTCCAACCAGGAACCACTCAACCAAGAGCCAGGGCACAGCAGACCATGTTCCTAGGTGCACATGTGTCGGAGCCTAACACACTAAGTCAAGCTCTCAACCTGCTGCGAGTCCCGTGCATTATCCCTCACCCAGGGCTCTGACGTCAGGTCACATTTTAGAGTTCTCCAGGCAGACTCGATGCTGCCAATCAAAAGTGATCCATGCAGTGGATCAAACCAGTTCCACTTATGGCCAGGCCCTTGAAGATCATGTGATTTCAACAATCCTGTCCTGTCCAAGCCAGTCACTCGGAACATTCTTACCCTGGCTCTTTGGAAGAAGAAGAAGAAAGAGAGAGGAGGATGTCCAAACGAGGCTCCATCACTGGAATTATACTGGAAATTACCTTGAAAGAGGATGTTGGGGGCTGACCATAAGGACCGTGAACATGAATGGTGAATCTTGGCAAGTGGTTCTTTGGTTGAGGCATTTCTCTTATGTTCATGTTGGGGCTCCCTGTCATCTGCAGAAATGCAGAGAGGAAAAGCATGGAGGTATGGAGATGCAGAGATGTGGATGCAGAGATGTGGGTGCAGAGGTGCAGAGATGTGGAGGTGCAGAGGTGCAGAGGTGAGGAAATACAGAGATGGAGAGATGATGCAAAGATGCAGGAATAATTTGAACATGTGGAGGTACAAAGATGCATGCTCTTCTTTGCCGGGACACGAGGAGCTGGGGAGTTCTCAGATATGGGTTGGTTTGTGTTGGGGACTGCGGACCACCAGACCCTGAATTTCTTGTAAACAACCTGTTTTCCTCTGCTCTGAGCATCCTGCAGCTCTGAGCATGAGACCCTGATGGCAGGGAAGTGAATTCTGATGGGTCTGCAGCTGAAAGATCCCAAGAGCTGGGGCATGGCCAGAGCCCTATATAAGCTGCCCCTGGGCACAATAAAGTGGGCATTCTTGGCATTCTTATATCAAGGATGACCCGTGACCCCTGTCTCTGTCTCTCTATGTAATTTTACATCTCCAAACCTAGTTCCCATAGCGCATAGTATGGAAAGCACAGGAACTGGAGGCCCCCAGTGAGATTAGGAACCAGGGATCCACTGAAGAGATTGCCTTCAGGAATGGTGAGGGTGGATTGAAGATGGGTATGTGTCTATATGTTTAAAAATAAGTAAAAATAATAATAATAATAAGCCACAGAAAGATGAAATGTTCACAGAGAATCTGGATTATGTATATTATTGTGTTTAAGATTTTGACTGGAGGGAGACATTTAATTCTAGGAATTGCTAAGAAAGATATTTTGACTTTAAAATATGGATCTAAGGATATGTTGCTTTGGAAAAGAGGTTCTGCTTTTGTTTCCACAGAGGATGAGGACCTGTGGATTTCTTCTAGACTGGTGTGGTTTGATGAACCAAGACCCCCTAAAATGTTGCTGTAAATACCTCCCAAAATTACTTTTCTCAATAATCAGTAGGTAGTACATAGTCTGGAGAGAGAACTACACCCAAATTCCCAACTGGAGGTTGGGGGCTGGGGAGGACACCATAGGCAGTACCTGGTGCATTGGCAACCACGGCACTGGAGACGAGGCGAGCCAGAGTTGCCCAGACCACCAGGCTGCCCATCCATGGGCAGCATATGGAGAGGCGGCAGCTGGAGCAGAGTTTCACGAGAGTGTCAGCCAGCTGCTGTGAGTGCTCGCAGAGAGGCCCAGAAGGCAGTGGCAGAGAGGCAGCAGTGGTTCCGGGCTCTGCGTGCCCAAGAGTTTGACCTGAAGGACTGGCACAGCAGCCACAGAAGGTCCCCAAGCTTGCCTGCTGCCCCAGCTCCCAGGGGTGGAAGGTACATTGCCCTGTCCCAGTCAGTGCCCAGCCTGGTGGAGCTGTCCTGGCTGAGAGAGACTTTGGGACAGTGACTATGTTTGCTAGGGCATTTTTCAACTTATTGCTATCATATTTGTGTCATGCTCATGCCCGTCCAAACCCTTGGTGTAATTATAGGGGGATATTTTGGGGACTTTGGACCACCAGACCTTGAATTTCCTGTAAACAACTTGCTTTCCTCTGCTCTGAGCAGCCTGCAGCTCTGAGCATGAGACCCTGATAGCAGGGGAGTGGGTTCTGATGGATCTGCAGCTGAAAGATCCCGAGAGCTGGAGCGTGGCCAGAGCCCTATAAAGCTGCCTCTGAGCACAATAAAGTGGGCATTCTTGGCACTCTTGTATCAAGGATGACCCGTGTCCCTGTGTCTCTGTCTCTCTGTGTGTATGATTTTAAATCTCCAGCTTGGTTCCCAGCTCACATATGGTAGAGGGCAGAACAGGCGGTGTGCTTCACAGATTTGTCCCCAAGGAACCTTGGGAAGACTGCCCAGCCTAGACCAATGATCCAGCAAGATGCTCTTTTCTCCTAGTAGCCTGGGATCATCTCCTGTTCTGAACACAACCAGCCTGTGGAGCTCTTGCTCCACTAAGAGATTTTGGGAGAGAAAATGGAACCCAGAGAGGCGTCCGGAGCACCCCCAAAGTAAATGTAATCAAGATAGGGAGATTCTGGAACCTGCAATCTCATGAGGATCTCAACTCAAAAGGGAGCACTATTCCCTTAAAATCTGACTGTGTGGCTGAACATGGAGGTACTTGAACACAACTTCTGAGGCTACTGAAGAGCCAGGGGTCCATGGTGGAAGCCCTGCCCCTCCTACCCCAGGCGGTCCATTCCCTCCAGAGTGGAGGTTTGGAGCAGGCGGGAATCTGAATGACTTGAGTATACAAGAACAGTCAGTGCTGTCTACGCCCTGAGTTAGCCCACAAAAGTCTATCCAGCACATAATATAGTACGTCAAGTCTTATGCCTACCAGACATTTGTTCTGCATTAAAAAAAAATACTGCAAATGAACTTGGGCACACACCTGTGGACATCTGGAGACAGACTGTCCTAGGCTTGGGCAAACTCTGAGGAGGTCTGAGCATATGGTAAGTGCTAGATGGCCACCTGATCCTTGACTTGCTATTCTATAAAAGTGTCCTCGTGTTCTTTTCTTTTGTTTTCCTTTTTTTTACAACCTATCTTCAATTAACTTCAGCTTGGGACACTCAGGAACCTCACAGCAGATATCTTTAAAGGCACATAGGCTATTTGCCAGGGTCTCAAGTATTCCTGTCTTTGGAATATATTTTCTGTAGTATCTACCTGCCTATCTATCTATCTATCTATCTATCTATCTATCTATCTATCTATCTATCATCTATATACATATGAATGTATTATGATATCTCTATATATGTATCATCTATAACTCATATTATCTATTATTAATTTTGAGACATGGTCTTAAGACTATGTTTGAATTCACTATACAAACCAGGGATAGCCTTGAACATTTGCTCCTTGTGAGTCTAGCTGTTAGGATTGCAGGCATGTGTCACCATGCCAATTGGTTTATTTGTTTTAAAAATCTAACTTACACAGCAACTTGCTTCTTCTCTCCCTCCCTTCCTGCTTCCCCCCTCTCTCCCTCCCTCCCTGCTTCCTCCCTCTCTCCCTCCCTCCCTTCCTCTCTCTCTCATTCCCTCTATCCTCCTATCCTTCCTTCCTTCCTTCCTTCCTTCCTTCCTTCCTTCCTTCCTTCCTTCCTTCCTTCCTTCCCTCCTTCCCTCCTTTCTCTCTGTGTGGTTTATATGTATGCACACATCTGTAGAGGTCAGATGTCAACTTCAGGTACCTTCCTCTCTTGCTCTCCACCTTATTTTTGGAGACAAAATCGGCCACTGAGCCTGGACTTGTGGTTGGACTTGTGGTTTCGGCTAAACTGCCCAGCTAACCAGCTTTTCCTCATCACTCGCCTGTTTCTGCCATCTCAGTGCTGTGGGTACAGACGTGCACCACCATGCTTGACTTTTGTGTGGCTGCTGAATTCCAAACTCAGGCCATCCTGCTTGCTCAGAAAATGTTTTACCCACGGAGCTAGCTCTAGCCTGTTGCTGTTGGGAGCAGTGAGACCCCAGATCCTGAATTTCTTGTAAACAACTTGTTTTCCCCTGATCTGAGTGCCTACAGCTGCTCTGAGCACGAGACCCCAAGGAGTTCCTGATGGCAGGGGAATGGTTCTGGTGGGTTTGGCTGGGGCATGGCTATCCCTATCTAAGCTGCCCCTGAACACAATAAAGGGGGCATTCTGGCATCAAGGATGACCTGTCTCTGTCTCTCTCTGTGTGAGTCTTTGTGTGTTTCAATCTCCAGCCCTTTGCCTGGTTCACAAACTGTATGGTGGCGCATAGAGCGCCGATGGGCGCTGTGCGCTGCATGTTGCTACCTGTTTGTCTTTGAGAGTAAACTGCTCATAACTTTTACTATTAATACAGCACTGTGAAGATTTTTTCCTGAATGGTAAACTCTTCATTTCAGAAAGGTTGGCAATAAGATCAGCATGATTACACACACACATACACGTCAGCAGTTCAGACTAAGATACTAATGAAACTCCAAATAGAGAGTATGTTCTCATTATAGGAAGATAGCATTTATATTTCAATGTTTTGTTTTTATAGAATCAGAAGAACTCAGGGAGCAGCCAGAGGAGCTGAGAGATGACATGTCCTGTATCTCTCCTTC
This sequence comes from Chionomys nivalis, assembly GCF_950005125.1. Classification (NCBI taxonomy): domain Eukaryota; kingdom Metazoa; phylum Chordata; class Mammalia; order Rodentia; family Cricetidae; genus Chionomys; species Chionomys nivalis. The sequence goes on along the minus strand of NC_080097.1, from coordinate 37,880,263 downwards.
CTGGGGAGACAGTGGGGCAGGACATCACGTGTATCATTGACTTGGACCGTGTAGAGATCAGCTCGGAGCCACACAGATAGCCATTCATGTTCAGTCCTTGAATTCCAGCATATTCTGTTTCTGAGAAGACAAACGCCAACTATTGATAGGCACACTGAGCTCAGATGTGCAGTGTCTCTTGGTGGAATGGCTTTTCCCAGTCATTTGATTGCCAGACAGAGCTTGTCATAATTTCAGTGGAATGGGACAAAGCAAAACCAGGTACCATGCATTTCCTATGAGTTTTGGGTTTTAGTCACCAAGATGGTTTTGCTTCCCGTTCATCCTTTGGCCAGCCCTGGACTCCCTTGCCTTCCCTGAGCTCCCTTCCCTTCTCCTGGCGCTTTGCCCAGCTCAGTTAGACTCAGCTATGCCCTGTCTTCTGCCTCCCACAAGGAACTGTGCATTCTACGGGGCCCCCAACCCCGTCTTTTAACTCTACTCAGCTTTGAGACCAGCGAGTGCTTCAAACACTGTAAAAGGTCAACAAATAGCGCCTGGAATTTTGAAGTTGCACTGAAATAGACTTTGTCATCATCGATTTATAATTAAAACTAAGAATTGTTTTTGTATTTGCACAGCATTGGAGATCAGACCCAGGCCTCTGCATATCTAGACAAGCAATCTACAATCGAACTACATTGCCAGCCCCAGGGATAAGATTTAGGTCGGGAGTGAGATGTCGGGACATTTCCATGGGGGAAGAGAGAAAAGAAATAAGGAAACAGAGAAACTCCAGACAGGGATGTCCACTATGCAGTCAACCCCTAGAGGCAGTGACATCAGAGATGGAATCTGAAAGAGGCCCTTGAATAACTTGCAATGACTCCCAGAGGCCAGCCCGGGGAAGGAATCTGAGGAGGGCGTGGGTTTGTCAGATCCTTGAATTATCCAGATCTCTTCCTCTGCTAGAATGGGAGCAACGTTCAAGTTCCCTTGTGCACTCACCTGGGAATCACCTTCCCTTTCTTTGCTGGCTGCTAGACTTTCCCACGACAGCATCCTCCTGGCTCACCTGGGATCTCTGGGATAGCCCATAAGCATCCTATTTCTGCTCGGCCCACCCCAGGGAGTCCAGTGGATCCATTCAGTGCCTGCTTCTTCCGGGCTCACTTTACCATCTGGCGTGTGACTCACCACATGTGTCCTGGCACAGATGACGTCATTCACCCCACAGATTTCCCAACTCTCTTCTTCGTGCCAGATACGGGGCCAGAATTTAAGCCCTAACCACGAGCAAGAGTTGATCATTTCCCGAGGAAGCTCATATTTTATGACTAAGAAACTACATTTTAGAAGCTTCTCCCCAGCAACAATGTATGTTGTGAGTAACTGAAGGACAGCCAGGCTGGAGAGAGGGAAACCCCTGGAGGTGAACATGAAGCATGAATACTCATGCTGAAAGTCTCATTGCTATTCTACTTTTTTGACCTGGAAAAACCTTCCAGGTCCCATTCATCAACTTCCCTCTTATATACTTGTTATATGTGGTTACATGCACCCGAACCCATCTCTAATGGCCATGGGCTAAGTCAGACCAGTTAGCATGGAATGTTTTGTCATTAAAAAGGAGAGTTCTTGGGAGGATACAACGTAGGGCTGTTTCTCTGGTGGCCATCTTTTCTCCATAAAAGAAAGCTTGCGTGAAACCCGAATATATAAAGGAAATTAGCCAGAAGGGAAGAAGGAAGGGAGAAGTGGTCAGGAGCACAAGGTCCAGGATAGACTCTTAAATCAAGATGGACACCCTTGACTCTGATGACCAAGTCTTCAGTGTCTGAAACCATTTTAGTTATTTCTGTTATTCACAACCTCACAATTTTCTTTTCTTTTTTGGATTATTTACTTATTTTTATTTTATATGCATTGGTATTTTTGCCTGCATGTATGTCTATGTGAGAGTGTTGGGTTCCCTGGAACTGGAGTTACAGACAGTTATGAGCTGCCATGTGTGTGTTGGGAATTGAACCCCGGTCTTCTGGAAGAGTAGTCAGTGCTCTTAATCGCTGAGCCATCCCTCCAGCCCCAAAATCACAATTTTCTAAAGAATATCAAAAGGGCAAAGGTACATTGAGTCCCTTGCCCACGGTATCAGCTAATAAGGGGCTGAATGGAAGTCCAGGAAGTCTACTTCGGAGGCCTTACCCTGGATTGCCTCTGAAGTTAGAGCAGGAACAGACAGCTGTTAACGGGGCTGAGAGATGCCTGTGCAAGTGAAGCTGTAGAACTTGAGGACCTGATGACTGTGATAAACATGGGGGAGGTGACAAGGACAGCGAGCACAGGGACATCAGACAGCATAAAGGGAAGGTGGGAAAGAGTTGACAGGGGGACCTTGTGATCAGGACATTGCGAGGATGAAGTGTTTATGGGGCATGCACATGGAGAAGCTGGACAGAAAGTCCTGAACTACCTGGATTCATTCAGCATTTCCATCATCATTATCTGGAGTCCTGGAGCAGGTGACAGGAACAGAGATGAGAACTCACTCAGTGTGGAGACATTTTTGGACCCAAGAGGTTACGTTGACCTGAATAACCTCAAAAGGTCCTGGTGATTACATATAAAGGAAGAGCAAAAGGAGACTTTAGGATCATGGTTTCCTCTTCCGTGATTACCCCATAGTGAGATAGTGGAGATGAAAGGAGTGAGCACACACGCAGTGTTCGGGACAACGCCTTGTGGATAATGAGCAAGCTGTGCTCAGCTGGGATAGCGTGCCGCTGCTGGTGCTGGTCGTGAAGGCACTGCAAAGAGCAGAGGGACTGGAATCGTACGACATGTCAGTTGTTGGGGTTAATGTATAACCCGGAAGTAAGCCGGCACTTATCGTAAAGTAGCCCAAATAATTTACATAGATACCACCCCCCTGCAGGAGAGGGCTCAACCCCATTCCTCTGCCACCTACACACTTTGACCATGGTGAGTTGGGCTTACTGACTGCGTCCAAAGAGTACAGCATGGGAAAGGGACAGAAATCCCTTGCTAGCAGGGGACTCTGGCAACTGCCCTTAGGCAAGGTGATCAGGCCAACAGGAACAGTGAAAAGCCATGGTCACAGGGATCCCTCAGGTGAGGAGCCGAATACAGGGCTTGATTCTATATTCCCAGAGCCCATTGTTCAGCCTGGCCATGGGAAGACACCAGACAAGGGCAGCTGAGGGGTATTCTTCCAAATGTCTGCTTGGTGCCCTTCAAAACGGTCAAGGTCATCAAACGCAAGAAAAATCTGAGGACCGTTGCTGTCCAGAGGGGACCACAGAAGACAAGATGAATAATTGCAGGCTACGAGCCTGCATAGGGCATTAATGCAGCTGCGCAGTTAACAACACTGCACCAATATAGGCTTCTCATTTCAGATAACTGAATATAGAAATGTGAGCGTATAGGGCAAGGAAACCGAGTGAGGACTGCAGGGGTGAGGAGGAGGATCCCTGAGCATGGGTGAGGAGGGGGAGCCCTGAGCATGGGTGAGGAGGGGGAGCCCTGAGCATGGGTAAGGAGGAGGACCCTGTGCAGGGGTGAGGAGGGGGAGCCCTGAGCATGGGTGAGGAGGGGGAGCCCTGAGCATGGGTGAGGAGGGGGAGCCCTGGGCATGGGTGAGGAGAGGGAGCCCTGAGCAGGGGTGAGGAGGGGAAGTCCTGTGCATGGGTGAGGAGGGGGAGCCCTGTGCAGGGGTAAGGAGGGGAAGCCTTGTATATTGTCTTCACAGCTTTTCTGTAAGCATAAAATTACTCTAAAATGGAAATATTGTTTAAAAATGCAAAATGAAGCTGGAGAGATAGCTCAGAAGTTAAGAAAGGGCACTTGCTGCTCTTGCAGAGGGCCTGGGTTAAATTCCCAGCACCCACACGGAGCACCTGTAACTGCCTGTAACTCTACTCAAAGGAGGAGCACCTGCACACATGGGGTGCTCAAACAGACAAGCAGACACACATAAATAAAAATAAATATTTTTAAATAAAAAATATTTCCACTGATAAAAATATCTATCATCAAATATTTCTGTATGTTAAAAAGTATATGTACTTTTAGCCTTTTAATTTACATTGAATTCTGTTATAAGTATTATAAATTTAGAGAATTTTTTTTTTGCTTTATAAAGCCCAACACCTCCATCTTTAGGCATTTTTAAATTTAGCATATATATGTACAAAATAATGCATTTCATTATGAGACTTTTTATACATGTATATAATATACACCGATCATATTCACCCTCCATGACCATTTTCCATTTCTCTTTTTCCATTTTTGAGGGTACAGTTCCTCTCACCAAATAGCCCCCTTTTATTTAGGCTTATAGTTAGGGTTACTATTTTAATGTAGACTCTATACACCAATGTCTACCTTTTTAATATTGCGCCCTCATTCCTCCATGGGTCTGTGTAATCGTGGCATCACCAGACACCCTGTCCACCTCTACAAGGGTTTCTGCTGGGGCCTCTGTGCTGTGTCGTGGTTGCCTGAGGCTCCCCAGTGCACAAAGGATGCCCGAGCTCACATTTGATGAGTTATAATAATTTTTCTACATCCTTTGCATTCCAACTCTACCCCCTCCTCATCTCAATCAGACCCTGGTAATTAAAAGAGATGATTTTGTTCAGGATTTTAAAGTATGTGCTAGGGCCAGCAGGAAAACATTGTAATAAGCGGTATGAATTGAGGGAAAGGCCCAGCTTTAGGGAGGTGATATAACAGGGTGGCCGCCATGGTTGGGAACATCTGATACCAGGGAAATTAATAGTCATGATGGTAATAAGCATTTCAAGAATTATTTAGGTTTTGTCTAGTCTTCGGTAACATTCATGACTGGGCAAGATTTCCATGCTGCAAATGAGGGAACTAGAGCTGCTGTGGAGGGAGCGAGCTGTTCGCAGCTAAGTAGCGTAATTTTAAACTAAGTGTAGGTTTCAAATTCAATGGGCTTTTTGGTGCCTAGATAGAGATTAAAGGTCAGGCAGTTCGGTCCTTCATACTGTGGGTTAATAGCCTTCCAAATTACTATATTTACCAGCTTTAAAAATATCCAGATCCCCAAGATCTGCCCCCAGAGATTTTGACTCAATAGTTTTGAGGGAGGCATAGGGCCGTAGCAAGCTCAGTGGCGCAGGCCGGTGCTGCAGAAGGCCTTTGCCTCCTTCTGCAGTCCTCATGCACAGGCAATATTGAATCTTGGGGAATATAATGACGTAGAAATGGATAGACTCTTGGCTGGGAGGTGGTGGTGGCACATGCCGTTAATCCCAGAACTTGGGAGGCAGAGCCAGGGGGATCTCAGAGTTTGACACCAGCCTGGTCTATAAGAGCTGGTTCCAGGACTGTTTCCAAAGCTACAGTGAAACCCTGTCTCAAAAAAAAAAATAGACTCTTAAATTCTATTATCTGGTGGGGGTAGTGGAAAAGTGATTTAATGGTTAAGGGTGCTTGTTGCTCATGCAGAGGACCAGAGTTCAGTTCCTAGTACCCATGTTGGGTAGCTCCCAACTGCCTGGAACTCCAGCTCCAAGGCATCTGTGACCCCTCTTCTTGCTTCCAATGGCAGCTGTATGCATATGTGCATGTACTCACAGAAATACATAAATGTAATAAAATAACTCTTTAAAAATGCTGTTATCTAATCAGTGGTCTGTTGTAACAACGAGTAGAATGGTCTTTAGGAGATGGGTGGAGGTCTATAGGAGATGGAGGGAGGTCTATAGGAGATGAAGGGAGGTCTAGGGAGATGGAGGGAGGTCTATAGGAGATGGAGGGCGGTCTATAGGAGATGGAGGGAGGTCTATAGGAGATGAAGGGAGGTCTAGGGAGATGGAGGGAGGTCTATAGGAGATGGAGGGAGGTCTATAGGAGATGGAGGGAGGTCTATAGGAGATGGAGGGAGGTCTATAGGAGATGGAGGGAGGTCTATAGGAGATGGAGGGAGGTCTATAGGAGATGGAGGGAGGTCTAGGGAGATGAAGGTCTATAGGAGATGGAGGTATAGGAGATGGATGTCTATAGGTGATAGTGGTCTATACGTGGTGGGGGTCTGTAGAGTTAAATGGCAACAGTTACAAAGGAGATTCCAGAGAGGGATGCTGCTCTGATCTTAGATTTCCCATCTCCAGAACTGAGAAATAAGGGGCTGCTCTGTAAACCTCCTAATCGAAGGTATTTTGTTATGACAGCACAAATGGATTATTAAAATTATCCAAATTTGTTTTCAAGATATTTTTTCTCTTTAATAACTAATACCCCTTTACACCGTCTTCCTAGAATTCATCCTTATGATTTCTGTCCTCTCTTTCTGTGGCTTCCCAGCGGCAGGCCTCTAAGCCACAGCAGGCCACAGCAAGTCACAGACTGCCTCCCTTCCCAGTCCTCAATCTGGCACTGCCTGCCACAAAACCGGGCCTTGTCACAACTGAAACTTCAGCCAACAACAGTTGTACCTGTATTCCTGCAGCTCCAGAGCAAAGAGATACAGGAGGGGTTAATCTGAGCATCTTCCTACCCCAAAACACTTGGCCAAACTATAGGTTAATATGTCAGTGCATTAAAAAACAAACAAACAACAAAAGAAACCAAAGAAATCAAAACTCCGACATCCACAGTCACTGGCCGGTTTCCTCAGCCTGCATTATAGATTCCTAACCTTCCTATTTTGTTTAGTTTTCTGGGATGCCTAAAATCAGATAGGTGTATTCTTTATAATTGCAGTTTGTTTCTACTCTGTCTCGCTGTGTCTTAAGTTGTGTGGCTTGCAGGGCTTTTTTTTTTCTTTTTAAAATTTTATCTCTGCCTTTTGATCACTATGTGAAAATAAATACCCATCTACTCCTAACTCCAGCTACAGAAGAGGGGCCTTTCTAATAGGGGTCATTTAAGTGCTTTGAGAACAAAGCCACATCGTGCCATTGGTGTGTGACTGGCACCTGCTTCTACTGGTCCACACTACGGTTCCTTTGCTTCCCACAGGAACACTTTCCTGAAAGACACAGCCAAGAGAAGGAATCGAAAGCCTAGAAACCATTTTCCTTCCGTGTGGTGATGGCTTCTCAAAGTCCCTTCAGAGACACTGGAGCAGCAGAAGGGGGAGGGGCATCTTTCACCTTACATAAAGACACCCCACACCTCCCTCGTGGCATCTACCACCCCCAGGGAATACATTTCTCCAAGTTGCACACTGCAGGAGACTCCAGGGGATAGGCGCTGTGAATGTATACTGAGTGTCCCCTCTGGACCAGGCCCCACAGAATCGCCTCCCATAATTTTATTTTATTAACAGATGGCTATCTCTTTCATCCAGGTGGATGAATACATGCATGCGATTCACCACCTGTGGCTGTCTTGGTGGTTGGTATTCTCTGGGACCTCCTCGGCCTCAGGAAGCATGTGCACCACAACCTAGGCTTGGCAGACTCTTCTGAAAACCTCCCAAAGATCACAATTCCTTGTGAGCAGCCCTTCCTCTTGCTGGGACACCTGGAAACGGGACATAATTGGCTGATGCAATCCTGCCGTTTCACCTGCTCCCAACCTTAGATTTATTTATTAAACTGTTCCCCTCTCCCAAGAGTCCCTTGGGGTCAGGAAATAGTTCAGTTCTTTTTCAGACATCTGCCTGTGTGGAATAGTTTTATATCAATTTGACATAAGCTAGAATTAGTTATCTGAAAGGAGGGAACTTCAGTTAAAAAAAAAAGCTGAATTAGTGATTGAGGCGGGAGAGCCCAGCCCATTGTGGGTAGTGCCACCCTGGACTGGTGGTCCTGGCTGAACAAGGGGAGTAAGTCAGTAAACAGCACCCCTTTGTGGCCCCCTGTACCAGCTTCTGCCTCCAGATCCTGCGGTGACTTCCAGTCTTCCTTTGAAGATGAGCTGTAATGTGGAAGCTTAGGTGTTATTAGGAACCTTCAGCATGACCTCTCGAGGGTCTGGTGGATCTAGACTTAGATCTAAACATGTAAACTGTAGAATCAGAGAGGTCAATGAAGTATATGCAACAGGCAGGTGGCTACCCAGAGGTAGGACCTGTCTGGGCCATCAGGATAGATGCAAGACCCTCGAAGAAGCTGAGGTAAGAAACATGACAAACTCCAGCCCTCGGGGGAAAGAGAAAGAGAGTTCTGGCAAGGAGGAGGCAGACGGCAAATTCAATGCCAGGCAGCTGTGGTTTGGGGCTGGGTTCCAGGGCGAGCAGGGATGTCCAAATGTGAGCTGAGCAGGTGCCCAGTCACATGCCAGGCTTGGCCCCAGGAATCAGCAGAAAGTTTCTGGAGCAGGACACATGAATGTCCAGAAGTTCTCCTTAGGCCCCCAGATCCTAGCCTTAGGCCACAAGACTGGCTCTTCCTATGCTGGGAGAGACAAGGGCCCCAAACTATGGTTGAATCAAACCTGGGTAGGCTCAGCTGGGCCCTCCCAGCGGGTAGGTAAGTTATGTAACTCTCCTGGGGGTTGTATATAACCTCTTTATCCCCTGTCCACCTGACCCTCATTCATCCCCACTTAGGCAGCCATTATTACAAACTGGAACAAATGGGACCTGGCAGAAACTGTCAGGAATTCTGCCTCAAATCTCTAAATATGAATGTAGACAGAAGCTATAGACGATAGACATGTTCATACATACCCAGAGATTTACATCAGCTAGGTCTAATACACACAGCAGATGAATTTCTAAACAGTTATATTGAGAAGCTGATTTTTCTGTTTATTTGGTTTTTGTTTTGTTTTTGGGGCATATTCTTAGGGTCTTACTATGTAACAAGCTAGCCGAGAGCTTGTTTGCAGAACAAACAGGCTAGCCTTGAACTCGTAAAGATCTGCTTGCCTCTGTCTCTGGATTTGGCTAGGATTAAAGGTACGCACCACCTTACACAGCAAAATCCTGTTTTTGTAAATAAGCCCTTAGTAGGAATAGTCAAGGTGACAGCACCCAAGGGAACATGTACCTTCTAACTTTCATTTTTTTCTTTCTTATCTTATTGTTCAGAGATCAAGTATCCTTACTTGGTGATCAAATACAGTTTCTTCCTTCAACTCATTTTGTTATTCATTTTTGTTTTCAAGTCCTTTATGCAATAATTTTATGGATATGTGTCCCATGAAGCTTTTGATGATTTGGGAGAAACAGTGTATTATTTAGAAGAACAATGACTTGGATTTTCTAGAACTTTTAACGAAAGAACCAGCAAAGTCTATGAACCGACAAAGCACTGAGTTACAGAAAAGCAACCTTGCTGTAATAAATGCTATCCTGCCTTAAAAGCCTGCTGGAGCGTTTTGAGTCCAGGTTTCACCCTTTGTTGCTTGACAGTGTGTGTCCTACTGTGTAGGAAGGAATTTAATCCAGGTCCCTCCTGCTAGAAACTTCTGGCCTCTCGCTATGGCAGCATCACTCACTTGGCACCTGCCCTCTCTGTCATCCTTGCGAACACACCTAGGAATGTTGGCTGCATCCTCTCGGGGTAATTCACACAATAGTTTTGTAGTCCTTTATCTGACCCACTTGGTCAACACGGCGCCTTGACTCGCAGATATCGGGGAAGAGAAAGGCCCGCAGTGTCACCGGGCCATTCCTCAGGGCGGGGCAGGAGCGAGTCGCAACTGGATCTGCCTTGCCATCGGGAGCACGATCTCCCAGTGCCGTGGCCGGTGAGGAGGACGGAACCTCCCTCTCACCTGGCTCCTCACTTTGCCCATATCCATTCTCCCTACGACAGCTATTCTTTTGTTTGTCTGTTTGCTTGTTTGTTTTGGTTTTTCAAGACAAGATTACACTGTGTATCCCTGGCTGTCCGGAACTAGCTCTGTAGACAAGGCTGGCCTCAAACTCACAGAGCTCTGCCTGCCTCTGGCCCTTGAGAGCTGGGATTAAAGGTGTGCGCCACCACTGCCTGGCAATAGTAATTCTTTTAGTTATACTTTTGATTTGTGTATGTGTGGCATATGTGTATATGTGACCTGTGTGTGTTTATGGAAGTGTGAGCACATATAATGGCCAGCGTTGGACATAATCCTTAAGGACACACCACCTTACCCGAACGCTGGAACTCACCTGGGCTTATTGGCCAGCATGTGTGCCAATCAACATTTTGCTTCTATCCCCGCCTTCTGGGGCCCTAGCTGTGTCTCGCCCCACCTTGCTTCTGCAAGGGTCGTGTGGATCCACACTCAGCTGTCACGTTTCACAGCAAGTGCCTTTCCCACCAACTCCTCCCCCTGAGCCTAAGGTTGACTTTAGAGACACAGTTTAGGGCTGACGAGAGGGCTTGGTGGGCAGAAGGGCTTCTGCACAAGCCGTGGAAACTGGAGTTTGACCCCCAGAAGTGGAGGGCAGGAACCGACCCCACAAAGATGTCCTCTGACCTCCACGTGTATGCTTTGACCTGTGCATACCCACACATGTTCCAGGCCAGTCAGGTGATGTAATGAGACAGGGGTCTAACTAAAACAGAGCATAAAACAAAAGCCCTTACGTTTCGGCTCACGCTAGCAGTGATGTGGTCCTTAGCGCATCTTTCAGCTTGGCGGTGCAGTTGACACACCAAAGAGCATCAGTCTAATTTTGCAGTGGTGTGTGTGTGTGTGTGTGTGTGTGTGTGTGTGTGTGTAAAACCCTGTACTAATTTGAACACCTAGGAGCATTTTACAAAAGGAAAGGCGATTTCTCCTTGTTTTAGTTTTATGAAACACTTCTGGCGCACATCAGAAGTAGGAAGACTTTGGTACCACTGCCTTAACCAAGAGACTTTTCTAGAAATAATCCAAGAAATTTCTTCAGCAGTCTGTGTCTCTACCAAAGGACAATCAGGAGATGGGGGTGTGGGCGGAGACAAGGCAACAAAGCTCTTTCCTAACAAATGTATCAGCATTCAGATGCTCTGCGGTGTCCCCTCTCCAAGTCACCGTGATGCACAGTCACCTGTCCCTGCTCAGGGCACAGCTGAGACCTGAAGGACAGATGAAAACTTCCAGAGCGATGTGAGAGCAGACACACCGGGAGCCACTCAGTCCCATCTACATGGTTCTGGAATGTCATGCTACCAAGGACACAGAAAGGGACATTTGGGTCTGTATTTGAGTCAGCATGAAGTAGCCCTGCCATTTCCTGATTTCCTCCGAGGAATATTTGGCAACACCTAGGAGTGATGGGAGTCTGTAGGGGGATAGATAGCTAGGCAGGATTTGGGGGGGCAGAGAGGATGCTGGGAAGAAGACAGCAGAGTGGCCAGCCAGACACAGAGGAAGCGACATGGGGAGTGCAGACAGATGAAGTAATGAGTCACATGACAGTTCATAAATTAATATAAATGAGTTCATTTAAAGGCTACCTAGGAACAAGCCTAAGCTATCGGTCAAGCCTACATAATTAATAATAAGTCTCTGTGTCATTCCTGGGGAGTCAGCGGTCCTGATGAGAAGGTCTAGCTCCAGGCATGCCTGTGGGGGACTATCTTAATAAATTAACCGATGTGGGAGCGCTCAGCCCAGAGTGGGCAGCAACAAATCCTAATCAGGGCGGGCTAAAGTACCTAAGGGTAAGGAGGTAGCGTGGAGCCCAATAGCTGGAGCAAGTGAGTGTGTCTGCCTTCTTTTCCCGCTGCTCCCCACTGTGCATGTGATGGGACTCACCTGTTTAAGACCCCTGCCTTGGCTTCCCGACAGTGATAGATCAAAACATGGAATTGTAATGGAAAATAAACTTCCCTTTTCCCCACGTTGATTTTTTATTTGAGATTATAATTTAATTACAATATCCCCCCCCCGTATGCCCCTCTCTCTCACTGTCAAACTCATGGCCTCTTTTTCTACTAATTGCTATTGCATGCATATATGTATTCATATACACATATATAGTCCTAACTATAACCTGTTCAGTCAGTATGATGTTGCTTGTACGTATGTTTTCAGGGCTGACCATTTGGCACTGGACAACCAGTTGGTTTAAACTTATTTCTGTGTATGGGAGTTTTGCCTGCACACATGTCTGTGTGCCACATTCATGCCTGGTGCCAGTGGAGGAGGCCAGAAGTCATTGGATCTCTGGCACTGGGGCTACAAATAGTTGTGAGATGTCACGTGGGTGCTGGGAATTGAACCTGGTTCCTCTGGAAGAATGGCCAGTGCTTTTAACCACCGAGCCATCTCCTTACTCCCCATGTGGCTTTTTATCAGGTTATTTTATCACGCCAACAGATTTGTTTGTTTGTTTGTTTTTATCCATGCCATACTTATGCTGTATGTAAATTAGGTCTGATACATTATCACATACTTCCTCTGGCCCATTCTTGGTTAAAAAGAGAAAGGAGAAGTACTCTATGCTTGTGATCATAAAGATGGACATATAAGGTATGGAAGGGAAGACTACCCACCGGCCCTAAAATACCTTAAAGAGAGACCACATTTCATTAGTGGTTAAAAGCTAAGAGATGAGCTGGTGAGAGGGTTTGGAAGACACTAAATTTCTTTCAAGTCATTTTTTATCTCCAACCACAAGCATTCATTGGAGGGGTTAAAAATACTTCTGCTTCTGGCTTCAGTGGGTAACCAGGGAGTGGATTTAACCTCCTGCCTTTAACAGCTCAAAGTCTGGATAAAATATAGGAAGCATCGGCTCTCAGACGTTACACAGCAGGCAGCACAGAGACAAGATGGGGGCGGAGGAAAGGGGAGCCCTGTAATTTCCAGCTTGTGGCCCAAAGGCAGCTTCCGGGCTGGAGTCCAGGGAAGAGGGGGAAGAGCTCACGGTCAGATTGGGAGGAGGGACGGGTGTAGACACTGGCTAAGGTGGGTGCTGGAGCCACCAGAACCATGGAACTGTAGAGGGGAAGGAGGGAGGGAGGAAGAGAAGGGGGACAGAAAGATCTCTTTGAAATTTAGCTGAATACTGATTTATGTTCATACAGGTATCCGATAATTTACATTTCCCCCAGCCAGAGAAGAAAGATTATTCCCCCAAAGGGGACTTGTCTTATTTAGTTCAATACAGTGAAATGATTTCTGAACCAAGGGCCAGTCTTCACTGACATCCGCTGATGGCCAGGACATTAATTCTGTGCCAGAACAAAACCCAACAATATTCAAAGGAATAGAAAAAAAACCCCAGCAACTACAGTGCAGAATCCTATTGGCAGGCAGGGCCAGAGAGAGGGCTCGGAAGGTGAAGGTGCTTGTGGCCAGGCCTGACAGTCTGAGTTCTAGTCTTGGAACACACATTATGGAGGGAAAGAAATGATAGAAATGATAACTTAGCAGACAATGACATTAAAGTCTCTACTTCAAATATTTTCTCAAAGTGTAAGAAAGTGGAGGAAATCAGGAACACATTGAAAAGAGGAGCCCGTGGTTTAAAAAGGAAGCAGCTGAAACAGAAGGATGGAAAGTCCAGGATCTGAAATGAAAAATGGTGAATAAATAGCTCATCAAATCCCACAACAGAAAAGATAAATACAGTCAGCGACAGTAACAAGGCATCTAACTACCTGAAAAGGGGCCGAGACAGGAGACTAACAAGACCTAGTGGAGTGTCGGTGCACTGGCAATCTCTCACGCAGACGTGAGCAGATTGCATGGAAACAATTGAGAAGAAAACGGTGTAGGAGGAGGGCCAGGGAATACTTGATGGACAAGGCAACCAGGGAAAGCATACTGAGGTGTTGAAAGCTGATAATAAAGAAACTCTCAAAGGCAGGCAGAGGAGAGACTCACAGAGGAGCAGCAAGACCAAGGCAGAAGATTTTCTGTCAGAAAGGACCCAGTGCTGAAGCCAACTGTGGAAACTTTTTTTGGTCAGTGTGATAACTAGCTTAAAGAAAGAGATACTTATTTTGGCTCATGGTTTCAGAGGTTTCAGTCTGTGTTTACTTGATTCTGGGTTTCTGGGATTTTGGGCCTGTAGTAAGGCCACACATTATGTTGGCAGGAAGCTGTTTACAAGAGGAGTCAGAGATAGGATCTACCCTTCCAGTGAACTCCCTTGGTGACAAGTCTGTTTTTTTTTGTTGTTTTTTTTGTTTTTGTTTTTTTGTTTGTTTGTTTGTTTTGGTCAACGTGACATAACTAGAGTTTTCTGAGAAAAGGAACTCAACTGAAAAAGTGGCTGATCAGACAGGCCTATAGGCAAGTCCTATAGGGCATTTTAAAATGATTGATATGGGAGAGTCCAGCCCACTGGGGAGGTTGAACCCACTGAACTGGTGGGCCTGTGTGGTATAAGAAAGCAGGCTGGGCAAACCATGGAGAACAAACTAGAAAGCATTGTTCCATGTTGCCTTCTGCTTCAGTTCCCGCCTCAAGTTCCTGACATCATTTCATGACGCACTGAACACTGTTAGCTAGAGCAAACTCTTTTCTGAATTGTTTTTTGTACTGCCTGCCTGTACTACATGTACTATGTACTACGCCTGTAGTACGGTGTGCCTGTTTGCGAGTCTCAGGCAAGAGGCTGGAGATTTAAACACACAAAGATACACAGAGACAGAGACACACGGGTCATCCTTGAAACAAGAATGCCCCCTTTATTGTGCTCAGGGGCAGCTGATATAGGGCTCTGGCCACACCCCAGCTCTCGGGATCTTTTAGCTGAAGACCCATCAGAACCCACTTCCCTGCCATCAGGGTCTTGGGCTCAGAGCAGCTGCAGGCTGCTCAGAGCAAAAGAAAACAAGTTGTTTACAGGAAATTCAAGGTCTTGTGGTCTGCAGTCCCCAGTAGATTTTGGTCATAATCAAATTACTGCACTAGAAATCAACCTGGTATAGTGAACTACTTCCTTTAATAGACCTAACTTCCTAGTCTCCATTGCCTTTACCTCTGAGGGCATCAAAGTAAGACTCCATCAGGGGAGCGAATAGACTTGTGGAACTCACTGATTCAGAGTCCTTATGATTCAACGCCCTCCATGATGGGATCACTAGCAGGGACCAAACTTCCAAAGCCTAAACTTTTTTTAAGACCCTTCACATTTGAACTGTCACACTGGGCCATCAACTTTAAAGTAATGGAAGGAAAACTGCCTATTTGAAATTCCACAGTCAATAAAAATATGTTTCAAAAATCAGAGTAAAAATTTAAAATTTCAAATAAAAGTTGAACAAATTCACCACAAGTTGTTTGTAGTATAAGAGATGTTAATAGAATTTTCAGGCAAGATCTAACCTCAGGAAAAGATCTATGCAAATGATGGAACAGTGTCATAGATAGCAAATACACGAATAATTTATTTCAAAGGAGTCGCAATGTATTATAGTATTAACATGTGCTAAAGCCAATGCATAAAAACAGCACAAAGATATGAAGGACTAAAAGGGTACTTTATAAGATTTCTGTCTTATAATGTAGGAGAAGATTATTTGAAGTTAGGTTGATGCATGATGTAAATTTAAATGTGTATTACATGCAAATATGTACTGCAAGATATAACACAGTGAAGATATAACATCAGTGAAGTTCTATTTTAAAAACCCAATATTCAATATCAATGACTTTATCACTTCAAATCTGTGTCTTTTACTCTGACTTTAAATGCTGACCTTTGTCGTTTCAAAATCTAACCTTTTTTTGTGGTTTGGCATCTGTTCCTCTCTTATTAAACAATACCAAATAAAACAGCAGGGGATATATTTTCGGCAGCGTGCTGGTCTCACCCAGCTAAATTTGGTCCTGTGGAATTTGTTGGTGAGGACAAGCAATGTGAGAATTCCTATGTTTGAAGTAATGCTGGCGCCGAGCCATCTCCAGTTAAACGATGCATTTGGAACAAACTGTGTTTACAAATGGATTCTGTCGTCTACACACAGCAGAGCTTTCTGGTAGGAAAACCGTGCAAGGTCTGTGACTCGGAGGTCCCATCCACCCTCCACAGCAAAGGGGAGAGCACGCACTTCTCCGGGGCCCTTTCTGACCACTGTGGATCACATAGGCTTGTGGAACTCTCTGTGGAAAGTTCCCCGCGCTTGCCAGGGGAGCAGGAGTGAATACCAGCCTCTCTATTTTCCATCAGTGTCATGGCCCTATTTGGAGCTCAGATGGGGAGCATGTCGGCCTTTAGATCCAAGCAAGGTCTGCAACCAGGGGGTGGGCGATCTGATAGCAGAGCACTCGGGTGTTCATGGTAAATCCTGAAATGGAAGCCAAGAGATCCAAAGGATGTCTCAATCTTTCATCTGATAGCTCAGAACAGAAGAGCAGTTCAGCTGCCTGGACCTTTTTCCTGCATTGGGTCAACTTTGTACTTTCTCCTAAAGGCACCCCATAATAACCATTGCGTTGATTTTTTTTAACATATACCAAAGTGCTTTAGAGTAAATAGCTCATAATAACGAAGCATGACTTCATTCATTAGGATGAGTTAGGCTATGTAAGTCAGAACTCTACAACGACAACTGGTGTGCAAATAACAGTTTAAGATAATTCTCGTTAGGCACGGCACCAAAAAATGTTCAGAAATCAGAAAGGCTGGATTCAGAAGGATTTCTTAAAGGGCATGCAGGGTGGTACATGGATTTCATGTAAGAATACACAAATAAAATGACCCGAATAGCAGGGCAACAAAATTTTGCAGAGCAGCTGGGATGGTTGTTGGGGGGGGGGGGTACCAGGCATAGTCAGGAAGGCTGGCTCCTTGGCCATAGTGGGTGAAGCTGAGGAGCAACTTCATTTGCTTCCAGAGCCCGCCTGAGAATTTGGAACACAAGTGACCTCTGGGGCGGTGAAGTTGACAGCAACAGCTGTGCGGGAGGGAAGTCAGCTCACACAGGACCAAGACACCTTCAGTGGCCCACCCGCCCCAGTCAGCAGCAGAACTTCCTCTGCTCGCCCAGCCGGGAAGAGATTCCGGGTTGCAACTCTCCCAGAAACTGAATGAAATGGTTGGGATGCCAAGGCCACGGCGGCGGTTGAGAGATTTATGCAGCCCTGCAGTTTGGAGATCTGTGATAAGTGCACAAAGGTCCTCCCACGCCATGATACTATTACGACCGACTCTACCAACAGTGCGGCAGCAGAACAAGCAGCTGTCTGTCTCCGTTGGGGTTCTTATTGCTGTGATAAAACACCAAGACCAAAAGCAACTTGGGGAGAAAAGGGTTTATTTCCCTTTAAGGACTCTCAGGTCACACTCTGTCACCCAGGGAAACGGCAGCAGGAACACAAGGCAGGAACCCTAAGGAAGGAGGCTGGTGCACAGACTATAGAGGAACTTTGCTTACTAGCTTACGCTCTATGGCTTGTTCCTGCCCAGGGAGATGGCAACACCCACAGTGAGCTGGGCCCTCCCTTATCAATCATCAATCAAGAAACTGCCCCACTGACTTGCCTGGGCCAATCTGGTGTGTGTGGGGGGGGGCATTTCCTTAATTGAGGTTTCTTCTTCCCGAATGGCTCTAGCTTGTGTCAAGTTGACACACACCTCACCAGGATACTGTCCAAACCCGAAAAGTCATCATAGTTTATTACATGGCTCAGCTGTCAAGAGTGTGTCTTTTGTAATGTCAACTAAATATTGATCTTGCTCTTATACCTGTTGAGCGGGAAAGTGGAGAAATTAGGGGCAATAAGGGTGAGCGTGGGGCTGGGTATGGAGCAAATCTCCTGTCATAAAAACACAACAGAATGATAATATTAAGATTTTAAAAACAGTAGCTTTTAAAAGTGGTAGCTTCCAATGCACAAAAGGGTAGTTTTTTTTTTTTTTTTTTTTCAAGTGACAAATATTCTAGAAGTGTCTGACCCTTAACTGTAAGCAGTATAGCTCTGGCATGACTTTTCAAATTCCACTGTAGAAGTTGGAAAGATGAAAACCAAATACTACTCTAGAAGCCCCAAATTCTGCCACCTGAGAACTGATCTACAGAAAGAGTTTTGAGTTTCTGTTTGCTGGCACAACACTGTAACTCAAGGTTTCTCAATGGCCTGGTTCCTTTGTAACTGGAAGTTTCTTTACTACCTAACAGTTCTTGATTAAGCACTCAGAGGTTTAATATTAATTGCAAACTGTTTAGCCCATTAGCTCAGGCTTATTATTAACTAGCTCTTACAACTTAAATTAACTAATTAACTTAAATTAACATTTCTATTAGTTTATATTTTACCACGAGGCTTATGTCCTCACACCTTGCTTCTCCAGGAGCTATTTGTGTCTATATTGACTGCACCTTCTTCTCCCCTGTATTCAGTTTGGCTTTCCTGCCTAGCTATATTCTGCCCTGCCACAGGCCAAAGCAGCTTCTTTATTTACCAATGGTAATAAGACATATTCACAATAAGACATATTCACAGCATACAGAGGGGCAACCCACATCATGGCACCTTAAG
Organism: Chionomys nivalis; assembly: GCF_950005125.1. Lineage (NCBI taxonomy): Eukaryota > Metazoa > Chordata > Mammalia > Rodentia > Cricetidae > Chionomys > Chionomys nivalis. Next base: position 37,861,924 of record NC_080097.1, on the reverse strand, counting down.
AGCTTAAGCCATACACTTTATTATTTAAATTACACCGAATTACCTGTGGTTATAAAATGAAGACCTCTCTATAAGAACTTAGATTAGATGTGACATTTTAAATGCTAGATGAGACATTTTAAATAATCATTTATAAAGGCATATTTATACCATTTCTCAAGGAAAATGCTGCTTCCTTTCTCTCCTTACTTAAGTAATTAATTTTCTTTTTTACTTATGCAGGGTCTCACTATGTAGCCCAGGTTGGTCTCGAAATTTAATCCTCCTGCCTAAACTGGGATTATAGTTATTTCTACCTCACCCAGTCCCCTCCCCACTAAAAGTTAAAGATCATCTCTAAGAGGAGAGTCAAGACAATAATATTTTTAATTTCATGATATTGCTTAAAATAATTAAAATTTTAAGAGGAAATAAGAAGTACAAAATGCCAGTCACGAAGCGAGCAATCGCTACCTGTCTCTCTGGAAAAAGAGAATTGTTCATTATTGCTCAAAATCCTACTGATCATTTCCATGTTTTTGGAACCTGAAAATTTCAACAAAGATGTTTGACGACTTAGAAGGCTTTAAAAATCTGCCAGAAGAAAACATTAATGGCTTAGAATGTATCTACTTTAAATTGATATGGGATTTTTTTTTCCTCAGTGCCCAGAGAAGTCCTTGTCTCAGGTGGTCTCAGAATTAGGGTCAGATGCCAATCAATTCAGATGCCAAGGCCCAACATGTAGGGAGAAGGCCTTCATGGTGAAAAGGTCCAGACATCTCACAGAAACTCCGGGGAAGGGGCGTATGTCATCCCTTGCTACTCTGCTCCAGTGGGTTTTTTCTCTTTTTTCTGCTCTTCCCCGTTCATATCTGACTCTGATGCTGCTGCTGTTCTATTGCGTGAACACAGAAGTCTTTTTCTGTGTTTTGTTTGTTTGTTTGTTTGTTTTGAGACAGGGTTTCTCTGTGTAGCTTTGGCTGTCTTGGAACTTGCTCTGTAGACCAGGCTGGCCTTGAACTCACTGAGATCTGCCTGACTCTGTGTCCTGAGAGCTGAGATTAAAGGCATGTGCCAGCACTGCCTAGTGGCCTAGCGTGCAGAAGACATTTAAAAAGGCTTATTTAACTTTTTTTCCATTCTGCTGAGATTTGTTTTTGGACTATTGCCCTTATAAACCAAACTCACTCACCCATATTCTACATACTTGTTACTCAACAAAAATGAACAGCCCTATAATCTTTCTGAGCCCTCCCAGACTAGTCAGACGAACTGGGAGGGTGAAAGATAAGGAAGAACAAGGAAGACTTGATATGTGCTCTGTCATACTTGAAAGTACAACGATGTACAAGAATTTCCTAGTTTTAAAGTTATTATTTACGATGTGTTTGTCCTCTGACTGCTCCTGTTGGCTACTGAGCTGTAGTTGATGTGAGCCATTTAGACACATGAGACTTCTTCTGAGTCATTGGCTTTTATTCTTTGTTTCCGGAGGGACTGGAGGTTGAATTTGGTGCATGCTAGGCGAGTGTTGCACCACTGTATCTCCAGCCGTCTCGCTTACACATTTCTTGAAGAATTTAAAGCATAGTTGCTCTGGGATTTAAAGGTCAATTGTTTCACGTAGGCTGGTGTGTTTGAACAAGGGTTGTCCTTAGCTGGTGGTGCAGTTTGGGAAAGTGGTGGAGATGGAGCCTTGCTGGAGGAAGCAAACCACTGATTTTTTTTGGGGGGGGGGTTGCAGGACAGGGGGTTTGTCTGTAGCTTTGGAGCCTGTCCTGGAACTCATTTTGTAGACCAGGATGGCCTCAAACTCAGAGACACCACCACCGCGCCACAGTATTGAGCATCTATAGTTGCCTGTACTTCCTGACCATCAATACAATGTGATAGGCTAGACTTATGCTCCCGCCCTCATGCCTTCCCTGCTATGATAGGCCATATCCCCTCTGACACTGTAAGACAAAATAAACCCTTGTCTCTCAAGTGTCTTTTGTTAGGGCTCATAGCAACAGAAAAGTAACTAAGAGAATAGATCCTGATTGCATGTTTCTTTTCTTTTACTTCTAGTTTAGTGCTTGATTTTATTTATGCTTCAGCTTGTCTAGATGATGCCAAATGAAGCCAGACAATGGTTCATGGTCGTCTTCTGTGCAGTGTTACTCTCTGGTAGCACCATGGATGCCCGGAACCACCAGTCTAGGGATGGTACCACCCACAGGGCCCTCTCCCATCAATCACTAATAAAGAAAATGCCCTAAGTCTTTTCTGTAGTCCAATCTTATGGACACGTTTTCTCCATTGAGGCTCCCTCCTCTTAGATGACTGTAGTTTGTGTCAAGCTGACGCAAAACCAACCAGCACAGAGACAGATCAAAGTGGTAACTGCACCAAACTCCAACTTGGTGAGCCAGTGAGTTTTCACTGAGGTTGCCAACAGCAGTATGGATGAGGGGTGACTTCCAGGAGCAAGGATGACTCAAGCATCCGTGTCACTGGAAAGCCTGTCCTGATACCATTGACATCTCAGGAAGCTCTCTGCACAACTTGCAGGCAGCTTGACAATCATCTGTGAATAGCATTTGGTGGTATGCCCTTGGGAGGCAATTAAGGTTGGATGACATCATGAGGGGGGCCTCATGATTGAACTAATGATGTTATAAAAAGAAGCAGAAACAGCAGGCTTGTTCTGTCTCCCCACATCTGTCATGTGCCGCTTCAGAACTCTGCATAGGCCCCCAGCAGTACCACCAGGACCAGAAGGTCCTCTTCGGGTGCTGCCCAGGGTTGGCACTAGCACTGTGCTCCTGAATTTCTCTGCTGCTAGGGGTTCTAAATAAAACTCTATTCTTGATAAACTACCTAGTTTGTGGAATTCAGTTATTCCGCGACAGAAAATGAACAGAGACAATGAGTGTGTCATCTCTAACCCCACAAGAACAATATGCCAGGAATGAGCCTTGTACAATCACCCGCTGTCACCATGGCTTCTACCTGAGGACAACTGGCAATGTCTCCATTCATCGTCCCTCTTAGTCTGCATCCATTGACTCTGAAACAGTTTCTGCTTGAATTGATATTTTTTTGGCTGTTGTTATAGTCTGTGTGTGTGTGTGTGTGTGTGTATGCGCGCACACGTGTGTTCTGGCTAGCTTTATGTCAACTCGACACAAGCTATAGTCACCTGAGAGAAGAGAACCTCACTTGAGAAAATGCTTCTATAAGCTCAGACTGTAGGCAAGTCTCTAGAACATTTTCTTAACTAGTGATTGACAGGGGAGAGGCCAGCCCATTGTGCGTGGTTCCATCCCTGGGCTGGTGGTCCTGGGTTCTATAAGAAAGTAGGTTAAGCCTTGAGGATCAAGTCAGTAAGCATCACGGCCTCCATGGCCTCTCCATCCCCTCCTGCCTCCAGGGCCCTGCCTTGCTGACTTCCTGTCCTGACTGCCTTCAACGATGAACAGTGATGTGAAAGTGTGAGTCAAACAAACCCTTTCCTCCCCAAGTTCCTTTTGGTCACGGTGTTTCAACACAGCAACAGTCATCCTGACCAAGGCAAAGGTAGAGCTGGCTTTACCTCTCAATGTCTGTTAAACCGGAGCATTGACCCCTACGACCTCCGGGATTATCGTATACACTTTCATTTACGTCTCCTGGTCCAACAGCCTTCGGCGGGTCCATGTCATCTGCCCGGAGCAGCACATAGTTAAACCCACACATTCAGTAGAAGGGAAACTTTCAGTCCTTTCGTTTTCAGAATTGCCCTTTTGTCCGTCCTTCTTCCAAAGCAGAAAACGATCACCTCCTGGGTGCTGAGCGTGACGTGGAGCCTGACCAAACCTGACCAAACGGCGGGTACAGCAACAGCCACATCTCCTTCCACAAGATGCTCGTTGAAATGAATTAATTCATTAACCTGGGGGCGGGGAGGAGAGAGAGAAAGGTGAGGAAGTATACGCGAGGACCTTCCACCTTGCCGAGGCAAAGTCTCTCTTGCTTCCGGGATGCCCTGCATGCAGGCTGGCAGGCACAGAGCTGGAACTCTGACCTTCAGCATCTACAGCTAGTGCCATCGCCAGCTAAGCCACCTCCCCATTTCTCCACCCATGGGATCTCCATGGAAGCTGTGTTCATCTGTCACCAAATGGAGCAACTTACATTGTATTTCAATGATGGCTGGCAGGTGAGCTGCCGGCTAGTGAGGAGACACCAATAAAGATGTACGTGGGTCTGTTTAGTAAGCAGATATCACACTCCGAATGTCTGATTAGTAAGAGGATGTCAGACACTGAAAATTAGCATGTTGTACGTTCAGAAAAGCTTGAGCAACTGTTTGATGAGTAGGTTGAACTAATTTTTCTATAGTTTTGTCTGTCTTCTTTCTTCAGTCACAATATAAAAAAACCTTCAGCGAACTTTAACCATCCACAAATGCCCAAAGGCAGTCACTCAAATTATTTGTTAAATTACAAATTTAACTATTTGTTAAATTACACAGGAGACTCTCCTGGAGCCTTCCACCCTCATACTTGAGGCCTCTTTCTTGTCAGCTTGGATTTTCCTGTAATTTCTTTGATGTCTGAACCTTTGCTTTATGTACGACTCCTTCGCTCTCGCAAGGTTTTCTGGTTTTAACTTCTCATGGAGTCTCCCAGGCAAGGGGCCCCGGTTTCAGTGCTTCTGGTTTCTCTAAATGTGCTGTGTTTTCTTCCCAACTCTTTGTGAACCCAGGAGGTCAGCACACACGCAGAGGAGCTACTGTGATGTCTCTTTCCTATGCTTCCTTCTTTCTCACCAAAGTCACAAGAGACCGGCCGCTCAAATCATGGCCAAAGACGGGAAGAAGCCCCTAAAGCCACAGAGTGACCGCGGACAGTAGCAGCTTTCCTGAGAGTCAGCATGTCAGGCCTGATGTAAGAAATTAGTTTGTCTTTCTGGGCCTCTGTTTCTCACTGACAAAAACGTACCACAGAACCCTCTGTCCCTGCATCTCTGCTTCTGCTGTGCTGTGTTGTGAGACAGAGCACTTCTGAGCCAGTATGAGACCTGCATTGTTCCATAAAGGAGAGGCTAAGGCTTGGGAGATGTGACCAGCAGAGGATCTATCTGCCTGTGTCCTTCTCGCCATCCCTGGACAGATTAGGGAAAAAGCCCAGCCTTGGGGGTAGCTTCGCCACAGAGTGCTTGCCCAGAGTGCGGGGAAGCTGGAGGTTCAATCCCTAGTACTTCCGGAACTGGCACAGTGGTTGGTGCACTCTGGGGTGTCAGTACTGGGGGGTGGGGAGGGAGCGGAGGCAAGAGGAAGAGAAAGTCAAAGTCCTCCGCGACATGGGGACTTCAAGGCCAGCCTGGACTAGATGGGACCTTGTTACAAACAGGGAAAAAAATGCTAAATTGCGGTCTTGGACCCATTGATTAAACGCGAAAGGAAAATGATGGTTGGTACTTTAAAAAAAAAACTAAACTGGGAATGTAGCTCTGCAGTATAGAGTAGCCCCTGGATTCAGTTCCCAGGAGCACTCAGGAAGCTGAGGCAGGAGGATCGCTTCTAAGCCAGTTTGGAATGTGTAACAAGACTGCAATTCAAAAAAAATAAAAATAAAAATAAATTCTTTTTAAGTAAAAGAAAATTAAATGAGTGAAAATACATTGACATCACATGGCTGTCTTCCCTGGATTTCTGCTTAAGTGGCCTCCAGTCTTAAAGCCGCTGACACCAGCAACAGCCCACAATGACGCTGTCCCACCCCCGTCCCCACGCGTTCCCGGCAGACGCTCGTTCGTATGTATGGTTTCCGCCTGTCTGCCATGACTGGTCAAAGGGACAGATACTAATGGCATATGTTAATTACCACTGAACCACGTCCTCTCATTAGAATATTTATTAACATTCTCCCTTCGGCCGCTGAACCAGGAGCAGGAGGACCTGCTGGCGGCCAATGCTCACATGATGTTTTCACTGGGGACGCACAAGAGATAATAGATTTTTCCTTTGGGGTGTTGCAGTTCTTTCTGTTGTTCCTTAGCCAAGAGCTTGCTGCAGTGCCTGGAAGATGACACCAAAATAGTAAGTTGGAAATAAATGTTTTGGCTGGAGTGGCTGCTTACATTGTTTTAGTAACGTAAGTATCAATTGTTTAGACATTTTTGCCATTAGTGGGTAACTCTGACCCTAACCATATATTCCCAGATGCTACGGAATAAATCATGTATCACTGAGCATATAAATGATTTGGAGAGGTGCCATAGCCTCGTGTCCATCCTATTTCAGAGTAACACTACGCTTTCCAGCAGAGGACTCTTTAGGTCGGTGTTTCTCAACCTGTGGATGGAGACCCCTTGGGAGTGGCATCTCGGGTATTTACATTACGATGCTTAACAGTAGCAAACTTACAGTTATGGAGCAGCAACAAAAATGATTTTATGGTTGAGGGGATCGCCACGGCACAGGGAACTGTATTAGAGGTCGCGGCATTAGGAAGGCTGAGAACCACTGCCTTAGACCCCCATATTTCATCAGTGGCATCTCCTAGGAGACCTCGGAGAGCTGGTGTCAAACCAACAAGGTGTTGGTGGCTGAGTCAACAAGTGTTCTTCAGGACTCTCACTAGGGGACAGTGTCCACAGTCACTCGTGGCAGAATATCCCACGCAGGAGAATTAGCGGTGACAAGGCAGTTCTGATCCCATCAGTCGCGGGAGATCCCACTTTAGAGGCCATTGTAGGTTTGTTCTCATCTGGCTGGGCGCTCTTGAAACAAACATTAGACCAGTGGGCTGGGCCTCTCTTATTAGAATATGGCCACAGAAACTTGATCTCATTGGTGGAGCTCACGGTTGCAGAAGGCAAAACTTCTGGAAAGCTAACGCAGGCTCACCCTTCAAAGAGGCCGTGCCCCTTTCCCTCCCACCCCTTGTGACCCCAGAGGCCAGAACCAGTCAGCTCCCCAGGGTGCATGGGCTGAAAGTCAAGCACCTTTTCTCTAGGGTGTGACATCAAAGACAGGGGAAGGAGAATCTTGGGTGATTTGTCGCGGAGCTGGTGGAGGAATGCCACCAGCCATGGAAAAGCATGCTTTAATTAACCAATACTTGCTAACTAAAACCAGAGCTGATAGTGGGCTGTTGTACTGAAACACGGTCTGGGTCTAGTTGCCCTTAAAATACTGAAAATTCTGCCTGTACTGCTTGGCAAAAGGTTAGTATCTCAAACTCTGTTCTCTTCTAATCCAGGCATATCAATCCATATCCCCGGGACCCCTGCGTCCCTAAGACCATATATGTTTATAAAAATAGCTCCGCAGGGGCTTCCGGAACTCGTCCCCAGCACTAGGACATTGTGCAGAAAGGGCAGTGCCACCGATATGGATGTAAACGTGTAGACGGGTGTTCTTAAATCCTAGAACTAAGCTAGTGGCTCGCAGAATAGAGCTAAGCTAGCAGCTCTCAGAATAGAACGCTGACTACTCCCCCACTGGAGGTCTACCCCCCCCCCCGGAGTTGAAGGGCATCATACTAAGTCCTGGGAATCTGGAGGTGGTGACACCCTGGAGAAATAGGTTTGAAAGCCTGGGAACTAGACTTTATCAAGGCACTAGACGGATTCAGTCTCTGAGTGACAGAGTGACATCATTCAAGCTCCCGCGGGACTGCCACATAAACCAAAATGACAGTTTAGTAATTGTGTGGCGAGAAACAAAAGCCTTTAAGCGGAGTGGACACTTGTGTCACCTTGACTAGCGTGTTCTCTCCCAGGAAGACAAACGGTAACGGGGAGGCAGCTGGAGCACACAGCCTGGCCGAGGGATGCCAGAGGAGAGATGCTAAAGTCAGAGGGTGTCATCGCTCCCAAATTCATGCCTTCCTTTCTCCTTTGGGGATACACTTGCCAAACAGATAGAACGGGCTGTTCCTGTGAGGTGTCTCACACTTCCCTCCCCCTCTGGGTGAGCCCTCTTCTCTGACCCCCACTTTCTCTGTTCCACACAGACATCCCGTTTTGGTTGACATATTCTATCTTTAGATTTGTTAATACCACTAGCCAGGCTCTAGCCCAACGCTGTTGATTTCTTGTGCCTGGCTTAGAAGACATCCTAGCTTTCGGAGTCCTTCCCCCTTCACCCCAGATCCCACCACGTGGGTGAGATTATTATACTTAACTCATTGTTTCCCAGTTTGGCTAAATATTTTAAAATGAGGCCTGGTCCCACCTCTGGAACTTTGATTTAATTGATTCAACTTGATTCAACTTCCCTAAAATAGGCCCAGAACTTGGAAACTTGACAATGAAGGAATTCAATTTGAGAAAAGTTTTGTAATCACCGATTTAACTCTGCATTTGGGTGGGGGTGGGGGCAGATGCTGACAACACTGATACTCTGTGTCAGACTTTTTTTTCAAGTAACTCATTTGATATGCATATTTTCCGTGTGTGTGTGTGTGTGTGTGTGTATGCACTTCATGCACAACTGGTGCTCACGGAAGCCAGAAAAGAGAGCATCAAAGCCTCCCGGAACTGGAGTTGAAGATGATTGAGTCACCGTGTGCTAGGAGCTGAACCGAGGTCCTCTGGAAGAGCAGCAAGTGCTTCTAACCACCAAGCTGTCTCTCCAGCCCCTGTATCAGCTCTAAATTATTGCCAGAGTTCTGCTTTGAGATCTGAGTTGTTTGAGGTCTGAAGCAGGAGCTACTCATGGGTGCTGTGGGTCTTGTTTTATTTTTAAACTTGCATATCTGACATTTTCTAGCTCGGCAGGCCCGTGAGCCCCAGGGATCAGCTCATCTCCATCTCTCCAATGCTGAGACCCTGGCTTCTCATGTGGGTGCTGGGGATCAAACTCAAGCCCTGTGTTTTACCAACTTAGAAATCTCCCCAGCCTTTCCACATGTGTGTTTACAAAGCGCTCCAGGTCATTCTCATATGCAGCCAGGATTCAGATCCCACGATAGATAAACAACGATTTGATTGGCTCTTTGGTGTCCATTCTTCCTTGGATGTGGCATTGCAGAAAAAGACTTAGGGCAACGAGGGAGGGCAAGGCCTGTGGAGATAGCTGGAGCTTGTATGTATGAAGAAAACCCAAGAAATCAGGAGGAAGGAGCCTGCGGGCAGAGCATAGTAGAGAGTTTCATGAGGAGTTGGTGTCTTTACATTTTGTATCTAGTTTGGGCTGGGCCTAAGGATCATGAAGCTAAAATGTGCCCTATTTGCTTGGTTGCTTTAACAGAGGCTTGTGAGTCTGGCTGTGTGTGAGGACAGTGTTGCTTACTGAACCCTCCTCTACAAGGAGACTTTTTCTAGAAGTGTTCTTCCGCCTGGCCCTCCTAGATTTCCCACAAGTGCCCGGCTCTCTGGAGGTCTGCACTATCGTTTGGTGCATGATCTCTTTAATAGTAACAATACTTGGCAGAGAAGCAGAAGCTGGAGACCTCTAGCCGGCCATCTTCCTAAAGCAGCTAAGGATTTTCAATTTCCCTTGCGATTCCTGAGCTTCCTGTTGTCATGTCTAACCTTTCCAACGCGCATGAGAACTCACTTGAATTTTCCCAGTGTTTGCAGCCCTGCGTGGTTGCCAGGCATCTGGGAAAGTCATTACATTCGCTTTGGAAGCAATGTTGAGAAAGAAAATAGAGTCCTGGGAGAGGAAAAGGTGGTGGGCGGGGCAGAGGGCTACCCAGTGCCACCACCCTTCCCTTTGCTGGACCTGCCGGGGATCCGATTTGAGATGAAATGATCTTCAGTAGAGATGCAGTGGACAGAGCAGGGCCACCAGGAGAGGCTGGCAGGGGGGCTGGAGGGGACACAACACAACTTTAGAAGTGCCATGGGCACAGCACCTGCACCCTACAGCCTTCCAGACTGCCGCATCCCACAGTCCTGGCCCAAGCATTCTTAACTGAATTCTGGTTCTCTGCACACAGGTTCTTGGATGTTGTACTTTCTTGGGTCAAGTTCACCTTAACTTATACATGCCCTTTGGGAAGTTTCCTTCTTAGAACCTCAGGGATGTGACTGTTTCTTTGAATGGACTCAGATGACTCTTATACAAGGGGTGAGGGACTGTGTGAATATGTGGTTCAGGAAACAGAGACAAAGGGCAGCGACCAACACTTTGCAACATCCACAGTTTGCTTTCCATAAAAATAAGGATGTATGACAGTCAGGTGACTGCTTCTCTTAGGTCAGATTCTTTCTCAGGTGGCTCCTCTGTCCCTTAAGCAAATCAGGGTCTTTTATGCTTGCTTCCACCAGTCTGTGAGGTATAAGGCTGGGCTCCTGTTATGCTTGCAGTCTTGTAAGGCCATGGTGATAACTGGGCATCCTAGCATCTAGCTGACAGGAGAGGAGGGGGCATGACTGGAACTTTTGATATGTATGTGGTCTACATCTTGTTTTCTAGATTTTTCCATCCACAGTGGTTTTCCCCATCAGCTTTGCATATGTGCCTTTGGTAAGATCTGGCAGCGCAGGATCACACTAAGAATTTGTTGTAATCTTCCTATGGGTGTCATGGCAGACTTCAGGCTAGGAGAAGGCCAGTGAGCAGTACTCTGAGGCCCCGACAACCAGATCCCAGCAACATGAACAGAATTAAGTGTGAATAACGTTATTCCTGTACTCACTTAAGGTTTGCCCCAGTATTTTCTGTCTGGTTTTCTTTATCAAGTTCTGTATTTTACAAACATTTACAAGTTTGTTTCACAAAATAATTTGTAAATAGGAATGATTAACATTTTTCTGCCATTGTTGGTTAATTTTGTGTGAATTCTCTTTTTTAAAAGTTCATAGCACATATAGCCTCTCCTCCTTCTCTTCATGATGCAAGTCAGTTCATGCTCAAGTAGATATTTGAACAGCTCTCTTGGCTGTCTCCTCTATCGTCTCCTTGGGAGATGTCTTTAGCTTCTTTAATTCAACACCTTCTAGCTGGGAACGCTCACTGCTACCCCTGCTCCCGCATCACTGCGTGTGAAAGCCATCCATTCGTTCTCCTCTGAAGTCAGTTCTACTTTCCTAACTTATTTTCAATAAGCAACGGGGCATCTTCATGAAACTCCGCTCTGTCCTCTAAACAGCTTCTGCACAGTAAGTCATACCTTGTAATAGGGGATTGGTTTGTATCAGCATAATGTGATAAACCATTGGGTTAGTTTCCATTACTTGCTCTTGAGTGGCGTACGCTAATTCACTGGCCGTCCCTTTCCTCAGGCTGGCCACACTGACAATAGTAAGAGTACATTGCAAAGAGTAGCAGCGGTCTTAGCTGGGATGTGGAGGCAGAAGGGTCTGATGTTTGGGGGAAGCCTGGGATGGTGTCTCAAAGAAGCAGAGAAGAGTCTATTTTACAAATAATTTGTTATACTTCAATGTGATGTAACCAAACAAAGCTACTGCTCGCTATAGTCAAGGTTGGATGGCTTCCTGAGACCCTCACATTTAGTCCTCAGGGTGGCATTCAGGCACACACTCTAGTGTGTAATGTCCTGCTAGAAGTCCTGTTTTGTGGGGAGAAAAGAAAACCCATGGAAACAAGTTCCACCTGGTGGAAACCAGGGACAAAGCTTCTCTTTCCAGAACAGACATCCTTGTGTATCTGAACGTTCGATTTAGGACATCCTAAATGTCTGTCATCTGTCATCTGTCTGTCCTGTGAATGTCCCCTAACTCCTTTTGGCATCAGGCATAACTGTAAGGGCTGGAGCAGGCAACATGGAAAAGAGGGTGGCCAGTGGGGCTTACCTTCAGGAAGCCATGGAACAGGTAAATAAATAGATGACGTGATTTGAAAATAGAGCTTAATGTCACTTTTTGTCAACTTGATACAGACCCAGGAAGAAGGAATCTCAACTAAGGAATTGTCTCCATCAGATGGGCCTGCGGACATGTGTAGAGATCTTGTTTAAGGATGCTGTGGGAAGGCCCACCCCACTGTGAGGTACTATCCTTGGGCAGGTGGGCCTGGGCAGTTTCAGAAACAGAAAGGTAGCTGAGCAAGCCAGGAAAAGCAAGCCTGTGAGCAGCGTGCCTGGATGATCATGGTTCTCAACCTATGGGTCGCGACCCCCTTGCAGGTCAAATGACCTTTTCAGAGGGGTCAGATATCCTGCCTATCAGGTATTTACATTATGATTCATAACAGCAGCAAAACGACAGTTATGAAGTGGCACCAAAAATAATTCTATGGTTGAGGGTCAGCACAACATGAGGAACTGTATTGAAGGGCCTCCGCATTGGGAAGGTTGAGAACCACTGCTCTATAGTCTGGGCTCAGCTTCCTACCTGGAGTTCCTGCCCTGACTTCCGTTCACTACGGACTGTTATCTGTAAGTCCAAGCAACCCTCTCCTCATCTAAGCGGTTTTGGTTAGCGTTTCATCACTAATGTCACAGCAGCAGTGGCGCTAAAAGGAAGGGGTGCCACTGAACAAAATGAAGGAACACGGCAGGAGCCGGGTAAGTAGTAGGGGCGGGACTTCCTGGAAAAGCAAGCTTTTGCAGGCATTTCACGCCAGCGTGTAAGCCAGTACGTAAGCAAGGTGGAGAGGGAGGAGCCCTCCCGGTGAGAGAATGGAAGGAAAGTGTATCTCTGTTTTCACTAACTGAAGCTTAGCATTTCCTCCAGAAATGGCTGTGGACAAACGGTGGCAATACCAACAGCATCTGGGACTCTCACGTCAATCAAAACCAGACACTCCTATATCCTAGGACATTTGCTGCTGATTTCTGGAAATACCACTCGTGCATGTCAGGACATCACGTTCACACGACGGGCCTAGCAATGGCTATGGCACCAAAAGTGCCTGTTAGAACGTATTAAATCTGCAGGGCCTCCTTGCCATCCACACAGGGCTACTGAATACTCGGCTGGAGGTGTGACCAGCTAGGAAAGAGAAAAGGCTGGAGAAGGAAGTGTGGACAGTCGATGTGTAAGGCCGTGGATATGCATCCCCGTAACTCTGGAGTCAATACTCTGAGGCTCCAACACTTAGAGACTTGAAAGGAGGGAGGAGCTGGCAAAGTTGGGCAAAAAGTAACAGTCAGTAAGACAGGAAGATTGTACAGATCTTTAATGAGATACTGAGAAAGTAAATTTGAGTGATAAGATATATTTTAGTCCAGAACATTTTAGTTACAACATAAACCACAACAAAGAGAAGGATGCTAGGCCTTCTGGCATAGTTTGACACCATAGCTTAGCAGAGCGGGGTCCTAGATTTAAGGACTCAATATTTGTATCTTAATGTACTTTCTCAGTCTTTGTGTTCTTGGTTAAGTTGGTTAGCTATTGTGATATCACCTCTTGATAGTTTTCCTGCCTGAGCCAGGCGGTGGTGGCACACTCCTTTAATCCCAGCACTCTGGGAGCTGAGGCAGGTGGATCTCTGTGAGTTCGAGGCCAGCCTGGTCTACAGAGCTAGTTCCAGGACAGCCCTGGTTACACAAAGAAACCCTGTCTCGGATTTAAAAAAAAAAAAAAAAAAAAAAATCCTGCCTAAAATTGAGATGTATCATGTAGCCGACTTCTCGCGAAGACAGTGAAAGGCCTCAGATGTTCACAAGAGAAAGTAGATTGCAATGTGCTTACCTGTAATGTGATTAAAAATCAGGGTAGGGGAGGCACCAGGCGCCGGGGTGGGTCGACTGTTGCAGTTCGGCGAGCGCAGTGCACGTGCACTGTGGCGGCCCGGGGTTGGGAGCAGGTGGCCCCGGGCGAGGAGCAGGGGTCGGGAGGCACGATCTGGCTCAGGCTGGACCGGCAGGCCCCATGAGTAGCCTTGGCAGCCGCACGTACCTTTGTTAAACTTGCAAAAGACACCTGGATGGTGGATTAACAAGAATACTGACCCGTGGGAAGCTTCATATCTGAAAATACTGGATTTTCACCCTCGTCCAGTAGCAGCTGTTCACATAAATACAGATGAATGAAGACCCCATTCGGGAAGACATCTGGCCAGCGGTCCAGAGCTGATGCAGGCCATGCTGGAGTATCTGCAAGCATGCTGAAGAAGACTTCCATATTTACGTCTACGATTTGGTGAAAACGTCCTCAATTGGCATCACAAACTTTGCCAAATATGTGGAACTATTAAATGTGTAACTTGTAGACATAAAGACCAGATTGCTTTCCAGTTTAATGAAAGCTTAGATGTCCCTGCGAACCCCAATCTCCACCAGCAGAGCTGGCGTTGTTCTGAATCGTGCAGACTGATTCCAACACAAGGCATCTATGAGAGGAGTCCTCCCTCTTCAGATCGGCTGTAAGGGGAGTCCTCCCTCTTCAGATCGGCTGTGAGGGGAGTCCTCACTCCTCAAGGCATCTGTGTGAGGGGAGTCCTCCCCCTTATAAGAAGGCTCTCTGTTAGGGGTCACAAGCAAGGTGGTAAACGTTAAGCTAGTATCACAGTCATTTAAATCTGGATAAGTTGTAACCATTTTTTCCATCACTTTGATACGCTGTCTTATTCTGCTGCCACAACGCAAACATAGTTTGTTATTTTTGTTACCGCCTTTTTTGAGGGATTATGTATCTATAGCTACCTGTCTAGATGTGCATCTGTCTGCCTAGGTATACATGATACACACACACACACAGAGGCACACAGGCACTCACCGCTGACACTCCTTTCCTTGTCAAGTGGGATGGGGATGGATAATGTTTTCTCCAGTCAACAGGAGTGCTTGACCCAAGTCAGTCATATTTATAATATGACTTTGTTTAAAATTAAATTTGGGCACGGGAAGCACACAGGGACATTAAGTTGTTTCATAGGTCAGAATTCATAGTACTATTTTGATCTGGAGGCTTTTAGCTATGAGTCCAGGTATAAATTAGCCATAAACAGTCAACAACCCACAGTAGAATTTAGTAAACTGTTGAGAAATCTGGGTAAAAGGCTGCCTTCAATTCTAAGCTTTGTTTTCTATGTTTCATTTGTTTCTTGTTTCGTTTTTTTAAAGTTATTGTTCTGTTACTCTTTAATCATAAGTACTTGTAAAATAAAGCCCAGGTCCTTGGCTCACATGGAAAAAAAATCAGGGTAAAAGCCAGACATATACCTGTAATCTCAATACCTGGTGGGGGTGGTGAGGCTAAAGGGTTGAGAGTTTGGGATAAGCCTGGGCTACAGAGCAAGACTTTGTCTCAGATGAGGAAAGCAAAATTCAGGGTGGAACTTGAGCCAAGTTCAATCAGTCCCTAACATGGATCCCAATGTCATCAATCTAGGACTCTATTACAATCATGGGGCCTATCCTAGACGAGAGTGTGGGAGAAAAAAACTTCATCTTCAGCAACTTCGGGTCTTATTTAGGCACTTTTAGCATAACTTAGTCAGGTCCCCAGATGAATATCCCGAATCTGACTTCCTCAGGGGTCCCCCATGCTGGCATTCTTTCCTAGATACTGTCTTCATTTCCCCTTCCCCCAGGGCTGTATCTAGGGGATGTGTGCTATTGACTCCCTGACTCTGGCTCCCTCATCAGCAGGCACAAAGTCTCCTGCTGTTATAAAAGCAGCCTGGGTTTTCCTATGGGTATGTAGGTCTTTATTTCTCACCCTTCTCGTTGTCTACAGCTCAGTGTGCATCCCTTTTCCTTTCCCTTCTCTGTGTATGGCTCCCTCCCAGCCATGCTAAACTTTCCCAAATAATAAAGTAAAAAGAGTTTAAGACAAAGAATTAAAGATCTGTGTTCTGAGTCCATACTATCTCAACTTAAGTGTCTGGATAGGTAGCCGGGCGGTGGTGGCACACGCCTCTAATCCCAGCACTCGGGAGGCAGAGGCAGACGGATCTCTGTGAGTTCGAGGCCAGCCTGGTCTTCAAGAGCTAGTTCCAGGACAGGAACCAAAAACTATGGCGAAACCCTGTCTCGAAAAAAAAAAGTGTCTGAATAGGTTGCTTAAATATAGAGAAGGTCTGGGAAATAGCTTGGTGGGTCAATAGCTTGGTGGGTCAAGCATTTTCCTTGCAAGCCTGAAGACACGAGTTGGTTCTTCAGCACCCAGGTGAAAATCAGGGCGTGGTGGTGCACACTTACATCCCCAGCCCTGGAGAGGCAGGGACTGCTTATATTTGGGGATCATTAGCTAGTCAGTTTAGCCTAATTACAAATCTCAGCCAATGAGAGACCTTGTCTCAAAAACACAAGGTAAGTGGCTCTCAAAAATGATATTTAGGCTTGCCCTCTAGTCTCTACACACACACACATACACACGGAAAACAGGATCTCCCTTTCTACTTTTAAAAGCATATGGCTGACATGAGCCCTGGGTTTCCTCCCACCCACATGCCATTGTTATGATCTTTCCCAGCTGTGCTGAACTTTCCCGTCATAAAATAGAATTGCCATAAAATAATTTGCGCACATATGGGCTGGCGGTGTATGTGTGTGGTGCACGCGAGTGTGAGCGCACGTACCCACATGTGAACCTGTGAAGGCTTGAGAAAGACACAGAACGTCTTCCTCTATCACTCTGTGCCATAATCCCTTGATTTTGTTAAACCAAAAACTCATAGCGATCTTCCCTCAATGCTGTGGTTGCGAGTAAACACACCCATGCCCATTTTTTTTCTTTCTAAAGTGGTTACTAAGGTCTAACTTATGCATGTGAACAAGTGTGCTTCCTCACTGATCCACCTCTTAGTCATTATCACTATTCTGACGGACAAGTCATGCGGGTACACTCTTCCTTCCCCAAGCTGCATTTTGTCCGAGTGTTTATCATAAAATAAACAATAGGAAGCAAACTGGGCTGGACCTATTGAGTATATTTCAATCCAGAGGGAATCAGCTGGGGAGGTAGGGGGTGGGGAGAAAACAGATAATCGGCTCCATGGCTCCTTCCTTTCCTTTACTGGCCTAGGATTGCCTCCGACGCCCTGTGAAGAACTAAGGTGGTAGGAAGTCCTTGCCAGCCAGCAGAGCTTCATTCTAGTTTCTAGAAGGTGGCAGGAGTTCCCAGGGCTCTGCTAGTCAGAGGGCAGCCCAGCATCCCGGGTGCTTGCAGCGTCCTGATGGTAAAAGCAAAACAGAGGCTTTGCCTATGCACTGTTGTCTTCCTGAATCTTCCAGAATTATCCAGGCAAGGTACAGGCACAGGATGACCCAGTGACCTTTAAAGGCTTAGCTGATGTCATTTCCAATGGGTCAGAGAAAGAAGTCCTCTGAAAGAGAATGGGGACGGAAATGTCATGCGCCCATCACCCTTGAAAGTCTGGAGAGGGAATAGCCTATGGGGCTGTAGAGCACTGGCTGGCTGGTTTCCCTGGGGTGAGAAAATACATATTAACGGGCTGGCTGGGGACTTTGTAGAGAAGAGCCCAAAAATCAGACAAAGGGTACTGAAAAATAGGATACATCACTGAGATGGTCAGTTCTCTGAGATGTCTAGCATTTGATTAAACTACGAGGGTGAGCTCCTTTAAACTTTCCGTCTCCCCCGCTGTGTTCTGCAGGGCCGCTGCAGATTGCTGGCTTTGACACAGCCGTCATTCGGCCACCCATGATGGTCTGGAAGAGTCCCACTGCTGAGTTAGCAGGATTCTTCCACGTGACTCATTGACTCTTCATCGTCACCAGTGCTAATCTAGTCAGGAAGCTCTTGGGCTGTACTGAATCTTGGATGTTATTTTATTGATTCTTTTGTGGGCTGCATGCAAAATATCTGCCTTTAGATGGAACCCAGATGTGGGCGAAGTTTCTGGTCAAACTGCAGTCCTTCCAGCTATGAAATGGTGTCATAGTGTTCTCTCTCAGAACAGAGCTGTTTAGTCTTTGAGTTAGAACTGAAAAGCTCATGGCAACGCGTGGCTTGACATCTTAGGCATACTGGTTCAGTTTGTGAAGAGCCAAAGTTATCCACCACTCGACGACGACGTAAGGCAACTGTCAGTGGCGAAATTGCCTGTGTCTGTCATGCAGCTATTCCTCAATGTGGTATGAGGTTAAGAGGGGGTTAGGAAGTCACTAAGTTATGTGGACTGTTGGTGCTACAAGCCTCTCGTGTTCTCACTGAGAAAGGGATGTACACAGTGGAGAACTAATGTGTACGGAGACGGGAGGTTAACCATCCGGCCAATGAGAATGTTAGGGGAGGTTAGCTGTCTATGAATAAATGGTGATTGCTTACCGACAACAGAGGCTGTGATGACCTAAAGTGGTGTGACCACTTTCTGTTCTGTGGAAAAATACAGCATAGACTCTATGCCCCTGTTGTATTGTCTGCACACATACACATTTCCTCCAAATACTCTTGTGGATGGAAGGCTAGGGCAGTGTAGACTTCAGAGTGGAAACAAAATATGCCAATGTAATTCAGATTTTGAAAATCCAAGGTGAATCTTGGTGGCTCAGTATTAGAGACCTTACCCCAACCTTCCCAGCAAGTTTTGTTAAGGAACAATATTTTACAATGTGGAAAGTAATATCTATCTAGCAGTTGACCATTGGACTTCTAACATTTGCAATGCAGGAGGGCTGCTGAGACTATTTGCTTTATTGTATCCATTCGGGTGTTGTGTTTTGGTAAATTTAATTTCTTTTATAGTAAGTGCTAAGTCTGAGGCAATTGCTTTAACGTGTGTAAAGGAAACATTAAATTGAAATAAAGAAGTTTTCCAAAGTTTGACTCTCTTTGAATACAACCATGTGATGCGTCTGTCCATAGGGAAACAGGTTAGTTCTGGTTGCTTTGTTAATATATTTGAATATTTGCTCCTAATAAGCAGTCATAAGTGATTTGAAGTCTTTTTTCCTCCTATGGAAAACCAGCATCCTCTCTAAAGAGAATGTGGCTACAAAACTGACTGATGTCAAGAGCGTCCGAACAGTAATGGTTAGAATAGTGGCCTGGTAATGTGTTCAGCTTAAGCAGGACAAGCAACATAGCAACGGGGAAGACAGATTCATTCTGAAATCAAACCAACAACACCATAGGGAAAAGCAAGGTCTTGTTATAATGCTATACAAGGAACTAAAATATTAAAGGAGAAGAGTTATTCTTTGTCCTAAAATCCACGGTGTAAACTGGATCCTGAGTCTCCCTTTTATTGTGACGTTTGGAAAGCTCTTGGGAACTGACATTCTACGCTGGAAATCCTGAAGGAATGGACGTAACGGGCTTTGCCAGGCAGGTGCACATGTGCTCAGGTTACCTGACAACATTTGTAGTTGGTGGATTGACTGCATCACTTCCTACAGGACAAAGTTACCCCTAGATAACTCTGGGGCTGAATGCAATGCATGGGAAAATTCCTTTTGAATGTTTAGAGTGCAGTGCATTCTAAATTAAGGACATGTTATTATAAGTCACATGTAAACAGGACGCACTACAGTGGTTTGGGACTCATTTTTATGTGAAAATTGCTGTGGTGTTTATTATAAACTAACTTGATCAGGTCAGATATCCCCTGTCACTGACCCTGAATAAGGAGAAATTAAAATTTGTTAGCTGCAACTTTGTTTTCAGATACCAGAAACCCAAGGCTAAGATTCTAAAATGGATGGAGAATGTATTGTTGTACTCTGTCAGTCTTTCCTTCTGCCAGTCCATCTGTCTGTCTGTCTTTCTTTCTAAGTTGACCTCATCTTTGTAACTAACTTTAAGAGGTAGGAAAGATGGCATTTTGGTCAGTGTCCTCTAGAGAAGCAGCCAACTGTCTATGTGTATGTATGTTATGTGCTGGATAGATTTATGTCAACTTGACACAGGCTAGCGTCATTGGAGAGGAGGGAGCCTCGATTAAGAAGATTTCTCCATAAGACGGGGCTGTATACAAGCCTGTAGGATATTTTCTTAATTAGCGTTGATAGGGAAGGGCCCAGCCCATGGTAGGTAGTGCTTTCTCTGGACTGTTGGTCCTGGGTTCTTTAAGAAAACAGGCTGAGCAAGCCATGGGGAGCAAGTCCGTAAGCAGCACCCCTCCACGGCCTCTCATTAGCCCCTGCCTTCAGGATCCTGCCCTGTTGAATGGAGTTTCTGACCTGACTTCCTTCAATGAACAGTAATGTGAAATCATAAGCCAAATAAAGTCTTTCTTCCCCAAGTTGTTTTGGTCGTGGTGTTCCATCACAGTAATATTACCCGTACCTAAGAAGACAGTGTGTACATACATTTACATGATATATTTTAAGAAATTGGCTCCCAGGATTATAGGGGATATAGATCCAAATTCCACTAGACTGGAAAGCCAGGTGAAAGAAAACACTTAAAGTTGAAAGCCCACCAGACTGGAGAATTCTGTCTGACTTGAGAAAAGTTAGTGTTTCTTCTATGCAGACCTTCGCCTAGCTGGGTGAGCCCTCTGTCCCATCATGGAACGTAATCACCTTTCCTGAACCACAAATGCTTAAGTATTAATCTCATTAAAATGCTAAGAATGATGTCTGCTCCTGTATCTGGGCATCATGATCCAGGCAACCTGGCACATAACAGTAACCATCATAGGTAGATGGTTTTCAACCACCCCAAGTCAAATGAGTAACACAAGCAGAGAAGTAAAGCTTTTTCCTCAAGGATCCATATACCAACCCTCCTATGACCTTGGTGGTATCCCCTGGCCAACCCTAGGTCAACCCTTGTCATGATTGACAGTCCCGATTAACCTCATGGAGGGATGGAGAGGCTTTTGCACATGCTCTGTAACCATTCTGTTGTGTTATCCCCTGACCAGCTGACCACCTGGGGCATAGAAAATTATCCTGTGAATGGGTTGTTGCTGTGGAAAATTTCAGTCTATGCAAAGTCACATGGTTGGGGAAAGGTATATGGGACTAACGGCCATGGAGTAAGGAGTATGTGGTAGGGAACCAATCCTTGTCCCATGGGAGAAGAAAATGGGTTTCAGCTATGTAACCCGTGACCCATCCATTGCTCACAAGATGAAGTCACAGCAATAGTCAAGTGCCTGACAGCAGGAGAGCTGCCCCAATTTGCTTCCTGTTGTGGTGTGTGTCTTAGTTACTTTTTTTTATTGCTCTGATAAAACACCATAACCAAGGCAACTTATAAAATAAAATGTTTAATTAGGCTTTGAGTTATAGAGGATTAGAGTCCATGATGTTGGAGCAATGCCATGGTGCCTGGAAGAGCTGAGAGCTCACATCTTGCTCAAAAATCAGAAGGCAAAGAAGACACACTAAGAATGGCACGAGCCTTTTGAAACCTCAAAGATGCCACCAACAAGGCCACAGCCCCCTAATCCTTCCCAAACAGTTCCACCAACTGGGGAAGACGTAATCAAACATATGAGCCCATGGGGGCAATTTTCATCCAAACCATTACACTGTGCTTAGCACAATGACCAAGAACAGCTTTGGGGAGGGAAAGTGTTCATTGCAGTTTATGTTTCCAGGTCACACTCCATCACTAAGAGAAGTCGGGGCAACAACTTAAGACAGCAACTGAAGCAGAAGCCATGGATGAACACTGCTTACTGGCTTGCTCTCTGACTTGTTCAGGTAGCTTTCTTACGTAACCCAGGACAACCTGCCTAGGGATGGCACCATCCACAGTGGGCTGGGCCCTCCTATATCAATTGCCAAGAAAATGTCACACACATTTGCCCACAGGGCATCTGATTTAGACAATTCTTCAATTGAGATTTTTTTCTTTCTGGAAGACTTTAGAGTGTGTTGAGATTTCAGTTAACACGAACTAGGACAGGTACTGTTCCCAAATTATTTGGAATCTTTCTTAGTTGAATAAGGCTCCCCAGATTTCAGTGTGCATAGCGGAAGATCAGAGGAAGTGTCATTATTTTTTCTGTGTTATTAGCTATATATAGGTACATTTGGAAAGTAATTTAAATTTACTATTGATCTCTACTTAAAAGAGATATGAATACTGATGAGTTTATTTCCAGCCATTTGTACTGGATATGTGAAATATGCTTACACCTAAACTAACTGTAACAGAAAATATAAACCAGCAGTGCTCTCTCAGGGGAAAGAGCTTGAGACGCAGTAACATATTCACCGCACAAACAACTTATCCCTGTACTGCTTTGTGAATTCCAATCTTCCCTCTTCCTGCTGGGATCCATTTTTGTTAGTCATTTCATTCATTCATTTTTGAATATGTATAATTTCCCAGGTTCTGGAAGATGCTAGGGATATACGGATGAGTAGAAAAGGCAAGATTCGCAAGAGCCAGGAGGACTTCAGCTTGGGTACTTGTATCCAGCCTCACTTGGCCCCCTCTGATGCCCTTCGCTTCCTTCACCTTATTCCTTTCATCTTGCAATGTTTATTTATAGTTAAAACTACTAAAACCCTTTTTGGAAGAAGAGAGAATATAAATGAGCTAACAGTTCTCATTTTGTGGTGTGAGTTTGTCTATTTTAGCCAATGCATTTTGTTATCTCAATAAAACACCTCATTAAATAATTTTTTCACCAATGTTGCAGTTGTATGGCTGGGGCAGACTGAGGGGCCACTGGTGGTGGCACTGGGATTTGTCTCTACTGCATGTACTGGCATTTGGGGATCCTTTTCTCTTTGGATGTATACCTTGCTCAGCCTAGATATAGTAGGGAGGGCCTTGGACCTTCCACAAAGCAAAGTGACTTATCCTCTCTGAGGATTGGATGGGGTGGGGTAGGAGGGTGTGTGCAGGGAATGGGAGGAGGGGAGGGAAAGGGAATTTGGATTGGTATTTTTTTTAAGAAAATCTAATAAATAAAATAATATTTTTTTCAAACAAGATTAAAGGTAGACACATAAACTGGGTAAAACCCATCTAATTTGTCCGTCTAGACACTAAGTCCCAGAGTGGGAAGAATCAGATGGGCGGCCCCCTTAAAGGGATGTGGAGCACAAATTCTAATTGGTCTTAAAGATAAAAGCTCAGAGTCATCTATGGGGGAGAGGGTGAAAGCTGAAGGAGCAGAAAAGGAGAGCGGGCAGCCACTAGAGTTCTTACCTTTGCCAATGCTCAAACCAGAGGGGCGATCCTGTTCCTACAAATCCTCAGACTGCATCTCAGACTGAGTCCTCAGACTGCCCTGAGCTCCTGTCCTCCCACACCTTACATTCCTCTGTCCGCTCAGCCATATCACTCCTGTCTCCACCTCCCCAGTGCTGGGATTAAAGGCATGGGATCCCAAGTGCTGGGAGCACCTTTGTGTGAGCTCTGTTTCTCTTTTAGACAAATTCAATCTCAGTAGCCCAGGGTGACCTTGAACTCACGGAGATCTGTCTGCCTCTGTCTCTCAAGTGCTGGAATTAAAGGTGTGTGCCACCACTGCCTGGCCTCCATGGCTAACTAGCAACTTAGCTCTGCACTCTGATCTTCAGGCAAGCTTTGTTAGATCACAAACAAAATATCACCACAGGGAAGCTTCTCAAATTTAACACCAGATACCTCTTCCATTTATTCACTACTGCTTTCGTTATTTCTAACAAAACCACTGAACTAATTAAATTTCACTACTCGAGAGAAGCCCAAGTTGGTCCACATTCTGTGTATTTATTTTTTCCACTTTCATGCATTATTTTTATTAGATTATTTAACTTTACATAATGAGAACTAATGAAAGATGAAAACCATCAAAATCTCTTATGGCTTTTAAAAATGTTTTTAATGGACATTTTCTTTTAAGAAATATGATATTCGTAAACCTTTATTACTGAATTACTTTTATTATAATGTTACTCAAATAATGTAAAGCAAGATATAAGCTCCCAAAGTTTATAGTTATTACATAGTTATAAAGCTGAAACAATCTATAAATGAAATAAAATAAAGCTATTAAACTGAAATATTCAAATGGACTATTTCAGTATGATGGGCAAGGATATTTTGTTGAAACTAAATTTCAAAAGCTGTCTAATGACTGACTTTCTTGTTCTTTTTTCTGACTTCAATTGTACTAATGTGATTTCAGTATGATTAATACCTGTTTCCCTAAGAATACTTTTCAATCCAGTGTTTCTCAACCTGTGGGTCAAGACCCTCACAGGGGTTGCATATAAGCCATCCTGCATATCAGATATCTACATTCAACTCGTAATGGTGGGAAAACTTCAGTTATGAAGTAGCAACAAAATAATTTATGGTTGGGGGTCACCACAACATGAAAAACTGTATGAAAGGGTTGCAGTATTACAAAGGTTAAGAACGACTGTCTCAAGATAATCTTTGTAGCACAAATAATAAAAACCCAAAGACCGATATTGGGGTTCAACCAATCAGAAAAGCAAAGCAGCCAGTCACTAGAAAGATCTTACTTACCTCTACCAAGACTCAGACAAAAGGGTGATCCTGCAACCCTCTCCACCGACCTCAGACTCCACACTCCAGTGAGTTCCTGTCTCTTCCCCTTTATGTTCCTCTCTCTGCCCAGCCATATCGCTCCTGTCTCCACCTCCCTAGTGTTGGGATTAAAGGCGTGTGATCCCAAGTGCTGGGATCATCTTTATGTGGGCTCTGTTTCTCATTTAGACAGATTCAATCTTGTGCAGCCCAGGGTGGTCTTGAACTCACAGAGATCCGTCTGCCTCTGTCTACTGAGTCCTGGGATTAAAGATGTGTGTCACTACTTCCTGGCCTGTATGTCTGATTAGTATGGCTACATTGTCCTCTGATCTTCAGGGAATCTTTATTCATTGAAATACAAATAATATACCACTATAGGTCTTAACTTCTTTTATTTATTTATTTACTTATTTATTTATGTATTTATTTATTGAGATAGGGTTTCTCTGTAGCTTTGGAGCCTGTCCTTGAACTCACTCTGTAGATCAGGCTGGCCTTGAACTCACAGAGATCTGCCTGCCTCTGCCTCCTGAGTGCTGGGATTATAGGCATGTGCCACCACCGCCTGGCAGATCTTAACATTTTAAAGACTGTTTTTCAGCTCTGCAGTATTTCACTTCATACATAATCAAAGCCATGTGGTAATATTTCATTTGTATTTTAATAAAAAAAAAAAGCTTGTCTGAAGATCAGAAAGTAAAACAACCACACTGATCTGCCTTACAGACCTGGCAGTGGTGACACACACATTAAATCCCAGTAGTCACACTAGTTGTCATAGAAACCAGGAAGTGGTGGTGCATGTCTTTAATCCCAGCCCTAGAGAGGAATATAAAATGGGAGGAGACAGCTCTCAGCTCAGTCTCATTCTGAGAACTCAGGAGGCAGGGTTGCCATTTTGGACTGAGGTAGAGTTAAAAGCCAGTGGCTGGCTGCTTTGCTTTTCTGACCTTCAAGTTGAGCCCCAATACCTGTCTCTGGGGTTTTTATTAATCATGTGACAGAACTGTCACTGTGAAATCTGTGAATCCCAACTTTTCCAACCAGTGCAGTCAAACCAATCTATCTAGACAATGGCCTTAGCATCATGGAGCCTTTGAAAGGGGCGTTAGTGGGACAGCCGATTGCTGGTTGGCTAAGGCGTAGAGAAAGCCCTTTGCTTCCAGTTTACTCTTACACTGGCTGCTAATGGGATTCTGCGAGCTGGTGACATAATGGTGGGATCTGCTTACAAGAGCGGTGGGGCGGATTCTTTTGAATGTCAGACTTGGGCCGTGAATCAGTGAGCTCACCTTCTCAGCACTACATGGATGTATTCAGATGTTTGCATGGCTCTGATAATTTCATTTTCTAAAGATTACCATTGAAATTAATACATAATATTTCTTTGGGAAAAAAAGAAATAAAGACTCTTGCCAGACTCCAAGAAACGCACAATTTCAGAAATATCACTAAAGAGAATATTTCATGTCAGGTAAACTTCTGTAAGATAGAACCACAGTGACACAGGCAGAGATAAAGTGGAGGTAAATCAATAGATTGAATCATTCAGAAGAGAACCGAAATGACTATGCTTTGAATTTGGATTTCAGTGAAATTATTTGTTGTGGGGGCGGGCTTTACGATTTCCTATGCTCAGGCCACCAGCCAGTGTATCAGTCAATTTCCTGTTACCTG
The DNA here is from genome assembly GCF_950005125.1 of Chionomys nivalis. Taxonomy (NCBI): domain Eukaryota; kingdom Metazoa; phylum Chordata; class Mammalia; order Rodentia; family Cricetidae; genus Chionomys; species Chionomys nivalis. The sequence goes on along the minus strand of NC_080097.1, from coordinate 37,836,010 downwards.
CAAGATGTAGGACTCCCAGCTACTTCTCCAACACCGCATCTGCCATGCTCTCTGCCATCATAATAATAGTGGACTGAGCCTCTGAAACTGCAAACAAGAAATCCCAAATAAATGTTTTTCTTTATAAGAGTTGTTGTGGTCATGGTGCCTCTTCACAGCAATAGAAACCCTAACTAAGATAGTCTGTGTAGTGGTGCAGTGATGGTAGCTGATTGCAAATAAATAAATAAATAAATAAATAAATAAATAAATAAATAGCCATTGTAGGAGGAAGAGTTGAGCTCTGAAGAAAAATGTTGTCTGTTCTTTGGTATTCCTTGGGGAGCAGATCCTGCTAGTTTCCTTGACTAAGTGTATTTGGAGAATAAAGACTAGAATGACTGTAGAAAGGAAAAAAAAACATGGATTTAAAAAAAAATCACATTTCATCTCAATTCTCCCACATGGTATATTAGGACACATGTAAGTGCCTGTCTTGCCTTTTCTCTGTTCTCACACAACCATCAACAAAGAAGATTCCTTTGACGTCAGGAAGTCTGACCATCTCTTCCCAGCCGCAAGCATTCAATTCTGCTGAGGGGGCCAGCAGCGCCTTCCCCAATCCAGTCAGTACTGACACTTGCCACCTGGCTGCAAATTGGGCTACCAGCAACCAGCTCCTCCCTGGAGTTTAATTCCTTGAGAGACTCACAGAACCCAGGGAAACTCATTTACTGGCTTGTTATAGAGGCATCTGTGAAGGGCACAGACAAGAGAGAGGGAAGGAGAAATCTCTACCCCATTTTGGGTGTGCCACCCTACAGGGACCTCTCTGCATCCAGTTGCCCCAGTAACTCTGTCCTCTTCAATTGTACAGAAATACCATATGATTGCCTAGGCCTGACCGTTTGCAGGCTGTGTCCTCCCTGTGCAGAGTTCTCTCCCGGACTCTCGGGAATGAGGAAAGTCTTGTGACGTAATTGTAGACTGAGTAGGTCAGAGTTAGTTATGAGATGGATGCTGTGGGCGGAATCCAAAATGTGTTCATCATTGTACCATAACAGTAAACAAAATACAATAGACCTTGGAGGGGATGACACCTGTGTGCTTCACTGGGGTAGAACAGGATGATCCCATGTTGTGTATAAATGCTTTGATGGTGATGATCTCAGGGAATCCCCGTTTCTTTGTCTCATTCATAAAGGGAAGTTAAAATGGAGCCAGAAGGGAGCTCAGGGACAATTTTAGCAGTTTGAAAAGGAGGAGGAGGAAGCAACAGCAACAGCAGCAAAAGCAGCATCAGGGCAGTCAGGCTATAAATCTCAACAACTGGCAGGAAGAGAGAGAAGGAAAGGGGAAGAGAAAGCAGCGCTTTTGAGGTGGGATCTGAGAGAGCAAGCATGCTCAGCAAGGCAGGTCCTCAGCGGCTGCACAGCAGAGGGGCTTCTGAGCCAGAAAGCTTGGTGTGATCGAGAAAGCACACAGCCTGGTGTGTTTGAGAAGCACACAGCCCGGCGTATTAAAGAAAGCACAGAACCCAGAGTATTAAAGAAAACACACAGAGTTTTTTGAGTTATACAAAGGTGATGGCGAGAGGCAAAAGGAAAAACTAGCTTAGTGCCAGGGCTACAGATGAGATCTGCACCTTAATCCAGGATGCTGTGCTCCAGGACAAGGAATTACATCAGTGGTACATGGCTAGAAACAGAAATGGAGACAGTTTCTTAAGAAAGGGACAGAATTCCTGAGCACAGAAGCAGGCTCATGACTGAAGGGAAGAGACCACAAAGTGTTGGTCCACAGAGTGTGGATCCCTTTACAGTATATCTACATAGCACCTGCCTTTCCTATCTGTTTTTTTGTTCTTGTTTTTAGTTACAGTCTTTTGAGATGAGGTCGCAACTATATAGCTCTGTCTGGCCTGGAACTTGCTCTTTAAGTCAGGCTAGCCCCGAAATCACTGAGTCCCACCTGCCTCTGTCTTTGGGTTTTATAGGAATTAAAGGTGTGTGTCACCATGCCTGGCTCTCTCCTATTTGTATTGCTCGGGCTTTTCTTGCACAAGTTCTGTTCATTAGATGAAGTCCTGGCAGGAAAGGCCTCTACAAACTGACTTCCTTCTAATGTTAACCTTGATTTCAGCTGCTCTTCTGCTACAGTGATGGGGGCGAAAATATAAACACTTAATTTCATTTGGGGGGGTCTTGGGGGGTTCAAAACACGGTTTCTCTGTATAGCCCTGGCTGTCCTGTAACTCACTCTGTAAACCAGGTTTGTTGAAGCAACCAACTTTGGCTAAGGCCTAGAGTAACTGACAGACCATTTCCAGAGGCAGGAAAATTTTGAGAACCGTCTTACCTTGTCTTGGCAAGGTTTGGCAGTCTTTTTTCTTGAATCCTACTTGTCCAGTCTGGACATCGTTCACTTTGTCAGTGGTCGAGGCACAGGCAGTTCCTTGCCCAAAGGCCAGTTGTGCCAAGAAGAAAACAAGCTCCCAGTGGAATGTCTTCAGTACTCAACATTCTCTCAGGAATAGATCAGTGTTGCCAGGAGCAATCGTGTCTCATATCAACAGAACCCTAAGTTATTTAAATGCCATGTTTTACAGATCTTTGAAGTTGTTAAAGATTACCTATTTATGTAGAATATAATCTCTATGTATCTAAAGGATCTAATTAATCTGACTATAAGTATAGAAAACATGAATGACTATTGACCTATAATACTTAATACCTATATAACTTAACTCCTTCAGCCAATAGCCTTTAAGATACCAGCCCACTTGGGCATGGTCTCATACTATAAATGTTAAGGTCAAGTGTGCTTGCTCTCTCTTCAGGCTGCAGGATTCAGTTCCTGTTCCCTGTTCATGCAGAGGACTGTGAATTGTGAGTCTACCCCTAAACAAAAACCCTTCGTTATACTCAATTCTGAGCTAGTGTGGGATTTCTTTTTAGCATCTGTCTTTATCTGGCACCCAACGTGAGGCTGGTATCTTAAAGACTATTGACTTAAGGAGCTCCCACAACACAGGGTGGCCTTGAAGTCAGAGATCCTCCTGCCTCGGCCTCCTAAGTGCTTGGATTAAAGGTGTGCACCACCACTGTCAAGACACAAACACTTCTTTTTTAATAAAGAGCACATCATTAGTGAATGACTTGCAAAGAAGATGGGCCAGGTAACTAAAGCACGGGGTGCAGGGGTAGGGCTTGGAAAAGATATTTAGATATTTGGAAATGACAAAAACAGGGTGACTGCTTAAATATATGCAGTGGCAAAACACACCACTGCTGTTGGGACCCACAGGGTTTGCCAGCTTATGGGACAAGGGAATGATGGGTCTCTGAGCACTACTTTGATGAGTGACAGCTGGTGATACCATGTCATGTTTCTGCTAAAGAGGCAGGAGTTGTGTTCCTATGCACACCAACTGCTGGAGCTGGTGGAGGGGTTCCCTCTCCAAACACTCCCCACCAGTTTTGGCCCTCAGCTCGAGAGGCCAGGAAAACATCTAGAGCACCTGGAAGGATTTGAGAAAAAAAGACCTTGTCCTTTTGAGCATAAAGATCACTTTCATTCTTACAAACAAAACCAGACCCTAAAGCCCTAAGATCCCTCACCCTTAGGAAGCTGAGGCAGGAGGACTGTTGTGAATTCGAGGCCAGTATGGGACACATAGCAAAGCATATCTCATCAAAAAAAAAAACAAACAAACAAACAAACAAACAAAACAAAATACCACATGATAGCTTTATTTTTAGTATCTATGCTTTGAGAAAATGTCTAAGATCCTTAAACTTTGATGAGATTCATAATGAATTATATATCACAAAAGGTCATAATTAAACCACAATTATAAGGGTGTATTTATTTGTTCCCCTCCAACACATGACAGACTTGGTTTTCATTCTGTCTAAAGCAACAGCTCCCGTGGATGCAAACCACAGGCTCCATCATGCTCCCATCAATTCCTGGAAGTCTTTTATTTACAAACTGGGGAAAGCTGCTGCAGGGGAATTACACTTCTGGCCTCTGCTTTAGCAGTCTTGCCAAATTATTGTCCAGCCTACCCTTGAAATGCTTTAGTGACAGGAAACTCACTATTAAAGGAAAATATTGTCTTTGAACCACCCCCACAGACATCACTGTTTTGAACTTATTCCCGTTTCCTTAGGTGGCTCAGGCAAGTCCCATCCCTCTCACAGATGACATTCCTCTGAAAACTGTGGACAACGTTGATGTCTTCCATGTGGTTTCTCTTTTCCAAGGCATCCTTATTCAGTCCCATGGAGTGATTATGAATTAGTGTTTCCTTGACATTGCTTTTTGAATATTTGAAGCTCTTGTGCTGACTCTGCCTCCGATCCACCCTCTTCTGCTTCCTGCCATCTTCTTTGCCCTTTTACCTCACCTCATTGTCCTGAACATTTGTTCTCTGGACATCTGCGCACTGTGCCTCATCAAGAGCTGCCCCACGAGGGCAGAAAATACACACACACAAGAGTTTGCTTCTCTGTGTCTCAGAACCAGAGTTAAAAGGTGGATCTCTGTCAGTTCGAGGCCAGCCTGCTCTACATAGTGAGTTCCAGGACAGCCAGAGCTACATAGTGAGACCCCGTCTTGAAAAAAGCAAAAAATAAAATTAAAATAAAAGAAAGAAGCTTTCCCAATACTGTTTCCAACCTTACTTACCTAACTTTGTCTCAGGGAGTGAGGTGTGCAGCAGGGACAGAAGGCTGGGACCAGGAGATCTGAGTTCCAGTCCTGGTGTTGCCTCCATAGTCTTGAGGTGCACCTGTGGCTGCTCTGAATCAGGTTCAGAAAGCCAGCAGCAGAATCAGATGCCGCTGTTTCACTCCTCGCGGGTCATCTCACTGCTTGCACAGCCCACCATACTCTGCCACCTCCCTCTACCGCAAGAAGCACGGTGACAGTAAGTTTAAGCTGCTCTCTGACCTCCTTGACTCCGCAGTGCCTTGTTCTTTTAACCAGCTTGTTTTGTTCACACCCTGATTCTCTGGTTTGCTTTTTTTTTTTTCTTTTTCTTTTTGTTTTTTTTTTTTTGGTTTTTCGAGACAGGGTTTCTCTGTGTCTGGTTTGCTTTTTATCATTTTCCTTCTGTATCACACGGCGACAGGAACAGAGCAGGCAGGCTCTTTGTTCTAAATCTTCTCAGTCTCCTTTCCCTCCATCATCAACCGTAATCGTGTCTCTGTCCATCCATCTTTCCTTCCAGTCTTAAAGGATGATTTATATTCCATTCTTTCTAGACCGGGAGTCTTGGAGTCTTGGTCCTTAATTCATTGCTTGTTTCTTTTCCTCCTCTCAGTCCTCACTGGCATTCCATGATTCCCCCCGCCCCCCACTCTCTCTCTTTCTCTCTCTCTTCCATCTATATGCTTAATTTCCATCATTCTTAAATAAATACTCACATCCCCTTGGTAGACATGCCCTGATTCCTTCCTGTTATGTGACTCTATTCCAGGAATATGTGAGAAAATATCTACTCACAACCTAGACGGATAAGAGACGACAGACCAAAGTATAGATGCCACCAAAGTCCAACTTGATGGACCAATAGCTTTCACTGGTGTGAATTACTGAAATATGTGTGAGAGGTTACTTCAAGAGCAAAAATGACTCCTTTGACATCTGCCATCACCAAAAGACCAACCCATTATGGGTGACAGCTTAGGAAATCCTGAGAACCTGGAGAACATTGCACAACCTGAAGGCAGCTCAACAGGTAGGAGGGTGTCTCTTCTGGGCAGTTCAGCTGGTCTGAGCCTCTACTAGGTGACTCAGCTGCCTTTCTGCGAACATCTCTCAGCAGGTCCTTACTGTCCATATGTGCTTGAGTGGGGAGGAACTTAATGAATTTGTTCAACTTCAGGAACTTCTTGAAGCTACTGTGTTGTTTACTTCCTGTACTTAATGAGCTTCCCAGTAGGATGGAATATTTTACCTCCCCTTAGGACTCCTGTTGCTTCACCCCCTTTGAGCAACCTGTGTCTTAAGGAACATCCCTTTAAGATGGATGGTTTTATCTTGGAGAAAATTGCTATATCTCATTTTCCTGTTCAATATTGCTAGTGACCACCAGCAGTGTCTTACAGCTTCCGTCGTCCTCACTTTACCCCATCTCAGTGGGTGCAGGCCCTAGAATCGGGCTTTGTCCCTTATTCTGCTTAGCCTCCTTCCTCATACCACTGTAGCCTTGCAAAGCATCAAATGTCATGTTCCCTGCCTGTGAGCCCGGCAGCTTGGTTGACTCAAGCCTGAGTTTTCCCTACACACCTGGAGCCTGTTCCCGTGTTAGCCCTGCATTGGTATGGGTGTGTCCCATGAAATGTCTGTCACAGACATTTATCCTCAAATCTGCATGTCAATAATGTGTGAGAAGTAGGACACATTGTAGGTGACTAAGTCATGGGAGCTCAGCCCATTCACGAAGTGATGGACTATGATGAGGACTGTGTTTATTGTGATGATGATGATGATGATGATGATGATGATGATGATGATGATGATGATGATGGGATAAGAATAAACTCTGTTGAAGCCTGCTTGCCTTGCCTTCCCATGTGATATCATCTGCCATGTTGTAATGCAGGAAGAATGTCCTCTTCAGAAGAGGAAATGCTGGGAAGATATCAGCACTGTGATCTTGGCTTTTCCAATTGTCAGAGTTATAGGAGATACATTTCTGTTGTTTATAAGTCTTGGTATTTTGTGATGGCAACAGAACAGGAAACAGATCCGAACAGGACTATTGGTGAGGTCCTGCTGCTCGCGAACAGATGTTTCTGACACAGGCGATTCTGTGGCTATGAAAAGAGCAAAGGCGGCTGGAAGGATGGCTCGGCCGTCAAGAGCACTGACTGCTCGTCCAGAGGACCTGGGTTTGGTTCCCAGCACCCACATGGCAGCTCACAACTGTCTGTAACTCCGGTTCCAGAGGATCCGACTTCCTCACACACACATGCAGGCAAAATGCACATAAAATAAAAATAAATAAAGTTTAAAAAGGAAAAGAACAAAGGCTTGGAGGTTCCACAAATGTGGGTTCATACTCTTGCCTTGCTATTCTGCTGGACTTGAACAGTCCTGAGGTCTCTGAGACTCACTATCCTTATTTTTAAGCCGTACTCATTGCTTTGAGGGTCAAAGGGGACAATGGATTTGAAGCCACATGGAAAGCACTTATGAGACAGTAGCTTTCATGAGAACTGTGTCTCCCTTCTGCAGATGACTGACACCCCAGTCATCCTGACTTCCAGCCCATCTCTCCAAACTGTTTCCAGAGCAGAGGCTTCTATTTCTCTCTCTCTTTCCCCGGGAGCTGTATGGGGAGTCTGGGTAAACATGCAACAGAGCCCCTCACAGCTTCACCCTCCTTGCTCCACTCCCACGTAGAGCCACTTGGATGAATACTGTGTTTCTTCCCACAGTTTCTGCTTTGTCTGTGAGGACCATACTATCCTCAGCTGTACAGTAGATAATATCTCACGGTGCAGCTATTATGACTTCTTGACCCCTTTACAGTCTCAGCTTGTGAGCTGATGGTGTAGCGAGTGGCGGAGCGTTTGCCTATCACGCACAGGGCCCTGGGCTCAATCCCTAGTACTTGAAAAAGTAAAATGAACCTGACTCACATTCTTCTAAGTCAAACTCAATTCTTCCAGGAATTTAGCCTACTTCGCATCTCTCAGCGTACAATTCTGCAGACTGACCTAAAATCTCCTATTATCAATACAGTTCCTTCAAACTCCTTTCTACTTCTGCCTTTTCTCAAGTCCACTTCATTGCTTCTCTGTTTTTTTAAATATATATATAAAGAATTACATATACTAATTTCTTACTGGAACAATGCCATAGTTTAGACCGGAATAGTTCGCAAAGGCCTACATATTAAAGGCTTGGATGCCAGCCAATGGCAGTATTGGAAGGTGGTGGAAGCTTCAGGAGATGAGGTCTCGTGGGAGAAAGCTAGGTTCTTGGAGTCATGCTCTTTAAGGAGGTATTAGGATCCCAGATCCTTCCTTCTCTCTCTTTGCCCTCTGCTGCCATGAGGTGACCATGTCCTCTTCCATAGCTCCCCTCCATGGTTTACTGTGCTGGCTGAGACCAATGGTGCCTGATGCCCACCGAGGTCAGAAGTGGGCATCAGATCTCCTGAAACTGGAGTCACAGATGGTCGTGAGCCACCATGCGGGTGGTGGGAATCAGACTTGGGTCCTCTGCAAGAGCAGCCAGTTCTCTTACCCACCGAGCCCGTCTCTCCGGATTCACTTGAAGTTAATTTATCTCATGCATTTTTTTCTATGTTGGGAAACTGAGTAAGGCAAGCAATCGCGCACACATCAACAGACTGGCAGTCCATTGCAGTGCCTACAAATTGCTGGCTCCCTGCTTTAGTCAGGTTTTCACTGCGGCCACAAAATTCTTGAGGAAAGTGATTTAAGACCGTGACTGTTTATTTTGGTCCACAGTTTCAAAGGCTTCAGTCCACAGTTGACTGGCTCTGTTGATCTGGGGTGTGTGAAACAGAACATCATGGCGCAAGAGCTGGGCGGGGCGGAGATGTGTAACCCGAGGCTGAAGAAGCATGCAGACTCCTTTCGCTCTTGTTCCATCCGGGTTCCCACCTGAGTGGACCGTGCTGCCTACATAAAAGCAAGTCCACTCCTTATCCCATTTCTCCAACATGGTAACTGTCTTTGGAAATGTCCTCATAAGCACACCCAGATGTATGCTTTAGTAATATCCTAGGCAGATTTCAATTCAAGTTACCAAGACCACACTCATTAACACCAGACTCAGAATGTACATGCACGGCATGTGTGGGCATGCCTAGTGGTACCTGACTCCCCTTGTCCCCCCTCCTCCTCCTTCCTCTCCTCTTCCTCCTCTTCCCTTTCCCCTTCTCCTTCCATTTTGTTTTGGCTTTTGATGTTGTTGTTAGATACAGGGCTTTTCTTTGTAGTTTTAGCTGTCTTGGTATTCACTCTGTAGACTAAGCAGGCCTCAACCTCACAGACTTCCACCTCCTGAGTGCTGGGGTTAAAGGTGTACGACCACTGCCCGGCTTCCTTCTCGCTCCTGTGATCACTAACTCGGCGACTGGAACCACCTCACAGCTAATCTCAAAACACAGATGCAGTTATCATCCACCTTCTCTTTCCTGCTGCTCCTTCTCCCGCCCTCCACCTCTCCACCCAGCGGTTGTTTTCATTTGTTCTTTTCCGTACTTTCTCCTGTCTTCTTCACATGCTTACAGTGTCTTCTCCAGGAACCCCGTTTCCTCCTAGCCGCCCTCCAGCTAGAGCCAGAGCACTCTTTCTGAGGAGGAGAACTCACACAGTCGCCTGCCAGGATGCCTCGACACAGGTCTTCTGCCAAAAGCAGGCACGGGCCAGCCCATGACCTTCACAATCGGGCTCCACCTTATTCTCTCATGCTCACCCCTTGCACAAAGCCCCCCAGATCCAGGCAGAGCAGCTTGTGGCCTCCGTTTAGTTTGTAATTCCAGTTTATCAACTGATCATTTTTACTGTCTCCTCTGCCAAGTAGCCCAGACCCACTTGAACTGTTTGGCATACGTAGTGATTCGATCCCAGAAAAATTCCTCTGGTGGCTATTTTTAGTCATTAAATGACAAACACCCTATGCTTTAATCATAGAGTTTATAAAATGTCGGAGGAAAACTATAACTATCTGTTGGCATCTCAGCAATGTTTTCAAGAGTCATGGCATAGTGATATTAGCGGAGAAGCCCTGAAAATTTTCTATTGAACAAGGGAAGGGACTAGCAGAGATAACACAAGGCACCAAGCACAGAAATATATGTTGTCGTATAATGACTTTTTTCCATCTTGCAGAACAACGTTTCTAATGAAGCTAGTGACAATTCCCAATCCCAGGTACCAAAAAGTTAAGTCTAAATGGGGGGATGATCCAAAATTTGGGGTGCTTCTCAGCGTCTAGAAGACGCTATTTAGAAATCCATGCTTGTCACAGAAAATGCAGTTATCGCTGTAGTCTGGATTTCGGATGTGTCTCTTTGCGATAGACGTGCATATTTGATACAGCCATGCCTTCCACTTCAGCTTCTGATTGCCATTAACGCCACAGCAGAACCTGCCCCCAACGCATACGCTATTTAGAAAGTTGGCACCTTTCTGGCTCTCTGCCACTGGGGATGGGTCAGACATGAAGCACACTCATCCGTCAGAGTCTACCACGCATGCACAGTCGGTGTGATGTGAGAGGTTCTCCATTTTCACTCACTTTCACTTTAATTGCAAACTGTTAGTGCGGGGGGGGGGAGGGATTTGCGCAAAGGGGTTATGCGAGCATGCCAAACTGCTTGAAATATTTCCCCCTTCTCTGACTTCCCATGGGGGAAAAGCCCCACTAGGTTGCAGTTGTGGCATCTCAGCCTGTTGGAGCAGTCTAATTGAGATTTAGAAGCTCGGAGCTGCCCTGGTTTACGGCTGAGCATCCACAGACACCCAGGGACTCCTGTCTCCACTAGGTCCCCGGCATATGGAAAAATGTGAAGTGCATAAAATGCAGCCTGCGTGATAGCTGCGCACATGCAACTGTTCATAGTTATCCTTCAAAAATAGTTTTTAGAAAGGTGTCGAATCCTAAGCCGCACATTTCACTGGGCAGCCAAGTATTCTATGGGTTGGTTAAAACATACATGAACAAAATAAGTGTTTCCATCCCACATGTGAGACCCAGACTTCTGGGCACAGGTGACTTTCCTGAGCCTTGGGCAGAAGCACCTACCTAATCACCCTGCCGCATCTGCCAGCGTCTCTTAATAACAGACACAGGCCCTTTGCGATGTGATGCACTGATGCAAACGCATCCGGGAAAGCTTGGGAAGCTTTGTCCTAGGTTCAAGGAGTAAAACCCTCACGTGATCTGTAGTGGCTTCTCCTGCACACCCACGTCCACACTTCCAAGTGACTCTCATTTGTCATCATTTTAAAATCCTGTTTGTAACACTGAAGGCAGTGGGCACTAGACAAGGAAAAATGCCAACGTAAGCAAAGGAAGCAATTGCTTGCTCATCTCTCAAATAGATCCTGGGGGATCTAGCTGGTGTAGCTTCTGATTCCACTGGGTACGAGGGAGCCTGGAAAGAGACTCCAGTTGCTGGTCACGGACCATAGTTAAGACTAGGAAGCGGAAGCATCCAGACTGCTAGAGATTCCTTCTTCACCTTTGCAGGATCCCTGGGCAAACTTGGCACCGTGTCCCTTGCTTAGTGATGGACACAGTTGGAATATGGCTATATCTATTGTATTTGGTGGCTTCACCTCTCAAATCTGCCCTTAGGTTCTTAAGAAAATATGCAAGTGTCTAGGCCTCTTGGAGATCACAGAAGTTGTTCAAGACTAGTTCCCTCCTGAGAGTTCTCGGAGCACAGAACTGTAGTGTGGTAGTGTCCTCTCTGGGAAATGCACTGGGTAGGTTCAACGTTCAAAGCTCTCCTTGTGTTAAGGAAGTGCATCCGACTCTTTCTTTGTAAGAAACAACAGCTGATTCTGTCATTTCTGCTCCAGCCCTTTAAGATTCTGAGAGTTGGTCATCATTTAAATGAGCTCTTATTGATTCAGTTCAGTGGAGGCCTCTTTAGGAAGGCAGTCACTACATGATGAAACCCTACTGAATTGTTCAGGTTGTGTTCCGAGCTCCATAGAAGAGCACTGTACCCAGTCCACAGGAATGCCATGGGAGTCCAAGGCATGCTGGAGTGCAGCCGTAAAGCCTGCCCTAGGGAGACTGAGGCAGGAGGGTCTGAGGCCAGCCTGGGCTACATAGTGATATTCTGTCGCGGAAGAAAGAAGGAAGGAAGGAAGGAAGGAAGGAAGGAAGGAAGGAAGGAAGGAAGGAAGGAAGGAAGGAAGAAAAAAGAAAGAAAGAAGCAACATATCTTTGCTAGTTTTTATCCTTCAGTGTAATGAACTCTGAATGTGTGACTATTTGGAAGGAAGGGAGGCAGCCATGCAAACTCATGCCTAGTTGCCAAGACCACAGGGTTTGGCTAGACTAAACAAGAATTTACTCAAAACACCTAAAAATTAGCCTACGCCACAAACAGGAAGTAGGAAGTGAATCTAAGAAGTGAAGCCAGAGGTAGAATCGGAAGGCTGCCAAGGGAGCCGGGGGACCATTGTCAAGAATATGAGTTGTGACTACAAACTAGGAAGTCCAGGGCCCGGACATTGTGGAGAATTTGAAAGGATGTGGAACAGATGTTTCTGGATGTAGGAGATGAACAAATACTGCAAGGGTGTAGGGACGGTATTGTGGCTACAAAAAAGAAATTGCTCAAAACTGGCCAGAGAGTATAACCTCTGCTATAGTCTGCACAATATAATAGAAGAGATTAATTCAAGAAAAATGAATAAACAAATAAAATTATTTCCCAATAATGCAATTTATCCATGTCTCTCATGTATATTCTCTCCATTTTTTGCCACTCTACAGGTTTTAATCATCATCAGATTTTTATTTTTTGTTTGTTTGCTTGTTTTGAGGACATGTGTATTGATGCAGGGTCTCATGGATCCTAGACCAGCCTCAAGCTACCTCTTGTTCCCACCTCACCAGCCTTATGCTTTGCTGGGGATCGAATGCTAGGCTTCATGTATGCTAAGTGGACACTCTACTAACTGAGCCATGTCCCCAGCTCGCATATTCTTGCTCTCTCTCTCTCTCTCTCTCTCTCTCTCTCTCTCTCTCTCTCTCTCTCTTTCTCTCTCTCTCTCTCGTTTTTTAGAGACAGGATTTCTCTGTGTAGCCCTAGCTGTCCTGGAACTGGCTCTTGTAGACCAGGCCGGCCTTGAACTCACAGAGATCCACCTGCCCCTGCTTCCCAGGTGCTGGTATTAAAGGCATGTGCCACCACTGCCTGGCTAGTTCTTGTTATTCCTAAAGCAAAGAAAATGACCTCCTCATTGCCCTGATTATTAGTGATTCCAATTCCTATCACAGCTGGATTAATGCTTTTGTTTGTAGCTATCTGTATATCCCGTTCTATCAAAGGAATTTAGTTATACACGGTTAGGGAACGTATTCTGCCAAGTTTCGTAGGCCCAATATAACTGAGATCAAACATAAAATCACAGAGGAAAATCATCTATGTTAATATGCTTGGTTATTACAATGGTTCATCTAAAGTGATTTGTTTCTATGCTTCGAGTACTAGGTACCTGGGAGTCACATTGGGCTAATACACACTGGAAAACCTCACATTCGACAGCTCACATTAGCAATTACTAAGGCCAAGATGGATTATTATTTCAACTAAAACAAAAACAACAAAAATGAAACCCCAAGCTCTTTAGTAAGAAACTAAAGATGTTTTGAGTGCTCTGGACCCCCTTCTCCACAAGCACAGTGGGGAAGAGATGTGAATCTGATTTCAGGGGACTCTGGAAACCAGCGGAAGTACAGCCTGAGGCTTCTGCTTCTGCCGGGGAAGAATACAGGTGAAGGTCTTACCTCTTTGCACCTGACACATTCAGACCCTGCCCTGTCACCTAGCTCTAGGAATACTTGAAAACGGGCCCATGGGCACCGACTCTGAGACAGAAGACAGACGTACACTCGGGGTCAAGGCACAGAATATTTGATCTTCTTGTCAACCAGAGTCTATGCCATGTGGTTGTGGGAAACAAAAAGAGACACCTGATTCTGCTCTGTGGAAGCTTAGAGCCACAGGCAGGTTCTTTGCAGCCATCAAGGTTACCCCTCTACCCTATCTCAGTGGCCCCAGGGAGGTCTAACTGTCCCTAAGGAAGATGCTGACAGCACGGGCTATTTCTCAGCTTATGGGATCTTCTCCATACCCTCTCTTTATTTTATCCCTCTGTGGGGGGAGGGAGCTCAAAATAGTATATGAATCTGAGGTTATTAGAGAGAGATCTTAGGTCTACAAAAAAAAATTAAAGGTTACTGACTGGTCAATGTTGATTTTTACTTAATTTCCTGACAGCTTCATCTTAGAAATAAGGGCCTTCAAGTGTCTGTTCTGGAGGGAGGTTCTTTAGTACCCTTTGCAAGTCAGAAAAAAAATTCCTGATGCAAGTTGTCATGGCATGATGGAAGAGACCAGAAAAATCTGGTGAGATCATAGATTTTAATCACCCTTTTCAAGCCCCTTTTCTTCTCAGGGCTTTCACTGAGCAACCTGCATCTTCCAGCGATAGATTCACGAGACCCCCACAGCATATGAAATAGGGTCCTCAGCCTCTTGCCAGCTCGGCAGCAAGCTTTCCTTCCCACCTCTCTGGTTCGTAATTGATTTCTGAACACGGTGATGCATAAAAACCATGGGCATTGATCACCAATGATGAAAGGACACCATAATTTATTAGACACGATCAATGTTGACTTTTGTCTAAGTATCTGAGCAAGTGTCACTCTGAGGCAGGAGTGGCTTGCGTCTCATCCGACCTGGGAAGAAGCCACTCCTTCCTCAGCAGTCTCCATGTGAGCCAGATTCAAAAGGGAGGAAAGAAAGTTGAAGCCAGAAGGGCGAGTTGTGGGAGACATATGCAAGGCAAAGACCCTGTGTTTCCGGGGGCTACATGGCTAAAATGAATCCCAGCATCATGTAGTAGCAGTTGTGCAGTGTTTTTGCACACAAACACATGAGTTAGTAATGTTCCATAAACCTACCTACAGATTGCTCATTCATTTATGCTCCCGTGTCTAGTCCACTACATAAGTACGTATTATGATTTATACCATCCTTAAGGAAAAAAAAAACCTTGGCACAAAAAAAAAAGCAGGGATATTTTGCTTTAAGATACAGTTCATCTCAGCTACCTGTGAATGGGGGAAAATCCACAAAAGCCCTACTCCTTAAATTCAATTCTCCAGCTGCAGCTAAGTAAATAAAGCGCATATATCAGATGCCTTTTAATTAATGCCACCGTGTTCATTGTTCTCCTCCACAGTGCATGGTAAGACGTGGGAGCTGATGCCTGCACATTGAAAGTGGGACTCTTGGCTTTTGCTTAATTTTTAACTTGTTGCCACTCTGCAGCATGCGCACCAACAGGCACTTTGCATGTCTAGGTCTGACCTCGTTTGCACAGCAAGAGGATTACGAAGACAAGACCTAGCATTTATTAAACATGTTAACTGTGTCGGGCACCGTGCCTAATAACTTAATGTTATCTTCTTTAATCCCTACAGCAACTTTCCAAGGTAGATTTTTATCTCCACATTTACAGAGGAGAACGTCGAGGTTCAGAGAAGGGAATTAATTAGCCAGAAACAACACAAGGCTCGGGCGGTAGATCTTAGACGGACACCCTCTTCCAAGTGGCCACGAGACTTGGCTCTTCTCCGTGAGTTGTCTGTGATGCATAGAACCAAGTACAAGCTAGGTGGCTTGAACCACGGCAACGGACTGCCTGACGGTTTGGGAAGCTGGGTTACAATATGGGCAGAGCTGGTTCCTTCTGAGGCCACGGGAGAGCCTCTGTTTCATGTCTCTCTTGTAACTTCACATGCTCTGCTAACTATCTTTGGTGCTCATTGGCTTGTAGCAGCGAAACTCTAGCCTTCACACGGTATTCTCACAATTTGTGGGCTGAGGTCCGCGTTTTAAGACTTTGGTTTTATTGGATGAGGAATCTATCTTACTTCAGGGTGAAGTCATCTGAACTAATAGCATCTGCAATGACGTCATTTCCATATAGGGTCACATCCTGTGGTGCCGAGGACTGGGATGTAATTCAGTCCACAGCAACACTTGTCAGTCTGTTAAGGTTCTGTGACAGATGTGTGCAGGGTTAACTAGTCCAGTGGACAGTAGTCCCAGACAGTACCATGACTTCAGAATACCTGAAGGTCCCTTCAGCGGGTAATTAGGGACCCTCAGAAACCTGAGAACTCACACCTGTCTGGGATGATCAGAAAATGACTTCTACAACAAGATCTGAACTTCGTATGAAGGAATGACAGCTAAATACTGTGTTGAGAGCCCGTCATTCCAGGGGGCTGAGGTGTGAGGAACCCAAGGGTTTAAGACAAGTCTGGGCAACATAATGAGTGCCTGTGTGTGTGCATGCGTGGGCGCATGCTGCAAGTGTGTGTGTGTGTGTGTGTGTGTGTGTGTGTTTGTGTGTAGGGGTACAGTTTAATTTCCAAATCAATGGGGACAAAGGAGTTACAGTCTCTATGTGAAACATATGTGTTTGGTAGAAGTTGTGGGATATGAGAGATGATATCAAACAAGAAAATTGACTTACCCGTGCAAGAAATTAAAACCTACCCTGTATCCGTAGGGATGAGGGGGAACTGCAGTGGCTGTGTGAACGAAAGGGCCAGGCTGAGGGCAGAACTTTGGAGAATGTTGGTGGGTGAATGGCGGCGCACACTGGACTTTTTTTTTTGATTTTCGAGACAGGGTTTCTCCGTAGCTTTTGGTTTCTGTCCTGGAACTAGCTCTTGTAGACCAGGCTGGCCTCGAACTCACAGAGATCCGCCTGCCTCTGCCTCCCGAGTGCTGGGATTAAAGGCGTGTGCCACCACCGCCCGGCTTGGACCATTTCTTTAAAAGGGTGGGCTTTGGGTAGGAAAAGAGCGGGAAGAGGGGCAGGGGTACTAAAGCTGAGACCTAATGTGACCATCTGATAGACTGCAGGAGAAAGTAACAAGCTAAGGAAGTGGGGGGAAAAGTCCCACTACTTTCATCCTTCTAAAATCTTGAGACCAAGACGCTGCCTTT
The DNA here is from genome assembly GCF_950005125.1 of Chionomys nivalis. Lineage (NCBI taxonomy): Eukaryota > Metazoa > Chordata > Mammalia > Rodentia > Cricetidae > Chionomys > Chionomys nivalis. Next base: position 37,819,266 of record NC_080097.1, on the reverse strand, counting down.
TCAAGGCCTCTAGAAAAGCATGTGGTCGAAACTTTTCTGTTCAAGTGCACATTCAGAGGTGTTTTCCCGTTTAAAACAAACTACAGGTTTAATGGGTGTAGGAGAAAATGGGTTAATTGGGAATATGATTTCAAACAGACCCTGGAAGGAAGTATAACAACTAAATTCCTAATCTCAGAACAGTTTAGTAAATGACAGACAGGGTTTGAGAAAGTCACAGAGGTGGGTGCAATGGCCTGGGCTTGTCCCATCAGCAGGGAGCCACCAACCACACTCAAAGCCAGAGAGCAAAAGAGGACTCTGCCTGGAAGGCGATGTCCAGCAGCAACTGGGCCCTGAGAGGAGAGGCACAACCAGCCCACCATGACTGGGCTGGGCAGCCGGAGGGGAATGAAAACGCTGGAAAATCCTCCTCCCTTCAATGCCGCCTTTGCTCGTCCAAACCCAGTTAGGGCCAGAGGTGAGGTGTCTGTTGATTTGGAGCATCAGGTCAACCTCCCAGCATGCAGAACAGGGTGAAGACAGTGCACAGGAGGTGTGGAAGGACACACGGAAGGCTCCCGAGGAAGGAGAACCTTTCGGTGTTTAATATGTTACTACACTAGTGTACCCACAGCAGAGGCTTTAGAAGGCAGTATTCTCAAACTAGATTTACTATGCAAATTCTTCTTCTTTTTAAAAAAGGACTTTGGGGGCCAGCGATCAAAGGAAACGACTTTGGGAAGCTTTGATCTATGGGGTGAAGTCAAAGCTTCCCGTGTTGTTCAGGCGTCTCTGAGATGAAAGTGAGAGAAAGCAATCTCAAGTTAGCTGGAACAGAAAGAGAACTCTGTGGTTTCCAGAGAGTTGACAAGTCCAGGAAGGGTTGCGGTACAGGACACCCCAGCTTGAAGGATGACCAGAACTCTGTCTTTCCAACATCCTGCTCTGCCTTGCTCAGCTCCGGGTCACTCTCTGTGTGGGCGGGCTTTCCCCACGAGATGGGCGGCACCACTACCTGGGCTCCACGCCTACCTGCTCCCAGCCCAACAACAGTTCCAGGAAGGAGGGCCTTCGTTCTTCCTCAGTCACCCGCATATCTGATGGGGTCTGATTGCTCCTGCGGGGGTTGGGGGGGTAGGAAGGGGGTGGGGGGGATAGAAGGCCAGGAGTGGTTCAGCAATGAGGATGCCTGACTGTTTCCTAGACTCACCAGGAACCAGGGTCATGCAAGGTGGGGAAGGACCACTCCAAAGACAAAGAAACGAGGATCGTGGGAAAGCATGTAGACTTTTGTTCAAATGAAAACCATCGCAACTGTGAGCCACTGTATTTCTTAGCAGACCTCCTCCTAATTTAGCCGCGAACTGCAAATTCCAATGTGTGCCGGGCCGCTCTCCTATATGACCTCCCTGCTCCACCCTGATTCACTTCCTGTTGCTCAACTGCACCGCAGGCTGCCCTATTTTCCCCCAAGGTCCTCTCTGATTTGACTTCCTGCCCATCCACACCCAGAGTGCAGTTTGGTCTTCCTCCTTGAAACTCTTAGTGCATTCAAAACTTCTACACTATGCACTGGGCACTCACCACACAAGCCTTTTCTTGTTATTGTCTGTGTGTGGGGGTCTCACGTCCAACAGACATCTGCATTGCAAACTTGAGCTCTGGAACCTTCCTTTCACTTTGTTATCAGGAGGGAAGGTTCTCATTGTGCAGCCCAGCCTGGCCTAGAATTCCTTTTGTAGTCTCGCCCGGCCTTGGGTTTACCATCTTTCAGCCTTAGCCTTCTGAGTGCCTGGGTTACAGGTGACTGCGCTAGCCGGAGAACGTCCTCTTTATTTTTGGTATCCGTCTTACTCGGCGTGCTGTGGGTGCTAACCAAATGTGTTTTGGTTGCTATTTCAGACAATGAAGTAACACCTTACCTTTTCCTGCTTGCTTGCACAGCCGTCGGTCCAGTAAGCCCTCTCTGTGCTGACTGGGATAGTGGCCTCGAAAGGTGTTCCTAATGGAGTTGGGGCTCGGTTTCCCGACAAGAGTCGTGGGAAAGAACAGTTTGTCCATTCATAGATGCGTTCATTCACTAGCTCCATATCCACCAAGCATCTCTTTCAAACAGTGCTAGGTGATACAAAGCCAAAAGGGATCAATGAGAAGCAGGCAGTTCCTTACGGACGTTAGGGGAAACCTGTGTGGACCATAGTACGAGTGAGCTTTCTGTAAGGGACAACACTGTGTGTCAAGAAATGTTGCCAGTTTTCTACAGAAGGGAGCTTGGCAATATTTTAAAAACTACATATACATTTCCCGTTGGCCCAACGCTCCCAATTCTAGGATCGATTCCCAGATAGAACTGCAACTGTCTGAAACAACATGTGTGTTGGGATTTTCACTGTGACAAACTTAGAAAAACTTATGAACAATTTGACTATCTAGCCTTAGCAGATTAGTCAAATAAATTATAGGGGAAATTAATATACATTATTTAAAATTTTATTTAAATACTTTTATAATTCTATTGATTTTATAATTGCAAGTATGGGAACATCATTATAAGGCAAGTGAAGTGATTCCCATTATATGCATACATACAAAGAGAGAGAGAGAGAGCCAGATACAGAATTGACTATAACATGCCACATAGGCAAGTGTGTAAGTGATTAAGCCACCTGCCCAGTCCCTGGATTGTTCTTTTAAACAGCATATTATCACTTTCATTTTTTTTCCTTTTAAACATTGAGAAATTACCCTTTCTCTCCTAAATGTGTGCTCAGCACTGTTTATGATCTTACTGTTTTATCACATTGCATATTCATTGACTTCCTACTATGGCTCATTGAGCTTATAAACACTGTCGCAAGACAAGGATACTCTTAAACAACTGTCGCATATGAGGTTCTTGAGAAACTCTGATGCACTGAGGACCTGTCTCATCAGTCACACTGGCTGCTGCAGGTAAGATTTACAGTGTGGCACATAAAATGTTAGAGACTTTTATGTGTGATTGAAGTGCCCATCAGCTACCGCTGTTACCCAGATGGTGCTGTGAGCAGAGCTGCAAGGCGATGCGGACTCGAAGGCATTCTTCTGGTGCCTGGAGAACCCTGCATGCCAGCATGACCAGGAAGACGATGTGGGCACACTTCATGTCTGCCCTCTGATTAGCCGGGGCCTCTGTCTGCAAGGTTTCCGATTGTCCTTGGCTGTGACCACAGCCATGACAGTGGATCATACTCTGTGGTCCTCTCTTAATTCTGTGGTAGCGAAGGTGTGTTATCTGCCCTGGACCTTTCTAGATTGTTCTCATAGGGATGTGGGTCTTCGTCTCTGCAAGGCTTTTTACTCCCTGGAGAAAATAGACTTAAGGGAAAAGGAGCCAATCCCATCTCAGCCTCTGTTCTTTGGGCACTTCTCTCTGAGACACATTGCACAGCCCTCTTTCACATTGTTCCTGTAGGCCTTTATGATGTGTCGTGTGTGTGTGTGTGTGTGTGTGTCTCATTATTCTACAAGCTTTCATCTGAGTTCACTTGATTTTTAAGTGCCAAGGGCTGGAGAACCCACATACTGTCTTTTGTGTTTACCTGTGAAAAGCAGAGGCTGGTGTTCTCTCTCCAACGGTGTAAGCTATTCACAGCCATTCCAGCCAGAGTGGTATCTCTACCCTGCCCCCTGCCCTCTCTTGCCAGACTTTGCCCCTTTGGATTTAGGGCAACCATCCCCAGCTCCCTATCTTTTCCCCTTCACTGCACTCAGCGCTGGCTTAGCCACCCCAAAGGGCTAATTTGGTAGGAGTTGGGGAAATCCATTGGGGCTTTATATCTGTGATTCATTTCCGTTGGCCTCACAGAAATGATGGATGGCCTTGAGTAACACATCCAGTTTTCGGGCCTGATGATTTGCTGGCTGCATAGCCAGGCCCCGTTGACTCTCACTGAAGGGGAAACAAGTACCAAACTGAGATTAAGTGACTCATCTTGAGGTCAAACCATAAGTCAGGAATAGAATGGGAATCACAGCCATAGCATGGGAGAGCTGCAGAGTCTAAGACTCAGAGGGGGAGAGGGGATGTTGTGGAGGAAGACCGCCTACATGGGTTTCTAGTCATTCTCCTCCCGCTGCAACGACAGACAACTCCAGCTATGGATTTTTCTCCAGAATTAATAATTCATCTAGAACTTCAATAATGAATTAAGAGTGTTCGTACACACAGCATCCTCCAGTGAGAGGCCTGCGCTCTGCTCTAGGAGAAGAAATAAAGCCACCTGTAACGTTGATGCACTTCAACTCATTTCTGCATGCAATTTTTAGCCCGTGTCATGTGCCAAACATTGGTGCAGTTCCCTGAAATGACTATCGGGAAAAGTCAAATTTCTACCCACAAGAACTAGGGAGTCAATGCCCTATTTGCACATTCCATGACATTTTATTATTTGCACAGTTCTCTTTCGCTGACATAATGGTGAGAAGAACACACATTAGATTTTGGCTTACAACTATGAAGAACATGCAGGGTTCCCAAAGACACAATTGGTTACTTTTTATTCAGCCAGATGAACTGGCAAATGCCAGCAGGCTCACGCTGACATCAGCTGCTGCCCTTCAACTAGAGCCTTGGAAAGTCTATAGTAAATCCTTCAGTGAAATGTTTTGGCAGGAATTTTCATCCAGATAGTATCCACGGTAAAACGGAGACTGAGCACACATCAATTCCAATGCAGGGAGGTCCTTGCTGGAAGCGCTAGACACAGGAGCGTCCAGGGCTTTGTCCAACCAAATCTCATTTTCCAATTAGTCATAATCAGGCGAGCAGCTTTTCTGTTTGGAGTAAAATAGCCCTGGCATTTCCTTGTTCAGCCAAGTTTTGTGGTTTTCGTTATTGCGACTTCTCTTGGAGCTTATTGCTACATGAGAATATAGACTCATTAGCAACACTTCTGTTGAAGGGAGCATCACACACCGGTGTAACAAGTTGGAAAGTGTAGTCTATGCAGCCCTTTCATTTGATGGGTATTGATCCAGCATCCCACCTCCCCGCAGACTTGATAATTCTTACCTGGGCCAAAGATAAATGTTTTTGAGGCCCAGCTCTCCCCATGTGTGAAACGGGAACATCTATGACCACTTCATACAGTGGTGATGGTCGCAAAGCACAGTTACTGCTGTGTTAAAGTTCTCAGTCCAAGACCCAAGAGCATCAGAAGCATGGCTGTATGGGAGGGACATCACAAGACACACCTTCCTCACTCTCTTCAAGCTGCCTTCCCACCCCCAATCTCTTGAAGAGGTGATTTTGTTTTTTCCTTTTGAGAAAAAGAGAGAAGCCGGCACCTGGATATGATTTCGCATCCATGTCTTTTGATCTCTATCCGTCTTCTTCCTTCGATCTTGGGTCTTATAGCATCATCCATCCTGAATTTTTACATAGGAATTCCTCCCCCTACGGTCACAGCCCAGTTCTTCCTGATTTTCAAGGACCTCCTGCTGTCCAGAAATTCATTCTCTGCCCATCTTGGAGTTCTTTACCTTCCATGAATGACAGACATTGACTCCCTTCTTGGCTCCTACGCGACACGTGGCATGACCCTCTCCAGCACCCTTTCTCCTTTACTCCCGTCCTCTAGGAGACAAGGAGACTGTTCCTTTCTTCCATTTTTTTCACCCACCATTCATTCCTTAAGCCGCATCCCCTAGTTCTGTCTTCCACGCCCCCTGAGATAGTTCACCATTGCCAGTCACCATTCATTTTCAGGACTCTTGCGAGTTATTTCACCTTATCCTTGGTTCTTTTTTTTTTGGGGGGGGGGGCTTGGTCCATAAGTTTATTATCTTTATGAAAACATTCGCACAGAAAATTGCTTTAGCTCTCAGTAAACCATTCCCGAGCTCTGAGGAAGCTTGCCTTCTTTTAAGCAGTCCGATATTTCTTCTGGGCAAGGAACATTTTGGGACAGCCCCACCTCTTCTTCTTGTTGTTCTTCTTCTTGTTCTTCTTCTTGTTCTTGCTGTTGTTCTTGTTGTTGTTATTCTTCTTCTTGTTCTTGTTCTTCTTGTTGTTCTTCTTGTTCTCCTTCTCCTTCTCCTTCTCCTTCTTCTCCTTCTCCTTCTCCTTCTCCTTGTTCTTCTTCTCCTTCTCCTTCCTCCTCCTCCTCCTCCTCCTCCTCCTCCTCCTCCTCCTCCTCCTCCTCCTCCTCCTCCTCCTCCTCCTCCTCCTCCTCCTCCTCCTCCTCCTCCTCCTTCTTCTTCTTCTTCTTCTTCTTCTTCTTCTTCTTCTTCTTCTTCTTCTTCTTCTTCGAGGCTGGATTCTCTCTGATGGCAGCATGAGCTTTCTTATGTGCCTCCTCCATCATGTCTGGAGTTACTTTGTTCTTTCTGTACCGAGAGAACTGTTTTACTAAGCATCTCCATCTACCTCTGTGAAACAACACATGAATTCTGCAACATTCTGACCCATGATATGCTTCTGGTGTACTTTTGTGTTGAACTCCTTGCTTTCAGAATTATAACCCAGGAATCATTTGGTACTATGAGGAATAGACAGCTCCCTTCAGGGCCCCCAAAACTTGATCGTAGTTCAGGCAAGACCTGCATCCAAATAGCAAGTGAAGGCGCCAGACTGACCAACAATGTTTTCCACAGTGTATTCATCTCAGTTACCTCCACCCGGCCTTCACAGATCTTATCCATACAGAACCTACTGAGAAGCCTGCGGACCAGCAGCAGGCCAGTGCAGTAGGCTGCAGCATTCTTTGTCGGGCCAGCTTTCACACTGTATTCCTGTGCATATGGTGCACAGATAATCACATCCCCTTCTATACGGGTGTACGCAATCTGGCAGATGGCATTTCTGTTCGTTACAAGAACTATCATCCTGTATTTGGGTGTGTTGTACTTATTTTTGTCCTGGATCACCAATCTTTTCCGAGCATAGTAGCCAGTTTTACCCTCTCAACGCCTTCTAAATCTCACTTGGTGCCTCTTAGAGTACGCGTCATTCTTGACAACGTCCACAAACCCCATCCTGCAGAACAGAGACCCGCAGCCGCGGCTCCATACAGACCTTATCCTTGGTTCTTAATGTCTTTTTCATTTGGTCAGACTGAGAACTGAAGCCAGTGCATTGTGGGTGTTAAATTTTTAAAATTTTTTTTAAAATTTATTTATTTATTTATTTATTTATTTATTTATTTATTTATTTTGGTTTTTCGAGACAGGGTTTCTCTGTGGTTTTGGAGCCTGTCCTGGAACTAGCTCTTATAGACCAGGCTGGTCTCGAACTCACAGAGATTCACCTGCCTCTGCCTCCCAAGTGCTGGGATTAAAGGCGTGCGCCACCACCGCCCGGCAAATTTTTAAAAATTTCTGCTTCTTCCATTGTATGGTTATTTGGGTCTTCTACTACCCTCCCAGACCCCATTGACTATTTTATCCAGTATACCTGAGGATACTAATCCTGTATTCATCTAAGTCCTACCTCAGCATGTTCAATGATAAATTACTGTTCTTTGTCTTATGCCTCAGTTCCCATATTCTCTACCATTCCTCCTTTGGTATGTGACCCCACCACCTGACAACCATCTCGTTATACTCCCTGCCCCCTTGCTTCATAAGTATGTAATTGATAACCAGTCTAATGCTGTTGGTGCCTTAGTTGGGGGGCTCTTCCACATGCACAGAATTTCTTCACCGTTTTCCTATTGTGTTCTTCTCTCTGTTCTCTTCCTATTGCACGGCCAACAGAGTGATCCCCACAAAAAAATAATGACCCCCATGAACCAATCCTGCAAGTGCTGTATGAGACAGCAGATGCTTTAGGGTGAGACTCATACACTGCGATTCTTCAGAGAGGGGACACCTAGCCTTCGACAAGGGCAAGAAAGGCCTTTGCGGGGGGAGGGGGTCCTAGAAAAATCACAAAGGTTACCAGTCCCTATTTAGTAGATAGTCACTCACTCCGATGTCGTTTTCCTGGCCAAGAAGGACACAGCCAGAAGAAGACTTCAAGCCATTGTTGGAACTGCCAAGCAGCAAGGTGCTTCAGTGCTCCTGAAACCTGAGGAACTCCAGGGTCAGGTTGTCTTTTAAACACAGTCAACACTGACCCATATTTGCTGGATGGGTTTCAAGTTCAGCCCCTGCCTCGGCCAGAGCGCTAGTGACTCACCTCACACTTCCCATCTCCTTTTAACTTGAGAGGCAAGCTAAGGGAGGGATTGTTTGCTGTCTCCTGGAAGAGAAACTCTAGAAGGCCAGCGGTGCGGGCCTCTCCTGCAGGCACAAAGACTACTTGATGGCTCCCGGTCTTCCTAACAGAGTCGGTTCAGTCTGCATCGGCACCAGAGTGTGTTAGATGATCGCCAGGTGTGGAGCGTTTCAAGTTTGATATTAGGTCCCTCTCAATAGACATGTAACTAGTCTATGTTGTAGGTAATGTCAGATATTTTTCTCAGGGAACGCGCTTGTGGAAGGTGACGAGCTCACTCACCATCTCCCCTATCTCAGCCTATGCTGGAGGTAGCAACGAGTATTTCCCTGCCTGTAGGGGTGATTTATTCCACATTCTCTGTTAGACGATGCATGGGTATGAGTCAATTGGATAAAGGTGTCTGAGTACGTTAAAGACTCCAAATGATACCAGTGATAAGCTTTACCCTTATACTGTGGAGTCATCATTGAATTAGAGAATTCCACCTGAATAGCAAATAATGTATTACTGTTTGATAGGAATACTCCCCACCCCAAGGAAATGATTCCGTTGTCTTCCTCTTGACTACAGGGATCGAGGGAACCACCAGAGGAAAAGATGGCCAAAGAGAAAGGTCATGAGCATTGATTTGATGGCTCAGGCAGGTTATTACCAGCCTCTGCAGAGCAGCCCCTCCTGTGGGGGGGACATGAAAGCTACGGCTCAATTTAAGACACCTCCAGGTTCTTCCTTTGCTGCTGCAGCTGAATCTTTGTTCTGTAGGCATTCATCCGAATCCTGGTAACTCTATTGACTGTAGTTTTTCCTTTATATTCAAGATTATTCAAGAAGGTAATATTGCCCAGTGTCTCTCCAGCTTGCTTTTTTATATGTCAAGAAGGAAAGAAGCAAGAGCTAAGAGAAGAGGCAAGTCAGACACAGCATCTGGGGGATGACACCGCAGCTGCCATCTTTTGTGGCCATTCATTTCCTTTGAACTCAGATAGATCACAGTACAGAGATACTTTCCTGGTAGATGAAAAATAACTGATTTTCTATAATCTATGTTATTATTACTAACGTAAAGCTATAGGCAGATGTTTCCCAGAATAGCAATGAATGTGGCCTAACACTTTTGTAGTTGACAAAACATATATGCTGGGTGTTCAGCTCAGAGAATAGTTGAGCATCTTTGGTCCACAAACAGTCTTTTAGGGGGTCTGAGGTTCAAAGTGGGTGCAATGATCACAGAGAGATACACAAACATCTTTTCTCCCCTTTCCCTCTGCCCTTGATGTCTGAACACAGGTACTACAGTGTGTAGGAGCACAACACTCCCCCGGCTCTTGCCTTTCCAGGGACCTCCTCTGGAACCTTTTTCTGAGTTATCCTGAACCAAGCAGATACTTGTAAGCATCCAGGGGGGAAGGAAAATAGCATCCACTGCCTGGCTATTCCAGGACACTGGCATCCCATCTCAGCGTGTCAGGTAATCAGAATCCAAACTCCAAAGCCTGCCTTTGCAGTGTAACTACTGTGTATCAATGGGGCATTTTCTGAACATCTTCAAGGCTTAGTTTCTTCACCTGAATAATGGGAGGACAATAGGGTTGAGGCAGGGTTATGACGATACTGTTCATAGGAGAAGCTTTCCATTTTTGGCGTCTGTGTATACAGGGAAGAGGGCACTGGATTTAATTGCCATAGAGAGAGGAACAGAAGAGACCAGTCTCGTGTGTGTGTCTCAGTGTGCACAGAGGCCTTTAGACACAATGGCTCCCCACACGGCTATGGAAAAGGGTTTGCAACTACATGGGGGAAGACAGGGTGGGAGAAAGGGCGTCTACAGAGGGAAGACGGAAAGCCAGGAGCCTCAGATAGTTTAAATGATTACTCATTGCTGTGCTCATGGCTCAGCTCCACCAAGATGTAAAGCTACTATAAAGAGGTTTATGATAATTAGAATTTCTGGAAGCTGCAATTTAAATCAGTAAAAGAAGTTTCTGTTTTTATTTTTGGGTTTTTTTTTTTTTTTTTTTTTTTTTTTTTTGCTGTTGTTGTTGTTTTTGGTTGTGTTGTGGAAGCTCCCTCCGCTCCTTCAGCCAATAGCTACTGAGATACCATCCCATTGGGGCATGGTCTCTCTCTCTTTAAAAAAGCTGCCTCTGCCCTTCGCTCTCACTCTGGCTTCCGGCCCGCTTCCAGCGACTAGGCTCCCTTCCTGATTGCGCAGAGGGCTGTTGTCTGGGACGGTGATCTGTTAAGTTTTTCCCCCTTAAATAAATAACCATTCTATTAATCATAATTCCAAAATGGTGTGGGATTGTTTGTGACTTATGCCTTCATGGTTGGTTGGTTGATTGGTTGGTTGGTTTTTCAAGTCAGGGTTTCACTGCATAATCCTGGCTGGCCTGGAACTCACTATGTAGATCAAGTTGGTCTTGAACTCACGGAGATCTACCTGACTCTGCCTTCCAAGTGCTGGGATTAAAGGCATGTGCCGCTACCACCCAGCAGAAAAAAAAAAAGTTTAAATAGAGCATTTTAAAGCTGTTGATTCTTTGGGGGTTTTAGCTTAAAATAATTACTGGGCTAAGATGTACTTCAGCTCATGATATAGCACACAGAGCTACCTCGGGGTTACTGTGTAGCTGGTATTTCCTCCACTGCTGTTATAGGCTAGGTGAAGCTTTCATAGGTTCGAGGCATTACCTGTTCTGCAGAATTGCATGTCAACTAGACACATGCTAGAGTTATCTGAAAAGGGGACCGTGCAGCTTGTTGGCCATGCAGTCCCGCTTAATTGATTGCTCCAGGTTCAGCGGGAGACTCTATCTCAACAAAATTAGGAGAGGGACTGAGAAAGGCATCCAGTGTTAACCCCTGGCCTCCACATACATGTACACACACGCACACCTGCACACACTTGTGCATGCATGAGCCATCAGGCACACACATATATCCACTTAGAAACCACAGCAACAACCAGCATGGCACAATAACCCTAAGGGTGCAGCAGTGGCATGTATATTTATGCGGTAATAAACAGCTGCCAGCAAGTGGAAAACCATGCCTGGCCTGGAAACCTAGCCAGCTACCCAGGGCTAGTGACATCATAGATCTTGGAGAACCTACAACCACTGCTTTACTAAACCAGGAGAATCCCTAATTATTCTAAAGATTTGTCCTTACAAATGCAGATAACCGTAGTCCTCAATGCTCCTCAGGAAAAATCCCCTTCGCAACAGATGGACACCACTACAGAAAACCACAGCCAATCAAAATGTAGAATTGTGGACCCTATCCCCAATGTAAATATCTACAAAACACTCATGAGCCGGGCGGTGGTGGCGCACGCCTTTAATCCCAGCACTCGGGAGGCAGAGGCAGGCAGATCTCTGTGAGTTCGAGGCCAGCCTGGTCTACAAGAGCTAGTTCCAGGACAGGCACCAAAGCTACAGAGAAACCCTGTCTCGAAAAACCAAAAAAAAAAAAAAACAACAACAACAAAAAAAAAAACACTCATGACCTAAGTCTCAGGGAACGTTGCCAAAGAGGGGGCAGAAAGATTGGAAGAGTCAGAGGATCAGGGAGTTTGCTGTGAGGATTGTGTCTCCTAGTAACATCAGAAGCTATGCCCATAAAATCTCACCAATAAGACTGCTTAAACATTGGATGAACAAGGGCAACAGCAATGGACGTGTTAAGGTGAATGGGAGGAAGCCCAAATAACCTCAACCCTACACAAAGGTGTGCTGCCTAGTTTTATGTAAACTTGACACAAACTAGGGTCTTCTGAGAGGAAGGAGACTCAATTGAGAAAAAGCCTCCATTTAAGGTCAGGCTTGCAAGGCATTTTCTTAATTGGTGATTGATGTGGAAGGGCTCAACCCACTGAAGGTGGGACCATCCCCCGAATGGTGGTCCTCAGTGCCATAAGAGGCTGAGCAAGCGAAGGGAGCAAGTCAGTTAGCAGCACCCCTCCACGGCCTCCGCATCTGCTCTTGCTTCCAGGTTCCTGTCCTGCTTTAGTATCTGCCTTGACTTCCCTCAACAGACTGTGATTCGGGATATGTAAGACAAAAACATCCTTTCCCTCCCAAGTTGCTTTTGGTCCCGGTGTTTCATTACAGCAATAGTGACCCTGACTAAGACAACAGGTAACTAAGCAACGCTGTGAGGGGCAGACATAGCCTTCTGTTGGGAAGACACCAGTTGCTTACCCGATACCAGAGGCCACTGGTATCGAAACCATACATACAAGTAACATATACAGACTGGGAAGGTTGTATTTATGTATTTAGGAATATGCATGAATACACATATGCATATACATGTAACAACAATTAGTAAGAATAGGTCACACATTTGTAAGAGAGCAAGGAGGAGTATATGGGAGGAAGGGAAGGGGGAAATCATGCAATTATAATCCTAAAAACTACTGAAAATTTTATTTTAAAATAGAAAAAAATACTACCTATGTACAAAGTGAAACTGAGTAAAAGTTATTTGATTAATGAAAGTTTCACTCAGGGATGTATGGGGATGGAACGTGGCAGAAGGATTCTAGAGTCTGGGAAAGGATTACAACCACCCAGTCTGAGTATGGTGGCTCATGCCTAAAAATCCCAGCACTTGGGTGGCTGAGGCAGGGGGATCATTGTGAATTTGAGACTTGTCTCTGCTACATGGTTCATTCAAGGTTCAGTCTAAGCTGAGTTTTGAGACCCTGTCTCAAAAAGAAAGAAAAGCAGGAAAGACAGGAAGGGGAGACTGGGCGGTAATAATGCAAGTCTTTAATCTCAGCACTTGGGAGGCAGAGGCAGATGGATCTCCAGGTTAGTGGCCAGCCTGGTCTATGGTCTACATAGTGAGTTCCAGGACAGGAGAAACCCTGTCTTTAAAAACTCCAAAAAAGGGAGGGACAGGAGGAGGGAGAGGAAAAGTGGAGGAGGAGACGGGGGGGGGGTAAAAAGGGAAGGGAAGAATGGGGTAGGGAGAGAGAGAAGGGAAAGGAAGGGAATGCAAAAAGATAGCAAAGATAGCTATGAAAACAAGATGCATTTTATTTACTTATTTTGAATCCCTAGGGGTTGGATCCAGTGCCTTGTGCATGCTAGGAAGGGTCTCTATTACCGTTCATATTCTCAAGTTTTGCCTATTTTAAAAGTCCTGGGACAACAAGAGACTCAACTGAATAGTTCTATATAACCACGTTATCTGGTTTGAAGGTGTTTTAAATTTAGTAGAAAAGTCTTTAAGATATAAATCTTTATTTTGCTCATTATAGATAAAAATGACGGAGCAAATGCTCCACACTTCATAGATTTTCCTGTTTTCATTCTGTTTGCTGGGAAATCAGATTCTCATTCTATTTGTGGTACTGTATGTTAGTTGGGGGTGAGAGCACATCAGGAAAAAAAATATTGTAATATATAATTACATCTAGTAGAGCTTTGTACCAAAATAGACTGACTTTCGAATAGGAAATTTGATTTAATTTTGCTGTTTATAATTTTGTTAAGGACTTACTAATTGCAAGCAGTGAAGAAAGGCATTGATCCAGACCTGTTTTTCATCGTCATACGAATGAGTAATTTTTATAAATGGACAGTCCTGAAATCATATGTTCTTGTAGCCACTGTTTTTACTATTACAATGCTGGGGGCGGAGCCCAAAGCCTCTCGTGTGTTAGGTGTGCATTCTAGCGCTGGTCAATATTCCGGGCATCATTAGCTCTCTTTGGAGTGATTTGGTGACTTTTGTCAAAGATTATCAGGCAATCCGTAGCGGAACTGTATTTGAGGAGTTAAACACTAACTAATTGTATTTGTGGAGTGGTGGTGGTTTTCTCATTCCAAGAATTTCTCTTCTTCTCTCCCAACAGTTGCTTATGACAAGTTAAGTAATAAAAATTGCTAAGCTGTTCTACTTCAAAAAAAAAAATCCCTTTGCGTGTTGCCAGTGTTTTCTCTATGCAATTACTTCTTTGGGGTTATAACTTCTTCAAGCAGCAGCTTTTAGCTCTGATGTCAGGAGCCACGGGTGTGCTGTTATTTGTGTGAGAGGGGACACAGTTATTATTTGGGGTGAATCAAGGTCGTGTCTTTCTGGGTGACTCTATTATCATGGAACATAGTGCAAGCATCTCATAAAGGTGCCTCATGCAACAGAGATGATGATAAACTTGATGAGGAGGAAGGTGGTAGTGATGGAAACATACCTTTGCTCTCGGCTGGGTCCAAATTTTCTCCGTTTTGTCTCTTGTTATAGCTGGGATATATACCAAATGCCACACAAGAGTTCTTGTGTTAAAAGGGATCCCCCATCCCTTCTTTCATAGAAGTTTCTTTTTGCAGCAGAAGGAGACCACCACGGAAAGCCACAGCTGGTCAAGATGTAGAGAGCAACTGGCCGTGGGGGCGCCATTTACAACACATCCCTACACCTAAGGCTCAAGGAACAGTTTGCTAGAGAGGCTGCAAGATTGTGAGAGCCCGAGCATCAGAACATCTGCTGTGAGGTGATGCCTTTATTATCAGACAGAGATGCTGCACCCATGAAATCTCCAGGTACCACCTGTGAGGATGAAGATGACAAAGAAGGGAGAGCAATGTGTTCCTATGTGTATCCTTCTGTTTTTAGTTAAAGATGAAAAGGTTTCCCAGAAGTGCCTCCCACCCCCCAACCCCGCCACTCACCACCAAAATATACCCTTAGGCCTAGGCTGGGTCAAGGTGTCGATACCTAAGCTTGCCCCTGAGAAAAGTAGGCTACAGTGATCTCCTTGGCTGATGACTGTCTTCTCTGAGCACATGGACCCAGAAACTCACCAGAGGGGTTGAGGTTAGGACTAGTTCTTCAGTAGGCAGTGCCTAATCGTGCCTCAGCAGGGTGTGGTTATATATACCTATAATTCCAGAATTCAGGAGGCTGAGGCGAGGCAAGAGGAACAAAAAGTTCAGGGCCAGCAACAGAGAGAGGTCAAGGTCAAGGTCATCTTGAGCTATGTGAGAGAGACCCTTTAAAAAATCCCAATCATTATCATCATATTGTCATCATTATCATCATCATATAATCAGCAGCAGCAGCATCTGGATAGAAAGAGTAAAACTTGGTATTCATTTCTCGCTATGCTGGAGAACTCATGTTGATGAAGCATTAAAAGGGTTCGCAATAGGGGAAGATAGTTTTAACCTTTACTAAGGCCGATCTACGTTCCAAGTCAGGTGGAAGTGGTAGGACATGCTGCCTTACATTTGTCTCCTTATGAGGAAGGAGATATACTTGAAGCTGTTGCAGTAGTAACTGATTTGTAGTCTCTTGAAGCCTCTGGAACCTACAAAAGGGGATGTTGTGACTGCACACATAGGATGTTAAGCAGCTGTGCCAGACACAGGAAAGTACCTTGTTCTTGGAGATATAGGGTACCACTGAAGCAAATCAAGAATTTTCATCTCCTGGAATTCCAGCTTCAAGTATATCTTTTGCTTGTAGGCAAAGAATATTCTCACAGAGGCCCCTTTGTGGGGTTCTCCAGTTTTAGGATTCTTCCGCCAGGATTAGACCCCTGACGTTGGAAAAGAACTAGGCATACTAACTGTCCCAGATACACTGGTTTAGCTGCTGGCTGGAAACAAAATGATTGAGCAAGGGTGCTGTAACAAATGCTGGAATCGCAGCATTTGGGAGGCCAAGGAAGGAGGACCATGAGTGTAAACACGGCCTAGTCAGTAAGATTTTGTTTCCACAACAAGAAGAAACAAACCCAACAACAAGAGCCTGGAGATATGGTTCAGTGTCAAAGTGTCTGCATGCAAATATCCCAGGCTCAAAATGGAAAGGAAGTAAGAGTGTGCAGATGGTCCTTAGCTTGTGGTGGGTTATAGCGCAATAGACTCAGAGGTCCCGAATGTGGAAAGGGATGTGGTCCCTCTCACCTAGTAGATATTAGAGTTGATATCAGTATGCTGCAAAGTTCTCGTTGCTTTCCTTGCACAGCTCTCTGACATCTGGGTCTTGTTGCCACTACAGTAGCTTGAGACACTATTCTGTCACATATCAATGTTCTGGAAAAAACAACCAAAACTCAAAATTCAAAGTATGACTTCTAGTGAATGTAAATCTTGTAAAATAAGAAACATAAAATTCCAAGTATGGAAACCAATGCAGAGGTTCTTCAAAAGGCTAACGATAGGACTACCATATGACCTGGTGATACCACTCCTGGGCTGAGACCCAAAGGAATCTAAGTCCCAGGGAAGAGATGCTCACACATTCATGTGTGCTCTTGCACTATTCACAACAGACAAGAAATGGAACCACTTAGATATACCCCAGCTGATGAGTACATGAAGAAATTGTGGTCCAAATGCACACTATAATTTTATTTAGCTGTAAAGGAAACTAAATTATGACATTTGCAGGAAAATGGATGGAACTGGAAAAAAATCATTAAGTAAAATGACCCAGACTGAGAAAGACAACTGTCACATGTTGTCCCTTCTGCAGACCCTAAATTTTAAATTACACACACAGAGACACACACACATACACACATGTGCACACGCACACACGTCTAGGCAATGAGACTGGAAAGGGGATCAGGAGGGGGAGGAAGAGATCTTAAGGTAGAAAACAAACAAGACAGCGATGGAGTACATGACAGCAGAGGGGGCATCCAATGGTGGGCACAAGGACTTGGGAGACCAGCGTGAGGAGGAGGAGCAATAAGAACAAAGCATATATGAAAAATGCCACAATGTAGCACATTCCTTCCTGTGCCAACTTAAAATTGATGATAAACACTTAGAAAATATATCCAAGAACTTTTGAGTGTAATGTGAGAAGTTAGTGACCTCAGATTCAGATGGTAATTTCCTTTTTTTCTTTTTCTGTAGAAAGGTTATAGAAAATGTTTCTTTTTCTCTAGACAGAGTGAATCTGAGGGGAACCTCAAAAAAAATCTGGAGACCAGGAAACTCTTGCAGCCTCCTTATCGGTTGGCAGACTGCACATTCAGTGAGGAGACCAAGGGCATCTGTGTAGAGAAATCTGACCAACAGAAGAGGCAAGGCCTAAGTAGAGAAAACAGAGGCTTCCTGTGTCTCCACAGACCCGAAAGTGTGTGTGTGTGTGTGTGTGGTGTGTATGTGTGTGATTGGCTTACATAACTGTGAGAACTAGAAAGTTTGAAGTCTATATGACTAATGTGGAAGATATAGAGAGGGACAGAGATGATGTCTAAAAGTCTTAGGGCAACCAACAAGTTGGCACCTGAGGCAGAACTTCCTTGTCATACACAGGCAGAATTCCTTTTCTCTAGGAAGCCTATTTACTTGTTTGCTTGCAGATATTTGTGTAGATGTATTTTACTTCTATATATTGTACATGACATCTGCATGTATAAAATATATTCATCACAGTGTCTGGCCTGGTATCAAAGCAAACAAATGGGCTCTACACCGCATAAAATTAGATTTCCTACTTCCCTATGAAAATGTGCAGCAGGGGCCTCCCAACACCAAAACCGTCCTCAGTCAGCAAAGGTCTTGCCAGTACCCTGACCGCCTGGCCAGCCTTCCAAATGACCCACACCAAAGCAAATAGGCATTTGAGGAAGCTACTTGGAAGAATCAAGAAGGATTCAGGCAGGAGGAAGTGGCTGAAAAACTAAGGTGAATGTCTTCATGGCGATCAGAGAAAACACATCATTCATGAAACTAGAAGGAAGTCACTGGGGCAAAATGATCTCAGAGAGTGAGAAGGAGCTCTTGGAATTACACATAAGACGACAAGAATGGCGCCTCAATGAAAGAATGTAAACGAAGAGAAAACTCCCAAGAGAAAAGCAAAAGATAAAGAGATGGAAAACGGCCCCTCCTGCCATGAGAACTAACTTAGGAAGGTCCGTATCCGAATAAGATCCACACAGACAAGGCATATAGGAGCACATTGGAATCCTGTTGTACAGGAGGCTAGATCAGGTGAGTTCAAGGCCACCCTAGATTATCAAGAGCCTGGGGAGAGGGAAGGGAAAAGAAAGAGACAGAGAGAGAGAAAGAGACGTAGAGATTTGCAGAAAGAGAACAGAGCAAATGGAGGGCACAGAGGAGCAAAAATTATCAAGAATAATGAAGACTCGAAATGTCATGTGTTTCCCAATTCAAAATATTTATAAAGTTCTCAGCTCAGAAGCTATATGTCAGGACCACACCAGTTCATCCTTTAAGAAACTGAAGATAAAATAATTTCTTAAAAAAAGGTTTTGAATGGACAAGAAAGGTAGATTATACTTGTCTCTCGGTACCCACCAAAGGTGGGCTCAGGACCTGCTAGGATGCATAAATTCCTTATGCAAATGGCTGCTTGCACGTCACTTATGAATACTCTCTCTATTAACTCACCTATAAATGCATGGAATACCCAATACAATATGGTGTAAATAGGCTTTGTATTATATAAGTGATATTGACCCCCAAAAAATCTGTACCCATTTGGTAAAGACACAGATAATTTTTCTCAACATTTTCTTTTTCTTTTTTTGTGGGGGGTGGGATGAATGGGTGGAACGAGACAGGGTCTCGGTGCAAAGCCCTAACTGTCCTAAAATTCACTACATAGACCAGGCCATTCTCAAATCACAAAGATCCTCTGCTTCTCTCTCCCCAGTGCTGAGCTAAAGGCATGCACTACCATGCCCAACTTTTCTGAATATTTTCAATCCAAGACAGATATGAAACTTCAGAGGTGGAGAGCTGATTGTACATATAAATGATCAAGAACTGATTGACTTCCTCATCAGTAGAGGGCAAGCAATGTCTTCTGAGAAAAACATTTCCCCCGGGTGGTGGCAGCACACGCTTTTAATTCCAGCACTCAGGAGGCAGAGGCAGGCAGATCTTTGTGAGTTTGCAAATCAGCCTGGTCTACAAGAGCTAGTTCCAGGACAGGCTCCAAACCAACAGAGAAACCCTGTCTCAAAAAACAAAAAAAGAGAGAGAGAGGGAGGGAGGGAGAGAGAGAGAGAGAGAGAGAGAGAGAGAGAGAGAGAGAGAGAGAGAGAGAGAGAGAAAGAGAGAGAGAGGAAAACATTTCCAACTTGTGTGGTGGTTAGAAAATGGACCCCCCCATAGGGAGTGACATTATTGGGAGGTGTGGCTTTGTTGGAGTAGGTGTGGCCTTGTTGAAGGAAGGCTTTGTGGTCTCTTTTGCGTGCAAGATGTAGGAATCTCCAACACTTCTCCAGCACCACATCTGCCTGCACATTATCATACTTCCTGCCATAATGACAATGATTGGAACTCTGAACTGTAAGCAAACCAGTAAGCAGCACCCCTCCATGGCCTCTGAATCAGCTCCTGCCTCTAGGATCCTGCCCTGTTTGAGTTCTTGTCCTGAAGTCCTTCACTAGGAACAGCCATATGGAAGTATATGCCACATGAACCCTTCCATCCCCAACTTGCTTTTTGGTCATGGTGTTTGGTCACAGTAATAGAAACCCTAACAGAAACATCTAGAATTTAATTCTCCGCCAAACCTACTAAATTTAAGGGTAGAAAATGACCTTTTCATAAATGAAGTTCACCCAAAGCCTCTTCCCAAGACTCTTTCTCAGTAAATAATGGAGACAGTGAGGTTCCTTCAAAAGAAGGAGCAATGAGAAAAGAAGAGGGCGGGACACCTTGGGACTGATGGATGCCAGGAATACTCAGCAGGATGCTAGAGGGGGATTCTGGGGGATTCCAGGCTGCACCTGCATTAGTCAGAAAGCAGTTGGTCCAAATTGCCCTGAGGTTGGAGATCCTGAATTAGAGGCCTCCTGGAATAGGAAATTAATCAGACTCAGAGAGAGTAGTAGTTTGAATAAGAATGGCCCCTGTGGGCTCAAAGATTTGAATGCTTAGTTACCAGGGAGTGGCATTATTTGAAAGCATTAGAAGGTGTTGCCTTGCTCAGAGGAAGTGTGTCACTAGGGGGTGGGCTTCGAGGTTTCAAAAGTCAATGCCAAGTCCAGTCTGTCTTTCCTGCCTACAGATTAGGATATAGCTCTCAACTATATTCCAGTGCCCACCATGCCTGCTACCATGCTCCTCACCATGATGATAATGGACTAAGCAAGTCCCCCATTAAATATTTTCCTTTATAAAAGTTGCTGTGGTCATGGTGTCTCTTCACAGAAGTACAAACTATAAGACACATAGTAAGAGATACATTATCTCTTGGGCATGGTTTGGGGCCAGAAAACTAAGACAATATTTTAAAAAGCAAGAAAATAATTAAATCCAAGAAAAGAAAAATGCTATTTAAGAGAGAAAAAAGTAGCCAGGCCATGGTGGAACACACCTTTAATCCCAGCACTCAGAAGCAGAGACGGAAATCTCTGCGAGTTTGAGGCCAGCCTGGTCTACAAAGTGAGTTCTAGGAAAGCCAGGGCTATTACACAGAAAAACCCTATTTTGAAAGACAAAGAAAGAAAAAGCAAAGAAAACCAAAATTGGGGAAAAGTGGTTTGTCTCAGTTTACAGATTACAGCCCATCATCAGGGGAAGCCAAAGCAGGATCTCAAGGCAGGGACTGCAGCAGAGACCAGGGAGGATGCTTATTGGCTTGTTCTCCATGGCTTGTTCAGTTTGCTTTCTTATACACTCAGGACCACCTGGCCAAGGAGTGATAGCACCCACAGAGGGCTGAGCCCTTCCACATCTATCATTAATGAAGAAAATGTCTTCTACCCTTCCTACAGTCCAATCGGAAGGAGGCATTATCTCAGTTGAAGTTCCCTCCCTCCAGATGAATGGAACTGTCACAAGTGAACAAAACAAAACAAAACAAAACAAAACATAAGCAGCAAAGATAACATGCACTATTGTAAAATCAAGACATGGCGCTCAAGACTTGGAGGTGGTGATAGTAATGACAACTTAACAGGTAAAGAGGTTTGTCTCTGGGCTGAAAATAATAGAGATAGAGAGAAGACTATGCTTTGCATAATTATTTGGCCTTTCCTACTAAATTCTGACAAAAGTAAAAAAACAAGAACAACCAAAACCAAATTCCCAACTAGTAGGATAAAATCCAAACTCCTAGGTGCCTAGGAACTCAGTTTATGGAGTCAGCATGTCCTTGTTCTAATACTAGATTTACATCTTACAAGCTGCGGAAGCTTGGGCAGGTTACCCAAGCTCTCCACACTCTGGAAAGAGGATGATTCTTTTAGACTTATCAGCAGCCCTGCTTGGGAAGAATGAAAGAAGCCGTGCAGGTGGACTAAGCATTGCACCTGACACACAGTGTGGCTTCAACTTCCACCGGAGTTCTTTTTTTTTTTTTTTTTTTTTTTTTGGATTTTCGAGACAGGGTTTCTCTGTAGCTTTCGGTTCCTGTCCTGGAACTAGCTCTTGTAGACCAGGCTGGCCTCGAACTCACAGAGATCCGCCTGCCTCTGCCTCCCGAGTGCTGGGATTAAAGGCGTGCGCCACCACCGCCCGGCCCACCGGAATTCTTTTTGTTATCACCCTAATATTAAGGCTCTTTGTAATCTCTCTCCAACTTGCCCTAACCTCTTGTCTTAGATTTCTACCAGACCAACTCCGCGCTCAGTTCAGGCATGCCTGAGACTTTCTGAAATGTACTTGTGTCTCTCCAGGATTGCTTGCCCAGTTGTTGGCTTTCTTACTGACAGAACTGTTTCGGTTGAAATAGCCATGGAAGTGAAACGGTTTATATTAAGATAGCTAATATTTGCATCCAGAGGATTGAAACTCAAGATGTAGATATTTCTTCTAGAGATTAAAAGTTGATAAAGTCCAATTTTTGTTCAAGGCACGTTAATCATGCCATTGCTTGAATTTGCCTTGTGTGATGGTTTGGATGGGCATGGCTCCCATATTTGAATACTTGGTCCCTATTTGGTGGAACTGTTTGGAAAGGATTAGAAGATGTGACCTTGTTGGAGGAGGTGTGTCACTTGGGCTAGGCTTTAAGGTTGCAAAAGATGTGGGTCATGCCCTCTGTCTGTCTGTCTGTCTGATGACTGTATCTCAAGATGTGAGCTCTCAGCTATGCTCCAGCACCATGCCTACCTGCCTGTTGCCATGATCCCTGACATGATGGTCATGGACTCTAACCCTCTACAACTACAAGCCCCAGTAGACACTTTCTTCTATATGTTACCCAGCTCGTGGTGTTTCGTCACAGTCAGAAAAGTAGCTAAGACAGTGGTTCTGGTTTGAAATGTTTTATGGAGTTCCTGGACTTGAGCTGCACCCCTCCATATCTGAGCAAATGAAGACAGGGAAGCAGGAAGGGTAGGATTCTTGCAAGATATATAGTGCTGGAACTATATATAACTATAGTACCAGGCAGAAGTTTGGCAATGGTGGCACAAACTATTCCTTGCTACCCTGTACAGGCCCATGTCCTGCCCCGTCCTCACCCTTGGTGACTGCAGAGCAATCTGTTTTATAGACCCGAGGATGTTTCTTTCTGTTTCAGGTGTGAGCGCAATTTAAATGGGGAAGGAGGGCAGCCAGCCACCTCTTTGTAGTCTCTTGAAATAAAGGTTTTGATTTTGCCACTAAACCCTTAGGGTGCAGTTATTTCATTAGACAGGGAGTGATGTCACTGAAATGTAAAGAAATGTGACCCCTGGCAGGTCGGCGACACCCCAAGAGTAGCTGAGTGACACAATCTGGCCTGGATGGGAAGAGAGAATAAGACTCAAGGTTGTGTGGGCAGTGAGGTGAGGGTGGAAAGAACAGGTCTGGGGGGGTTGGGTGTGTCTGAAAACAGTCAAAGCACACTGAGATTCTCAAATACAGTCATTTTAAATAAGATAAACTGTGAGGGTCACACTGGGAAAATTATGCTAATTGTCACAATTTATTGTCTGCCAATTTTATGATCACTTTAATTTAATAATTATATACAGATGTATTCTTTTTTTTTTTTTTTTTTTTTTTTTTTGGTTTTTCGAGACAGGGTTTCTCTGTGGTTTTGGAGCCTGTCCTGGAACTAGCTCTTGTAGACCAGGCTGGCCTCGAACTCACAGAGATCCGCCTGCCTCTGCCTCCCGAGTGCTGGGATTAAAGGCGTGCGCCACCATACAGATGTATTCTTAAGAGATGTACTCATCTGTCTGTTTTTTTGCCTCAATCTTACAAATTTTCTGTACTCAACCAGGCAGTGGTGGTGCATTCCTTTAATCCCAGCACTTAGCAGAGGCAGAAGAATCTCTGTGAGTTACAGTCCAGCCTGGTCTGTTCCAGGACAGCTAGAGTTACACAGAGAAATCCTGACTCAAAAAAACCAAAAAAGAAAAAAGTTTGGTGTCTTGTGTAATATAATAATATTACAAAGTAATATAGGAGTAGTGTTAATTAGCCTTGATTGCTTTAAATAATGACAAGATTTCATAATTTTATGAATTTAATAGTTTGATTTTTTCCAAATTTAAAGAAAACACTGCCATCTTTCTTCTGTCATCCTTAGCTGCATTCAGATAGACTCGCCAGGGTCTTGTGCAAATTCACTAGCGTGACCTCATTCATTAACGTTGCCATCAGCATTTGGTTAGTGTTTGTTGATACTTTGCATATCCTTAAGCCATTGTTGTAAGTTGTACATTTATAAGTTTGGAAAGTTTCCACATAGGGTAAATAATTGATGAAGAGTTGCACCATTTGAGCTGAACTGGTTTTTAAGATATCAACAATAAAATGAGAACATTTTTAATACAAAATAGAAAAATTGGCACCCCTCCAATGACAGGAAATTCATTCGACTCAGCTACGCTGGAGGAAGAGAGACAAGAACCTCTTAGGCATACTTTGGTGCTTGCCCTTTTCTCCTTGGGTCTGAAGATTGTTTTTTTTGTTTTTTTTTTTTTTTTTTTCGGACAGGGTTTCTCTGTGGTTTTGGAGCCTGTCCTGGAACTAGCTCTTGTAGACCAGGCTGGTCTCGAACTCACAGAGATCCGCCTGCCTCTGCCTCCCGAGTGCTGGGATTAAAGGCGTGCGCCACCACCACCCGGCAGGTCTGAAGACTGTTAAAGCAAAAAATAAGCAAGTGGACACACAGTCCCTAAAACTAATGCTTTGGTTTCAGCTGCTGGGTCCTGCTCCTGCGTTTTCCTTACTAAATCAAATGGTGCTGATCTGGGTTCATCTTCCGTAAAGACAAGAACACAGGTTATTCTTCATTTTACACAATTATTATAACCCATATTAACCCACAACTGTCTTTTATTTCTAGATGCTTTTTGTTTGTTTGTTTATCATTCTCTTTGTTAATTTAAACCAGTTTGACTTCTTAAATCTCACGGCAAAAAGTCTCGGATGGTAGACAAGGACACGTCACTAATGAAATGTTGCCAACTACAGGTTGGGACTGTTCTTAAAATAGGAAGATTACATCCAAGTGCAACCAATAGACCAAGTTCCCAGGACCCCCGGGTACACACTGGATGCCAGTGGTTACAAATAGAAGCATCTCTGGTCTCCTCGCTCCGTCTCATGGTGTTTGTGCTTGTCTCTTTTCGTTGTTGTGGCAAGACCAAGAAACTTCTGGCTAAGAAACAAAGCAAAACCATTCAACTTTAAATTGAAAACAGATAATGAAACTAGAAATAGCAGGCATGGTGGTGCAAGTCAGTAACCCAGCATCCAGGAGGCAGAGGACAAATCTGGAATTTGAGGTCAGCCTGGGCTATATGAATCTCCATATAAAAATAAAATAAAGAACAAACAAAAGTCAGTTATATTTCAGTCAGTGAATGAGAGCCAAGCTGGCTTTAGAAGGGATTGATGAAAGGCACCCGTTTAAACCACATTAAAATCATTATCATCATCATCAAAAAAAAGAAAGAAAAAAAAATTAGAAAAAAGCCAGGCAGTGGTGGCACACGCCTTTATCCCAGCTCTTGGGAGGCAGAGGCAGGAAGATCTCTGTGAGTTTGAGGCCAACCTGGTCTACAAGAGCTAGTTCCAGACCAGGCACCAAAGCTACAGAGAAACCCTGTCTCAAAAATTTAAAAAAAGAAAAATAAAGATCATTATCGTCTTACCATATAAAGCTGAAAATGCCATCTCTGGACATTTGGATGTGTTGAACTGGGAGTTTGGTTTTTCTTATCTATGATCTGTACTCCCAGGTTGGTTCAGTAATAAATACATGAAAAATCTTAAAAACCAAAAATAATACTGGATATCAGTCTTTAGAGTTCAAAACTTCTGCCTGATGATAGCACCTTCTGTGGGTTCAGGACTACAGTGACATCAAGGACAACAGCCACCAAGTCCTCAATGAACAGAGTTTGATGACAGAGTTTGAGAACCTGAGCAGTTCTCAAGCGGCAATCCCCGCAGTGGATAGTATGTCTGCTAAACTAATATTAAGCTCTTAAGTTCTATGGAGTGTGGGAAACAATTAGAAAATAAGAACAAATAATTAAAAGTCAGAAGATGTGAGAACAAGACACACCCTCTCCCATAAATAGTCTGTGGACACAGAAGAGGGTGAGGAGAAACAGATGTGGGCGGGGACAGATGAGACCTCATCAGCTCACATCAAGTGTCTGATTGGCACAGAACGGGATCTTGTGCTGGACCACGCACACAGCATCAGTGCCAAGCCTCTGGTTCATAATGACTTCACTGCTCTCTAAGCAGGACTTAATGAAAGACAATGACCACGCTCCCCCTCCCCAGAGCCTATTGGACCCTTTCATTTGGATGCCTCAACTCAGCAGTGGGAGGGCCATCAGGAACCTAAATTGTGTCCCACCAAGTGGTACCCAGGGGCCCCATTTTTGACGACAATTCATAGTAAACCACTAGGTTTACTATTTCCCTACTTTCTTTTTTTTTCTAGGTTTTTATTCTCATCCAGCTACTGGTTTCACTCGTCTAGTGAACTGTTTTTTACCTGAACCTCAAATAACTTTAACTGCTTAACATTCCTCATTTTCAATGTGCTTTTTTGGACTTTAAACCTAGCGTCCCTGAAAGTGAACAGGGAAGAGCGTGTCTCTGCTTTCAAGAAGGAAAAGAAGAACGTGGAATAACGAATATGGACCGCAAAAGAGGAAGGGACAATATAAAAACCTCACTCCTTGACAAGCTGAATTTGGGAGGTTTTCTGTCTTTCCTCAGGCCTGAGCTCATGCTCCTGAGCCTTCCAGGAAGGTCTATTATCTTATGGAGGTGCATGGGAATTGCATTCCATCTGAAAATGCTAGGAAAGAAAGAGATGGGTTCCATGTAGGTACAACATTATATGGAGAGCAAAACACAGAATAGAAATATTTTACTTTCAGTTGACTTGCTCAGATAAAATTATTATTATTATTATTATTATTATTATTATTATTATTATTATTATGGTTTTTCTTTCGAAACAGGGTTTCTCTGTGTAGCCTTAGCTGAACTGAACAGCTGTCTGTAGACCAGACTGGCCTCAAACTCACAGAGATCTGCCTGCCTCTGCCTCCCAAGTGCTGGGATTCAGGCATGTGCCACCACCACCACCCAGCAACAAAAATTATTTGTATGGAAACCCTGCCTCGAAAAACCAAAAAAAAAAAAAATTATTTGTATGAAATATTTTTTTCAACCAAATTAATTCATCATTCGATAAAAGTCATTATAATCTGACCATTTGATTTTCAAGTCCCATGATATGATGATTAAAGAATGATAATTTGTTGCAATGTAAAATAGGGTAACTTTGTCATTAAAGCGAATGTGTGAGTGGACATGATAGAGGTAAATACAAAACCTCAGCAAGGCTGCTGAGAGACAGTATCAGCCAAATTAATAAAGGCCAAAGAGTACCTTGCCTCATGGTACACAAAGTAACCACAATAACATTTTTCAGTGATCTTATAAAGCTCATTCTTGAGATGACATCTTTTCTTGAAGAATTCACAGCAAGGCAAAGAGAATTTTACTTTAATACAATTTTTTGGTTGCTATTTAATTTTTGAAACAGGGTTCTGCTATGTAGGCCAAGCTGGGCTTGAACTTGCAATTCCCCTGCTTTTCTTAGCCGTTTGAGGGCTCCCGCTTGAAAGAAATCGTGTGTTTGTGTCTGTTTTGCCTTTTTTGCCTGGTTACAATTTATTATTCTCGGAATAATCCTTTAAATATTTACATGATAATCACTTTCCGTCACGCTAATTTTGATCTTTCTGCATCTGTATCTTTTGTTTCTTGGAAGCACTATATATATTGTTAGGTTTTGTTTTACTATCCATTCCTCAAAATTTCACAAAAGATTTACTTTTTATTTTATGTGTACGCATGCTTATTCATGTGTATCCAGTATGTGCATGTCTGGTGTCCTCCAACCCTTCCTAGGCATCCTTCCTCTCAAAGTTATGGTCTCTTTCTTTCACTATTATTGTTACACACACACACACACACACACACACACACACACACATGGATGGAGAGTGAGATGCACAAATACGTAACTACAATCTGTCAGCTCATTTTTGTGGTTTGTGTGACCACTTTAAATGGGTAACCAGTTGAAGGGCTCATTCCTGGATAAGCTAATTCTCCATCACTCAGCAGTCATTAGCGGCTTAGTGTAATTCTTTGTCTGGGGATGGGACCTGGCGAGCTTTTTCTCCTTCTGCGCTACCCTGTCTATCGATACTGTCATTTCTCCCGTCTTGTTTAGGCAACCGTTTCTAGTAAACAGTCTCATAGCTGACTTCCTAGTCTTTTGGCTCATAAGACCTTCCTCCCTCCTCTTCGACGATGCTCCCTAAACCTTAGGTACAGGACTGGGGGCTGTGCTCCGCATGGTCTGCTGACCTCTCTACTGTGTCCAGGTATTGGTTTCCACTGGCTGTAAAGAAAGCGTCTATGATGCAGGAGGGGGTATACTTACCCGTGGGTACAAAGGATGAACCTTAGAGTGTGGTTAGGAATTAAACTGATCTGGTAAAGTGGCAGTGCTAGGCTCTCTTTTAAGATCCGGGACCTCACTATCCCGAGGTACTTGGGCAGGTTTCTAATGCCAGGCATGATTCCCTCACTGTGGAATGGATCTTAAGTCCAACTAGACAGTTTTTGGTTGCTGCCAAAATATGAGTGCCGCTGTTCCACCTTTAGGGATATCTTGCCGTGTTGGTCATTGCTGTGGTCCATAGGCATCGCAGCTAGATAGGACTGTTAACTGCTCTCATCCCTTAGCAGCTTGCACAGAAAATTCTGGTACTGTGAAAGCTAGACTTCAGGAAAGAGGATTTCGGGTTAGAACCAGTTCAAAGCATCCAAATCCTGTGTCCTAAGTATGTTTCTAATCATCAGCAGTATAAACTTATATTTAACCTTGGGAGGCAACCATGGGAAACAGCAATAGCCTTTATTATTTGGGGAGTCACTTAGATTACCCAGATCAACAACTTGAAAGGGGGTTGCTCATGCATGATACCAGGGTTTTTGTTAGTCTCTGGCTCCTGCGGGGAGCATTATCAGCCCAAGTGTTATAACTTAGCATGATCTGAATCTCAAATACTACTCACGGACTAATTCATATAGTGCCTAAATCATTCACATGTATTATTTCAATCTGCAAAGATCTCCCACGTGAGACTATATACAATTAAATCTTCCCAGCAGACTTGTAAGATGGCTCAGCGGGTAAATGTGCTCATAATGCAACCTGGCAATTTGAGTTCAGTCCTCAGAGCCCACAGAACCCACATGAATGTAGAGAGAGAATCTACTCCACAAAGCCGCACTCTGACTTACACGCATGTATGGGACATGTATGCCTGCACACACACACACACACATGCACACACACACACAGTTTGTCACCAAGCAAAACCATGTTTCTTTTCCTTACACAAGTATAGAGCTATGACCTCTTTAATAAAATCCCTGGCTACATGTTAGCTTGCCCTGAATCCCAGACTTATCAACCACACATCTCCAGTGAATTCAACTTGACTGTTAATACTTCCCTTAATTAATTCATTTCTACATTACGTTGTATGAGTGACATTATTCATAGACCTTAACGAATATTTGATTTTGGTTGATGCAATCCCTGTTTTCGCCACTGTATCACTCCTAGGGAGTTTAGCAGTGGTGGGCATAATAGATGTTCATTCAGTATTTGTTAAAAAAAAAAAAAAAAAAAAAAAAAAAAAAAAAAGACTTTAGCCAGGCCTGGTGGAACAGGCCTGTGATTCCAGCTACTTGGGAGACTAATGCAGGGAGTAACACAAGTTCCAGATCTGCCTGGGTCACAGAGTTAGGTCAAGGCTTGGCCAACAACAGAGAAAAAATGGGTATAATGAGGATGGTTGTTGGGTTTTGTGCTACTATTTAAAAAATTATTCATTAGCGTGTGTGTGTGTAGAGGGGAGAGGAGGAGGAGGAATGAGAGGGAATGGGGTGTATCTGGATACGAGTGCTAGAGTGGACAAGTGGAGGTCAGAAGACAACTCTGTAGACATGATTCTCTGTTGTGGGAGCTGCGGGCTGTGTTCCTGCCGCCCCAGCTCCTGGTCACCTGGCTAGCTTATGCCCCAAAATAACAACACACAAACTGTATTCTTTTAAACACTGCTTGGCCCATTAGCTGTAGCCCTTACTGGCTAATTCTCATATCCCGATCAACCCATCTCTAATAATCTGTGTAGCACCAGTCTTACCGGGAAAGATTCAGCATGTCTGACCTGGCGGCTTGCTTCATCGTGTCTGCCAATGACCTTCCTCCATCAATTCTCCCTCCCTCCCTACACATTTGGGGGCTCTAACTCGTGTCACCGGGCCTGCGAGGTTGAGCCCGGAACCATCCTATTGGCCCTTACTTCTTATTCACTGCCATTGCCCGGCAGCCAGCTTCTTTCAGTTGTAACATTTGTTTGGCTGTCATCTGATGGACCTGCTGTTCACATGGCCATCGTCCCTCCAGCCCAGGGAAGAGGAATTGACTTTATTTAACCCAGTTAGGTGCTGTCTTCTGGAGGCATTTATTCTGTACGGGTCTAGTATTCACAGTATGAGACCTATGTGAAGCACCTCATCTCCCTTCTCAAAGTCAGTCCTTCAGCCTTCTCTTCAGACTCCTGCACCTCCTGTAACTGGCCCAATAAGTGTCCCTGCTTAGGTCTACCAGCTACTGCAGCTTGCAACCCAAAAGTTAACTGATACATCTAAGGGAAATAACTTGGGATAGATGCAAAATAAGGCTTGGGATGAGATCCATTGAGAATATATTTTCAGTTCCAAAGACAAGCACGGAGAACAAACAATTCCAGTTTAACCCTGAATCAAAATGCAAATTAGCATTCAATCATCTCAGCACACATCTAGGGGTAAAAATAATCATGCCATAAGGCAGCAGAGGACTTCCAAAGACAAGAGTAATATTCCTTTTCAAGAAGAACTTGCTGGGAGTGGTAGTTCAAACCTGTAATCTCAGTACTAGAGTTTGAGGCAGGAAGATTGCCAAGAGTGCCAACCCAGGTTGGGTTATAGGGCAAGACAGTTTCAGAAAAATAAAATAAAATAAAGCCCACAGCAAAGGTTATTGCAGCATTTATAATCACAGCTTTAGGTTCCGAGGAATAAAATCTGTTTCCTGCAAGGCAGAACTTTTGCTCTGTTTGTACAACATAAATGCCCATTTCTTTCATAATTACACATCTTTGGCATAGCTAAAGGATTTTCAGTTTGAATTAAATCCCTCCAACTTGTCTAGTCTCTCTCCTTTCCCTACTGATTTGACCCTTTGGGATTCTTTCTTTTCACTGCCAAGGATTAGCTTCTCTGTGAAAGCCTTGAAGGCAATAGATATCTGTCCAGAAAAATGAGATACAAAACTGTCCAAAGAGAGAAAAGCAATGTCAAGGCTTACACAAGAAAATAATTGGACTCTCATTCACACTGGGACAAAGTCTGGTTTCAAACTGAGTTTCTTATTGACTTTTTGGGTCATCAAGAGAATCATCATTTATGTCTAACAAGAAACTGTTACTCTTCCTTTGAAAGAAGATCCCAAAGTTTGGCATATTTAAGTACCAAACAAACATCTCCATAGTGAATGGCTTGCTGCCAATATCTGGTATGTCCAGGAATCCTAAATGATGTCATCCACGACTCAACCGAACATGCTAGACTTTCCATATATTGGAACAACAAGCATGATTTAATCGATTGTCTAAATGTTTTTTAAAGTCAAAGCACCTGTGATTTCACCAAATGAAAACGTGGAAGTGGGTGGCTGTTGGTTCTTACATTCACTGCACAGTGAAGATGTCTCTGTTTGCTCCACCATGAGCAGGAAGCAGTCTTCACGGTATGATCCACCTGCTGCTGGCTGGTTTGACAGTTTAGCTGGTAAGTGACTTCAGTCATTCTTGACTGAGTTAGAATTCAGCCTTAATTCTGCCTGTGGGTCTGGCTTACTGACTTCTATCTTGATGGTGAGTGCTGACTCCATGTTCTCTCCACACACCAGTGACACCAATGCTGATGTTGCGCAAACATGAGATTTGCTGAGCTTAAAGACGATCAAACCACAGTATATGGTTGCTTCTTTACCCTTTACCCTTCACTCTCAGACATGAACTATTTTTCAAATTTTATTTACTCACAATTGGTGCGTGGAGTTCTGAGCTGTACCAAATGAAACTGATGGCCCATTTAGACTTCATGACAAGGCAGGTTGTGTTGGAGTGATCAAATTGTATCATTTCAATTTTAATCAGCCATTAGGTCTTATTGGTCCAAAAGAGTGTGGGAAGCCAGAGGCTACACAGAGGAACCCCACCTTGAAAAACCAACAGATTATAGACATCAAACAGGAAACCAAAAAAGGGAAGAAAGCTAATCTACAAATCTACACACTGACGATAGAAGAATGACCAACCCCAATATCAGTTTTCAAATCCTCATGGTTATGGAGATGATTGTGCAAATGAGAAATTAGGAGCTAGGCTATTGACAGTATTCCTTCTGCTGCCCAGCTTGCTAGAGGTAAACCAAAGTGGTCACTTTGACACATTTGTGAAATGATGAAAAATGGCTGTCAGCAAGGGCACAATATAAAATATTTAAATACTGATAGTCATTGTACATACAACACCACGTCATATTGCAAGATTAACATAGTTTTATTAAGTAACAGAAATCTCCAGCTTTTTTCAATGATGCCTAGAGAAAATACACACAGAGGTACTCAGACATTGCATTAACACAGTATTTTTTTTTTTTTTTTGATTTTTCGAGACAGGGTTTCTCCGTAGCTTTTTGGTTCCTGTCCTGGAACTAGCTCTTGTAGACCAGGTTGGCCTCGAACTCCCAGAGATCCGCCTGCCTCTGCCTCCCGAGTGCTGGGATTAAAGGCGTGCGCCACCACCGCCCGGCTTAACACAGTATTTTTAATACACAGTATAATTTCTGACATCGGAGAGCCCTGTGTCTTCTTCAGTGAGAATCAGAAAGAGGTAAGCACAGTTCCTGCCCAAAGCTTAGACAATTGGCTATTCTCAAAGACAGAGAGAAGACTGAACCTTCAGCAAAGCATTTTATGCCTGCAGGAAGCTGGTCACAGCCGGCCACCCCGTTGTCCCAGCTATCTCCAACTTCCCAGTTGCACCCTAGCTGTGTGTGGTGGGGGATGGGTAGCAGCCCCGTGATACAGCCAGGATAAAGAAGATAAGGCTAAAGAAGTTAAGGCTGAGGGTGCTTACAGTGATGATGGGCTGTGGGGTCAGGCAGAAGCTGCACTCCCATCCACAGGTGGTCACTTGTCAAGTCCCTCAACTCTGGGGGTTTTCTGTCCGTTTATACAATGGAACAATAAAACTTCTCAAAGAAGGGTTTATAAAGTTAGTTAGAATTATTTCTCATATTTTCATACTTTTGTTAATCCCACCAGTTGAGAATAAGACTACCACAGTTTAAAGTCAAATTCGAAGGAAGCTTTAATTAAGTACTGGACAGGGGGGTGGGGTTTCCCAGGAAATGGTCCAGAGTCGTGGTTCCCTCAGGTCCAATCAGGAGTGAGCATACATGGTGACATAGTTCCTGCCTGTGAATCTCGGGCCCACACGTGATCAAGCACATCCGGTGCAGATGGGTCAAACAATCTTGTTTAGGGGAGTGAAACCACATGACTTGTCGTCTCCCATAAACAACAGCCTTCTGCATTTTAGGATCTCCCCTTGAGCAAGAGGCTTCTGGATCAGAGGCATTTTTGTTTCATGGATCTCTTAGGCACAGCAATTACAACTTAAAACATAACTCTGGCTCCCAGAATTTCCTGCAGTGTCACCATTTTCCATGACACAATCATTTCTAATATCCCTCTTTGCTTTCTTGGTTTAATCATGGGGTCATAGATTGGTTTAGTCTAGTTACAGTTACAGTTTCTCATCCTTGCTCATGTCATCATCATCAGTGATCCAGTTGTGCTAAGCAAACAGATTCTTCCACCCCAGGACTTGCTGTATGATGGTTTATCAATCACACTCTGTAAATATTCATAAAACAGAAATTCCTTCAATTTATTTTTGTTACAGCATCTTGCCACATAGCTGGCTCGGTATTCACTGTGTAGTACAGGCCCGCCTCCTAGTCCTTACTATAAGTCTTCTGAGTCCTAGATTACAGGACTCATATAGGCTGATAACTGTTTTAACTTGAAAGCCTAGTAGTGCTATGGAGTTTGTGGCCTCTGGGATAAAAACATAGACTCAGTCGGGATTAGAATTTGTTAACTTTATTGGTACTACTAGCCGAACAACAATCTCTGATCCAAACTTGAGACTGCTGTATGAAGGGGGAGGGCAGTTGAGGGAAGAACTGTTAGAGGTGAAAACCACAAGTTATATGTGTTGGGACTGCAGACCCTCAGACCCTGAATTTTCTATGACCCCTTGCCTGTCGGCCAGAGTAAACAGCTTGTTTTCCTGTGCTTATAGCTGCTCTGGGCACGAGACCCTCATGAGTTCCTGATGGCAGTGGAGTGGTTTCTGGTGAGCTTGGAGCTGAGAAATCCCAAGAGCTGGGATGGGGCCATTAGTCAAGGGGAGTCCTATATAAGCTGCCCTGGAACGCAATTTAAAGTTGGCATTCTTGGGGCATTCTTGTTTCAAGGATGATCCATATCTGTATGTGTGTTTCAATCTCCAGCCCCTTGCTCAACTCGCAAACAGTCCTGTGGTAGCAAGAATTTGGTTACTCTCAATTTTAATTTCTTTACAGTAAAATAGAACTCTGGGCTCTCAAACAAAAACAGAAAGTCTCATATGGAAATCCCAGACTCGAGAAAGATTATAGCAGAAATTGCAAACTACTTTTACTTGGATATTAAATAGAAACTTGTGGGTTAGGAAGACAACAGTAATTATTGGTAATTAAAATTAAATACACAAGGATACATGAACTCATTTTAAACATAAGACAAATTGAAAATAATGAGCTACATAAGAAATTCAAACGTCAGAAGCAGATGTGGTGGGTTGTGTCTTTAATCTTACTTCTGGAGAGGCTGAGGCAGAACTGTTATGAGTCTAAAGTTAGGCTACATCGTGAGTTCCAGGCCAGGCTGGGCTTCAAAATGAGACTCTGTCTCTAACCAGCAGACTGTGCATGGTGCAGCACCCAGGAGACAGATGCAGGAGAGTCACTGCAAGCTTGGGGCCAGCCTGGGCTACACAGTGAGTTCCAGGTTAGCCGGGACCCTGTCTCAAAAGCAGAACAAAACTAAGCCAACCCCACAAGAAATGAACAAAACAAGTAAAAGGGAAATCATGAAATCTATAGTGGGGACTATGGACACAGAAAAAAATACTAGAAACTTAGATAATCAACAAACCTGAAAGCAGGATATGAAAAATCCTAGAAAGAAGATTATGAGCTAATTTTGATTGTGAATTTTGATGTACAATTTTAAATTTGAGTACTTAAAAAAAATGTAGTTCCGGCTACATCTGTCATTCAAATCACCCAATGGTCCTCCAGGTCTTCAGGTCATGGTTATTAGGAAATCAGCTTGGGCCTCCATGGAAGACAACAGAGATGTAAGATTATGTTTAGGAGTCTGAGTACACGTAGGCTTTGTGTTTAGTTTATGAAGGCATGATTGTGTTCCCTTGAATTAAAACAACCAGTCAAGCCAGGGGTCTTTAACTACGAAGGGGTTTGTTTGACCGGGGTAGATCTTCTTCCATTTCCACAGCCTTTAGGACAATAGAATGAGTTGTTTTAACCTTAAATACTATGTCCAAGGGAGCATTTCCTGAAGGTGGTCAGTTCCACAGCTCACCCTCTTGGCTCAGTCTAGGGGTCTGCTTGTTGCATAAGTACAGAAGAGCCTAAGGAAGTGTAAGGCTCTAGCCATCTTATAATGATCTCCAACAAAGTCTGTAGGCACAAGCACATTTCTGTTCCACATTAAAAACGAGCTACATTTTGTCAAGTCCTTAGTAAAAGTCTGATGACAGAGAATCCTCAGGACAATGCCAATCAACTCTTTGTTCACTTTACTATTAGAATAAAACATTCATGGAGTTTTCCTAAAATGGGGTTAGGCTATAATAGAATTTGAATTAAATTTACTGGATTCATTCTTACTCAATGGATTTGCTTGCCTAAACTCTTTTCTTTGGGTCTAGATCATACTTGGAATGATTCCACATTCTTTGTGTGCACATGGCATGTGATGGGGGGGGGGGGGGATGATGGACCCGACTGGTACTGAGAGCTTCAATGTGTCTGGTGTGAACTGCCCATGGGGAGTTGACCTTGAGAGACTGAGGTGGTGGTCTATGCTGGTTAGTTTGTTAGTTGACACAAACCTAGACATATCTGGGAAGAGGGAATCTCAGTTGAACAGTTGTCTCAATCAAATTATTTTGTGGAC
Organism: Chionomys nivalis; assembly: GCF_950005125.1. Lineage (NCBI taxonomy): Eukaryota > Metazoa > Chordata > Mammalia > Rodentia > Cricetidae > Chionomys > Chionomys nivalis. The sequence goes on along the minus strand of NC_080097.1, from coordinate 37,783,205 downwards.
AACTCATGGACAACTCTGGGCATTTTCTTGATTACTGTTAGGATGTGGAGGGCTTAGTCCACTGCGAGTGGTCCCTCTGTGGGCTAGAGTACCGGGTGAAGGCAAGCTGAGTAAGTCCTGGAGCAAGCCTGTAGGGGCATTCCTCCTTGGCCTCAGCTTCAGTCCTTATCTGCAGGTTCCTGCTTGAGTTCCTGCCCTAAATTCCAGCATGGATGGATTACAATAGGGAAACGTATCCAAACAACCTCCCTTCCCCCAAATTGCTTTGGGCTAGTGTTTTATCACAACAGTAGAAAGTTGACTAGGATGTGTTTGTCTCCAAAATGCAGATGAAAATGCAGCTGAGTTTGTTCAAAAGCTCTGATCTCTTCCTGGGCTGCCAAGGTGAGCCCAGTCAATGTCATAGGGCTTTCCTTAAGAGGACAAATAGGTTTGAACATCTTCAATGGCCCCTGTCCCTGTTGAGATTGGAGTAAAACTTCAATCCAGTGCTTTAAAAATGCAGTTGATAACTTGTGAACATATCACACTTTCTCCTTATGGAATATTCTCTCATTACACAAATAACACTTTGCCATGGAATAAAATTGGTGATTGCCAATACAAAAAGGATATGATTGTATTCTCTGCATAGCTGTGTACTGTCCTGACATTTAGCAGCCTTGACTGTCTGAGTCCTTCAGTAGCTATCAGTGGCCCTGTTTCCTATTAAGTGTTATGTAGTTTCCTGGTGTTATAATATTGTTAAATTTAGTTACATCACAAACAGAATCTTCCCTTGGGGTTTTCTCCTCCTAAGTCATCAACAAGCAAAGAGTAAGAGTGAAACAGCACTCATCCACGTGCTCGGACTCTCCAGTCTTTCTGTGCTGTACGGTAGATTTTCCATTTGTATCAGACTCCCAGTTGCTCACTCCCTAGCAGACCTATGCACCAATGAGGTCTCAGCATCATGGTCTTAAACAGAGTTGCTATTGTTTCACATTAAAACTAACCCCATCTAATTTCTAAAGATCTGTATTGTACGAGTAAGCGATTAGCAACTCTAGGGTTTGTGATGACTTGCAAGTCTCCCATTGCTTGTAAGAGGAAAAATGTCTTGGGGGCAACTTGAACCAAATCATTCTCCTGCTGTTTTCTGTTTGCCCTGTATTTACAGTAAGTTTGTGCAGATTTTGGGGGTGGACCAAAAAGGCTGCCTCCGTGGTACATATATACTAAAATAAAACAAATCACGGACACGATTCCCAAACAAATCATCAGATGCTATGATTTAATGAAATAAAAATTCGATCCATTTTATCAGTCCTATTCCAGAGTTTTTTTTAAAAAAATATTTATTTATTTATTATGTATACAATATTCTTTCTGTGTGTATGCCTGAAGGCCAGAAGAGGGCACCAGACCTCATTACAGATGGTTGTGAGCCACCGTGTGGTTGCTGGGAATTGAACTCAGGACCTTTGGAAGAGCAGGTAATGCTCTTAACCGCTGAGCCATCTCTCCAGCCCCCCTATTCCAGAGTTTTATAAAGAGAATCAAGTTATATATTTCTCATCTTCTAATCCTTATTGATGTAGCATCACACAGATTATTATATATTTTTGGCTAATTCAACCGACTTTGTGCTACGGGGAACATATCTTAACCTAATAAAGTAAAACAGCTCCTGCAATCTGATTCAGATGAGATCAGTCACTGCTGTCAACATGTAGCTTTGAGACGTTTAATGTTCTTTTCAATAATTAATAAATGTCCTTTCATTTTTCCTCCCCCATACTTCTGCGGCAGTACCATTCATGAAATACAAGTAATGTAAGCCATCATGGAACACAACTCACCATGCACCTCGGATGAGCAGCCTGGCAAACGGTGTCAGAGGTTGACTGCCGTGGCACAATCAGCACAAGGCAGGAAAGAATATATTACTGTTCTGGGGTTTTGTCAACATGAAAATTGTTCTGACTTCAAATTTGGAGGTAGAGTGAGGGAAATTACAAGGAAGGGAGTGGTGTGTACAGCAGTCAATGGGAAGCAGAGAAAAGTGGGGGAATGAACTGCCTCTCTTAAAATCTTAAAAATTTAACATCCAGAGGACTGCATCTAAGCAAGTGGTTCTCAACCTTCCTAATACTGTGACCCCTTAATACAGTTCTTCATGTAGTGGTGACCCCCAATCATAAAATTATTTCATTGCTAATTCATAACTGTAATTTTGCTACTGTTATGAATCATGATATAAATATCTTACATGCAAGAGATCCGATATGCAACTCCAAGAGGGGTCATGACCCCTTTGAGAACTGAATTCTAAGCTATTTGTAAGAATATTAACAGTTAGGTGTTAAATGAGCTACTAGTTCAGTACAAGCAGTAGTAAGATGAACGCTGAATTAATGTGTTCCTAGAACAGAGTCCTGATAACAGGGTCAAATGCTATTATTCTGTTTTGACTTTTTTTTTTTTAGTAATTCTGAGCAGGGCGGAAACAGTGATTTGCTTCCTCTGGATCTTCTACATATCTAGGAGGTAGTTTCTTTAGTCTAACTTTAGTTGTATAATAGAAAGTAGTTTAAAATATTTCCTTTAAAATTTACACTTATGCATTGTTGTGTGTGTGTACGCGCATGTACGCGCATGCATGCCTGTGCATGCAGCTTCCACAGTGGTATGGAGGTGTGTGTGTGTGTGTGTGTGTGTGCGCATGCATGCCTGTGCATGCAACTTCCACAGTGGTATGGAGGTGTGTGTGTGTGGGCGCACATGCGCATGCATGCCTGTGCATGCAACTTCCACAGTGGTATGGAGGTGAGAGGAGAACCGTTAGGAGTCATTGTCCAATTCCATCATGTCGGTTGGGGACTGAATTCAGATCATCAGGCTTGGTGACAACTGTCTTCACCTGCTAAGCCACCCTGCTGGCCCCAAAGTGGTTTTTATTGCACTGATCATAAATGAGATACAAAAAGTTCTCCTGTGAAAACAAAACGAAAAATGAGAGCAGAAACTTCATTTGGTAATACGACACAATGGGACTTCTGACCCGCAAACGGGTGGTCAAGGCTTTAGACATGGTGACTGAGTCATTCTTCTCTAGTGAGCCACTGCACCTGTAATTACTGTTTCTTGTGGGCTTCTTGTGATAGGCATGACTAGTCACAACAAAGATCACTGAGGGCGGGGCGGTGGTAGTGCACACCTTTAATCCCAGCACTCAGGGAGGCAGAGGCAGGTGCATCCCTGTGAGTTCGAGACCAGCCTGGTCTACAGAATGAGTTCCAGGACCACTAGGGTTACACAGTGAAACACTGTCTCGAAAAACAAAACAAAATAACAACCCAAAAATAAATTAAAAAAAAAATTAAAAGAGAAAACACCTTAGAAACTATGCACAGCTCACCCGAACAGAAGATTCACATGGACTCCGCATTTCTGAAGGCCCGGGATGTAGGGAAAGCACTTCCCGAATTCACAAAGACAGAGGCTCCCAGTTCCCAGTCCACACCTAAGCTACCCCTAAGTAGGTCCACAGTGATCAGCAGATATAGATTCAGCTCCAATATATGTGCCGTTCTCACTGAACTCTGTCTCGTAAAAAATGCTTTTTGGGGAGGGAAATGGGAGGCGGTGGTGGGGAGGAGGCAGAAATCTTTAATAAATAAATAAAAAAGAATGCTTTTTGGGTGGTGTTCCACCAATAAGCATAGTCATCAACTATGGGCATAAGGAATTTCACAGAGATCAAGTCAATCTAATAGTATTGGATACCTGAATCAGAATTTTAATGAGCTTGTTTGCTGATACTATCATTTCTAAACCCAATCTTCTTCAGAGACATTCAAAGAGTCCAGTTATAAAATTCAGATGATGAATAATATTAACACAGTTTCTATATAACGTGAGACCTAAATTCTCTGCAAGCATACACTAAGTTTCTATCCTCTCCCTATCGAAAGAACAGTCAACTCCTTTCTCAAGATGCTTTGCATTACAAGTGTTTCAAAACTTGGCTTTTATTTATCAGTCAGTTAGGATCAACACTGGGGCAGCAGAGAATGTTGCCCCTTCTTCACCCAAAATAAACACTGAAGTCACTGTAACCTAGCCTTTGTATCTCACTTAGAGCCAAGCAGTTACCCTTGGTGGGAATTACCACGTGCTATCGGACTTGTCTGTTCCTAATGGGGGCAAGGCACCTGGGCTTTCCCCCGCTAGTTTTTGACGGAAAGCTTTGCTGGCATTTTTGCAATTAACTTTATCTTTAACTTAGTGAAGAGACTGAGTCAGTCTGATACCTACTTTTCTTGCACTTGACAGGTATCTTTATGTTGCATATAATTGTGTTGAGCGTTTCCTCCTAAATCTTGCAGTTTCTTCAGAAATTTCGGCATTTTGTTTAAGAACTCTAATTTATCATTCATATAGAAAGACATTATAAATCGCCTGCGTGTGAAATAGAAGTTACCTCAAAATGTTAGTGATATTAACAGAATTTTATTGTATGCTTCTGACTGCAATTTAGCGTGCATATATTTAAGGTATTTTAAAACACTTATTTATTGGAGGAGCGCAGCACACTGTGTGTGTGTGTGTGTGTGTGTGTGTGTGTGTGAGTAAGAGGTCAACTTGCAGGAGTCCATTTTCTCTTTCCATTACGTGAATCCTGGAGATCAAATTCAGGTCCTCAGGCTTGCGGCAAGTGCCTTTACCCTCTAAGTAATGTTGCTCAGTTGTTTTGCCCACCATCTTTTTCTTTTTGAGACAGGACCTTACTTTGTTGCCTCCGCTGGCCTGGGAACTTTGTAGCCAGGTCTCAGACTCTTAGTGATCCTCCTGCCTCAGTATTCAGAATACTAGGATTACAGATATGAGCCACTTAAGATTTTCTTTACTTTTTAAATGCATTAAAACAGACAAACTATTCTGGCCCTTAAGACTACTGATTTTCTATTTTTCTACTACAACAAAATTAAATGAAAATAATACTTTGAATATGCTACTTAAAACCTTATCAATATCCTTAAAGTTAAGTTAGAGCAGAGGAGAAAATGAGTGACCGAAAGACAGTTCCTAAGCATATAACATCATCTTCTTACTCCTCCCCCTTACTGCCCTCCCCAACTCCTTTTTGGAGATAGGGTATCTCTGGCTATCCTGGAACTCACTAGTAGACCAGACTGGCCACGAACTCAGAGAGATCACCTGCTTCTGCCTCCCAAGTCCTGGGATTGAAGGTGTGCACTACTACACCCGGCAATCCGTTCTTGAGAGTTGAGACTGATGATGAACTTTGGTGTTTGAGAAGATGATTACTGTCATAGTTGCTTTGGATTATTTGTGGTGCTTGGACCCACTTTTTGTTCATATTGGGCAGGGTCTTGTTAGAATCATGATACAAGCAAGTATGATGCATGTGTTTCTGTAGTTAAAAAGACACACAAATATAAATGGATCCTTTGAATGAACATGTAATGACGACACGATTATGCTCTCTTCTATAGGCTCTTATGAGAGTCAGAATGCTAAGTGCTCAAATAAAAAGGCATTTATCTTGTCCTATACAGAAAATATTTCTCACTTAAGTACAAGCAACATCTTTCTTCCATGCATTTGGCACCTGCTTTGATCAGAAAATAATCATTCAACTTAATCAAATTATTGTTCTGCTCATTTATGCCCAATTCCTATGTGGCCACGGTAGGTCCCTACAGGAGAGACATCCTTTCCTGGAATGCCTCTGCACAAGGAGAAAACAGTGCTTGGAGATTCTTTGGAGATGCCTGGTTAGAAAAATTCATACACGTGTCTCTAGCGAGTTGACAGGATCCTGAATTACGTGTTGGTGGTAGGTTATGCCAGGGCGGTAGACTCCTGGGGTTTTCATCTTGGCCTGGCGACTAGCCAAGCTAGAAGACCACAACTTCTCCGAACTCACTTTCCTCATTTGTCAGATGGGGACAATTACAGCTCCTATTTTATACAATTGTGAGGATTAAGTGAGCTAAAACTCTTAACACAGAGAACAATGGTGTGGTTATAGTGTGCCATAAGCATGAGCTATTATTATTGGTGAGACCTGGAGGGCTATTGGAGTAAGCCCTTGTCTTTAATATTTATATCTGTGGTTTTAGGAATTGCATCCAGGGCTTTCTGTACAGTACAGAAGTGCTCTACCAAGGAGCTACATCCCTATGCCAGGATTAAAGGCTTAAAAAAAATTGTCATTTTTTGGTGGTGGTAGGGGAAGTTCTCACACAACAGTCCAGGTTGGCCTGGATTTCACTATGTAGTCCAGGTTGTTCATAAACTTGGGCACTCCTGCGTTGGTCTCCTTAGTACTGGGATTATATGCATGGGATACCATCTCAGCTCTGGACTTAACATAGTATTTCTTTTTTTCCATGTTATTTAATAGGTGTGTAACAGACATAGGAATAACAAGGTCTTACTATATAGCCGTGGCTGGCCTGGAACTCCTTATGTAGACTAGACTGGCCTTAAACTCAGAGATCCACCTGCCTCTGCCTCTTGAGTACTGGGATTAAAGGCGTGTGCCACCACACCCAATTAAACATGCAGACAGAAGTTTCTGTCCCACCAGGTCCCACAGCCATTCAGTCCCAAATAAACACACAGAAGCTTATATTAATTATAAACTGTTTGACCTATTGTTCAGGCTTATTACTACTTCTAACAACTTATATCAACCCATAATTCTTATCTATGTTTAGCCATGTGGCATTTTCATCTTGCTTTCTCTGCTTTTGGATGATTGGCGTCTCTGCCTTTCGTCTTCCCAGAATTCTCCTAGTCTCGTCCCCTACCCCCGCCTATATTTCCTGCCTGGCTACTGGCCAATCAACATTTTATTAAACCCATATGAGTGACAAATTTTTACCGTGTATGAGAGCAATATCCCACAGCATAAACGTCTTTAATTTAAAAAAAAAATATTTATTTATTTATTTATTTATTTATTATGTATACAATATTCTGTCTGTGTGTATGTCTGCAGGCCAGAAGAGGGCACCAGACCTCATTACAGATGGTTGTGAGCCACCATGTGGTTGCTGGGAATTGAACTCAGGACCTTTGGAAGAGCAGGCAATGTTCTTAACCACTGAGCCATCTCTCCAGCCCTTTAGTTTTCTTTTTAAACATTTCTTCTGAAAGGAATTCCTCTTCCCAAGCTGATCACAACCCAGCCCACTGCTGGATGATCAGAATGAACTCTGCTTCTGATAGAGCCCTTTCTACAAGGTTTCCATTACGCCAACTTTGCATAGAACGTTCATGACTTTATTTTACTTTTTAGCGCCATTATCAAATAACAGTAGGCGTTACAAAAGCCAAGGGGTGACAAACGCCCTTTGCCATTTAAGGCTTTGGTTTGAGGCAACGTTTTGCGATACCAGGGACATTTTCTTCCTCACTACCATCCAAAGAAACAGCTTTCTGTCATTCTCCGTCCTCTTGCAGTTTCAAGCCATTAGGACAACTTCTATTTTCTATCAAAAAAATTGCTGAGAAAGCATGCCCAGTATGTACTTCAGAAACTGGTGAGTCACTTGCAACAAAAGCAGCCGGGGGTTATGTCCACGAACACAGGTGACATCCAAATAGGGTGCTACAAAAGATTTTCTTTGTTTAAAGCCTCAATCTCCCTATGTAGCTCAGGCTGCCCTGGGACTCAAGACCCTCCTGCCACTACCGCCTCAGCACTGGGGTTACAAGTTATCTCAGCACACTCGGTGCAATGATTTATTTTTGTAAAATACTCCGATGGCCCCAGCTGTCTGAAAACACAGGTACTCACATACTAATTAGAAGACACAAACCCAGTCCCCCCCCCCCCAATTACCTATCACGGTCTATTACTTTCAGATTTGTGAGCACATACTTTGTACTTAGCCCAGAGCCCTTTACATTAGCAAGTAGGCATGCTGGTGAGGGCTTGTAATTACAGCACTCAGGAAACCGCGGCAGGAATACAAGGGGTTTAAGGTCACCTTCCGCTTCAGGAGACCCAGTCTCACTTAGAAAGAAAAAAGTAGTAACAATGTGAATCTTAGGTGACATTCAGGATTTTCATGTATAGAATGAGGGGTGCCAAGCTCAAAGAAAACCGAAGCTAACAGGGATTTTTTTTTTTTTTTTTTTTTTTTTGGTGTTAACCTTCCAATATTAGATCGGTAATTTCCTGACTCAGGGGTCTATCTTGCAAACAATCTGTAACCCCTCACCTAAGTTAGAACAGAAACAAACCTGTTCTCAAACGACTCTTTTCATATTTACTTGCTTAAAAAAAATTCTAGGTTAGAAGCAAAGCAATGTTTAGAGAGGTTTACCATGTACTACTTAACAGAAGACTACCTCCAAGCACACCTAAACCTAACTACTTTACAGTCATGAAACGTAGTTTTAGTTTAGTGGGTTTTTTTTTTGTTTGTTTGTTTTTAAAGAGGGAATTTCAACTGGCCCTTTCCCTTTTCTAATCCTAAAGGGCATTCTTCACTAAATTCCAGCAAGACCTCGCCTTTACCCCAGAGGGCCGCAGTGTGGACACAAAAAGACAATGAATGGCTGGAGGGAAGCTCCACCTGTTAGCAGACTGGCCCAGCAGGCTGGCTTCTTCCCTCCAGGTACCGAGGGGCAGAAAGGACCACTCCCTCAGGAGCGAGCCTTCCCCTGAAGGGGCTCGGGAGGATCCCGGTCACGAACCGTAACACCAGCTGGCAGCCTCGCCCCTCCAGTCCGTCGAAGGGCGAGGGACCCTGCGGTAGCCACCACCGCTCTGCACAAAAGGTACCACTGGCTTGGGGTGGGGTGGGGGAGTCAGTCCTGGGGGATCCGCAGCCAGGGCATCCCCGGAAGAGGCGAGGGCGGTGCGGGTCGAGGGGGGAGCCCAGGTGCGGCAGGGAAGAGGAGATGGAGGAGGAGGACTCTGCCACACGCCGGGGAAGAAAGCCTGACTCATGTGGCAGCAGCGGAGGGCTCCTGGGAGCTGCAACTCGTGATGCTGTTGCTGAGGAGAAAAGCCTCATTAGCCATTCTGCAGGCCGGGGGATACCGCCCCGGGGCGCGCACGCCCGAGACCTAGCGCTCCTCACCCGCCTCGCTCGCTCGTTCCCTTGCTCGCTCGCCCGGGTCGCGTGGGAGCCAGCAGCGGACACGCCTAACCCGCGCGCGCGCGCCGCGTGGCCCCCCGCACCCCACCCCAGACTCTCCACGCGACCCGGATTCGCTCGCTCGCGCGCCCGCCCAGGCGCCCCACCCCCACCGCCCTCAGGCGTCGGCGGCTCCGCCGGCCTTCGGCAATTTCCGTCAGAGCCCCAGTCGGGAGCTCGGCGGGGCCCGAAGACAGGCCGCCTCTCCCTAGTCAGACCAGGCTTTATGTCTGCAGCGCCGGCGCGCAGGCGCAGACGCCATCTTCCCTCCTCTCCTCCGCGACCCCTCCCCCCCGCCGCCTTCTTCTTCTCCTCCTCCTCCTCCTCCTCGGTCGGCGCTCGCTCGACCCTCCTCCTTTTGCGTTGGGGCGCTGGTCCCTCCTCTCTTGGTGCCGCGAGAGACTGGGGATACTGAGCAGCTCGGGAAGAGCACTAGTAACAACCACCACAGCCCCCTCCTCGCCCGACGCCCTCCCACTCCCCCGCCCCGCGCCGCCACCGACCAACCCCACCTCTCATTTCTTTGAACGGCGTCGGCTGCAGTCGCTGCACCAGCCCCGTCTGGCCGCCGCCGCCACCGCGAAAGGAGCTGCCACCACCGCCGCCGCCCGCGGCCCCCTCCCTCCCTTCCTCCCTCCCGGCCGCGGGAGCAGCGCGGTGCCGAGGCAGCCGGCGGGCTGAGAAGAGGACGCGAGCTCGCCCCTCGGCTCCCGCGCACGTCCCCGTCGCCCGCCGGAGCGGCCCGGGCGCCGGCGCCCTCTTCCTCCCCGAGGACGTGTGCCGAGCCGAGCGCCTGCCCCGAGGGAGGAAAATGCTCGGGCTCCATGGCTGCCAGTGATGGAGCGGTCCCTGGGCTCCCGCTGTCGCCGACGCCGCTGCCACCGCCACCGCCGCGCCCCGGCCGCGCTCCGCGAGGACCCGGCGTCTCTGCGCGCCCGCCCGCGCCTCGTTGCTGGGTTCACCGTACCGGGCGCCCCGCCACCGCCGCCTCCTTCTCCCCGCTCCCAGCCGCGCCGCCCGGGTCCCAGCCGCGGCCAGTCTTTGCTCCCGGAGCAGCCGTCGCGAGCCCAGGGGGTTTGAGAGGGGCCGCGGGCCGCGGGGGGAGGCCCGAGTGGGGCCGGCCGCGCCGGCAGGGGAGGTTGGAGCGACGCTGAGCTCGGAGCTCGCCGGCGGCCGCGGCGCCGGGGGTGGCGAGGGCCGGGCGACCGCTCGCTCGCTCCGCGCTGCCTCAGTGCAGGGCGAGCGGCGGGGCTTTGCAGTGGCCGCCGCCGCGGGAGGAGGGGGCTGAGCTGGCTCCGGAGTTGGCCAAAGAAGGTGGGCATTTCTCGCTTCTCCTCGGCTCCCCCGCCCCCTCCTGGGCTCCCCTCCCTCCCTCCTCCCGCCCCGCACCCCACGTGAAGCGGAATATAAAGGGGGGTGTGTGACTGGAGGGGAAAGTGAATGGCGAAGGACTGAAGGGGTCCCCCTTCGGTTCCCCAACCACCTGGTTCACCCGGTTCATCCTCCCTTCCCGAAGCTAGCCCTCGAAGGCAGGAGCAGTCGGCGCCTTCGGCCGAGGAGGAGGAGGAGGAATCGCGTCGGGCGGAGCTTCAGGTCCTGTTCTCCTCTCCGGCTTCTCCATACAAAGATTACGGTGCAGAAGGAAATTGCACTCGCCTTCTCCGCCCCCCGGTACCCAGCACAATGCACCAGCCGCCGGAGTCCACTGCCGCGGCGGCCGCCGCCGCAGACATTAGTACTAGGAAGATGGCGCACCCGGCGATGTTCCCTCGAAGGGGCAGCAGTGGCGGCAGCGCCTCTGCGCTCAGTGCAGCAGGTACCGTCGTCAGTGGTGCTGCTCCATCTTCTGAGGATTTTCCTCCTCCTTCGCTGCTCCAGCCGCCGCCTCCTGCTGCATCTTCCACGCAGGGACCTCAGCCTCCGCCTCCACAAAGCCTGAACCTCCTCTCGCAGGCTCCGCTGCAGGCACAGCCTCTTGCGCCGGGCGGAACTCAGATGAAAAAGAAAAGTGGCTTCCAGATAACTAGCGTTACTCCGGCTCAGATCTCTGCCAGCATCAGCTCGAACAACAGCATAGCGGAGGACACCGAGAGCTACGACGATCTGGACGAGTCTCACACGGAGGACCTGTCTTCTTCCGAGATCCTTGACGTGTCTCTTTCCAGGGCCACTGACTTGGGCGAGCCTGAACGCAGCTCCTCGGAAGAGACTCTGAATAACTTTCAGGAAGCCGAAACACCTGGGGCAGTCTCTCCTAACCAGCCGCACCTTCCTCAGCCTCATTTGCCTCACCTCCCACCACAGAACGTTGTGATCAATGGGAACGCTCATCCCCACCACCTCCATCACCACCATCACCTTCATCACGGGCACCACCTTCACCACGGACACCACCATTCGTCCCATGCTGCTGTGACCACTCCGTCCATTCCTGGAGGGCCACCCTCGAGCCCAGTGTCCCGAAAACTCTCTACAACTGGAAGTTCTGATGGCGCTGTGCCGGTTGCCCCTGCTTCTGCTGTATCATCCAGCGCCTTACCTGCATCCGGGATGCCGAACCTCCGCGCTCCAAGTACTGCAGGCAGCATAGGTATAAATTCTGTGCCTGGCACGAGTGCGACGAATAATGTTAGCGTTGCTGCTGCGGGTAGTTTCAGTCCTCACGTGACAAGCGGCGTGCATGGTAATGCTAATATAAGTACAAGCAATATTCCTAGTGCTGCTGGTGTAGGTGTTGGGCCTGGAGTTAGCAGTGGTGTTAATGTGAGTGCCCTGAGTGGCATGGGCAATGGTACTGTCTCTTCCTCTCCTGTTGCTAACAGTGTCCTTAATGCAGCTGCAGGTATCACTGTGGGAGTGGTTTCAAGTCAGCAGCAGCAACCAACAGTTAACACGTCAAGGTTCAGAGTTGTGAAGTTAGACTCTACTTCTGAACCCTTTAAAAAAGGTAGATGGACTTGCACCGAGTTCTACGAAAAAGAGAACGCCCTGCCGGCCGCAGAAGGCGTGGCCATAAATAAAGCGGTGGAGACCGTGAAGCAAACCCCCACGGAAGTGTCTTCGGAGAGGGAGAGCACTAGTGGGGGTTCGGTGAGCAGTAGTGTCAGCACGCTGAGCCACTACACGGAGAGTGTGGGAAGTGGCGAGATGGGAGCCCCTGCTGTGGTGGTGCAGCAGCCGCAGCCGCCACCACCACCACCGCTGCCAGTTCTTCCAGGTGTGGCCCTCCAGCAGATGGATTTCAGTAGCCCCGGGCCACAGAGTATTGCAGCAGCTAGTATACCGCAGAGTATTTCTCAGCCGCAGATGTCACAAGTTCAATTACAGCCTCAAGAATTGAGCTTTCAGCAGAAGCCGGGTCTTCAACCTGTACCTCTGCAAGCCGCCAGGAGCGCAGCCGCCGGTATCCAGCCTTCGTCTGTGAATGTGGTAACGGCAGCTGGAGGTCAGCAGCCCTCCATTTCCAGCTTGGCTCAACCCCAACTGCCGTACCCCCAGACAGCTCCTCCAGTGCAAACTCCTCTCCCAGGGCCGCCACCCCAACAGTTACCGTATGGGCAGCAGCAACCAATGGTTTCTACACAGCTAGCTCCAGGCCATGGCCAGTCGATGACTCAAAACCCTTCGTCAGAATACGTACAGCAGCAGCCAATTCTTCAAGCAGCGATGTCCTCTGGACAGGCCAGTTCCGCAGGATCGGGAGCAGGACCATCCGTGATTCCTGTGGCCCAGCCACAGGGCATCCAGCTGCCAGTGCAATCCACAGCAGTACAAGCACAACCTGCAGGGGCATCTGGGCAGCCCATTGGCCAGGCTCAAACAGCAGTGTCTGCTGTCCCAGCTGGCAGTCAAATTGCAAATCTTGGTCACCAGGCCAACATGCCCACTGCAGCACAGCAGCCATCCACCCAAGTTACACCTTCAGTTATCCAGCAAGGTGCTCCTCCATCTTCACAAGTAGTCCTACCTGCTCCGACTGGGATCATTCATCAGGGAGTTCAAACTAGTGCTTCAGGCCTTCCTCCACAATTGGTTATCGCACCCCAGAGTACCTTGTTAACTGTGCCTCCCCAGCCACAGGGAGTAGAAACCGTGGCCCCAGGAGTTGTTACCCAGCAGATGCCCGCAGGTAGTCCTTTGCCCTCCGCTAGTAGTATTTCTGTTCCAGGTCAGGTTAGTTCAGCTGCTCCTCCTGGAATGCCTTCCGCCCCGACAAACTTAGTTCCACCACAGAATATAGCACAACCCCCGGCTACCCAAAATGGCAGTTTGGTTCAAAGTGTTAGTCAATCCCCCTTGATAGCCACTAACATAAATTTGCCTCTGGCACAGCAGATACCACTAAGTTCTACTCAGTTCTCTACACAATCATTAGCTCAGGCAATCGGAAGCCAAATGGAAGATGCCAGGCGCCCAGCGGAGCCCTCCGTAGTCGGCTTACCTCAGACTCTGAGTGGTGACGGTGGGGGAATGTCAGCAGTTTCAGATGGGAGTAGCAGCAGCCTAGCAGCCTCTGCTTCTCTCTTCCCGTTGAAGGTGCTACCGCTGACAACACCCCTGGTGGATGGCGAAGACGAGAGGTAAGATCACGGGCTGCTGCGGAACTGAGCAGTTCAGAGTCAATCTCTAGTGGCAGTGTGCGGGTACCGTTAGTCTAAAGCATCAGACCTTTGCGTGTGTATGGGAAAAGTGCATATATATGCATGGTAAGTTCTCTAGAGTCAGTGTTAAGGAACGGCTTCAGAGTAGGTGGGGACTAGGGTAGATTATGAAAATAGTGTTCACGACAGCTGCAGTGTGTATGTTACAGATAGGCTTGGGGCTGTCAGGTAGATTTTATTGTTCATAAAATGCTTTTGAAAAGATAATTTATGAGAAGCAGCCTACATTTTGTTACTCCACGAAAGCGTTAAGCACTTTTCTTGAGCTCCTAAAATCTTTATGATCATTTTTTTGCCGGGTGTTGTGGTTCCCACGTTTGTTTCTGCCCTACAGCCCTTTTCTGTTCTGGGATGTTTGATCTTAGGCTGTTAAAGATACTGTTACCTGCTTGTCCTCCCAAGGCACTGTGGGAAAGATGACCTAATCTGGGTGATATAGGTTGCCCTCATGCTGTTAGTAACCAGCTCTTGTAAACTTAATGTAACGGTTACTTTATTTGAACAAAAGAGGAATCCAAGTCCAACAGCGTGTATTTCAAGGGCAAGATACCTGGATTTATGCTTGGTAGTGAGTAATGCTGTGGAGTTTTTCTTTTGCTAGGAAATGAAGGTGGTAGCCATTTTAAGGAGTGAAATCAGTCTTAAAGGTCTGATTTTAACAGGCTAATCTGTCCCACCTGTTTGTACTCTCGCCAAAATACAGAAAGTCTAAAAGTTAAGTCAGTACTAAGCCAGCGTTTTCTTTTCCATTTATATTGGCGATAATATGCAGATCACACCTAGTGAATGAGGCTGGCTAGAAAAGCTGTTTCTACATTGCTTTAAGATTAAGAGTTTTTTGTTTTGTTAGAGGAATGTTCTTTTTGCAAGTTTGCCAGTATTTACAGCGATCAGAAGTATAGGAGTTGTAAAAAGACTTCTTTTTCACTGGAGTTTTGAAAAAGCATTAAGATATTTAACTATTTTAGTATCTTTTGGAGATTTTTGACATTTTCATTATTCCAATTGAAGTGTTTATATGTGTATTTGTGGGTTTATTTTGGAAAAACTGAGAATATTGCAAAAGAATTTTATAAAAAGAAAAGGACAATTGTTTCAGTGAAATTTTCATAATTTTCCCCCCTGAGCTTAAAAGATAAAAGGTTGTGATATTGAAACATGCGAAAATACCTTTTCAGTGTTTTTGTTTTTCTGATAGTCAGACATTTAAATTTTGTTACTAAAAGTAGTTCTTAATCTATGTACAAAACTACTTCACAAGATGGATTTCTAAGAGGTAGTTTTCTGTAATAGTCCAGTTATAATTATTGTTCAGCCTTTAATTTTGTCTTTATCATTCTGATCCTCACCCGTACTTTTTCATTTTAAGGAATTATTTACCCTGATTTTTGTTTCCTAAATCAAAAGGGTAGGAACAGAGTGAAGTTCTGTTAAAATAATGTACAGTGTAGATGCTGACTTAAGAACAGTGAAAGACAGGTGCCAGAAATGAAAACCGCACACTGATTACCAACCTGTGAAGGTTTTCTTAATTACTGTTTGTGGGCTCCTGGGAGGACTTTGTTTTCCTCCTCTCAGTAGGGAGGACGGTAGGCCTTTAAAGGCTCTCTGTCACACAGTCAGGGTGCTGCCTGCACACTAGCTTGGAGTAGAGTCATCCCAGGTGGAGATGCTGCAGAGCCATTTTCCTTATAGGCAGACTAACTGAGATAAAGGTAGACCAGGCGCCTGTGATGGAGAGTTATGTTCTGGGAAACCACAAGAATGAATATAAAATATTTTTCTCCATTATTATCATAAGTTATCTTCAGATGGCATTTGAACTTTATCCCACAAACTTGTGTTAATTGACGTCACTATTGAGTCATCAAAACTGGACACACTTTTTTCCAGGTCTCCTTCAGTTTCACTGAGGTCTGAGTCTGCTACTAAGGCACAGGCAAGACCAATCAGTGAGGTCTGTTTTAATTGTGTTTTATTGCAGGGTTTTTGTTTTTTGTTTTGTTTTGTTTTGTTTTTTATCTCAATGTAGTTTGGTTTAGAAAAAAAAATCGTTGAAATTTGCCTCTGGGAGATAATTGGGATACCTACGAGAGAAAAAAGGGAATAAATATCACCGTTTACCTTTCCTCATGCCAGCCTCTGTGTCCTTCACCATCCATCTCCTCTGGAAGAAAGGGTTGTGTCCTCATTTAAGTTTATGACCCAGGAAGTCTGTTAGTATAAAATTTTTGGTGGCAGAAGAGAGATCACCCTTGCATATATATTGCGATGTACTGTCGCTCTTTAGATCTAAATGCCTACTTAGTACTCAGGGACAGTGCTTCCTCTTGCCCTCTTGTCGTCTGTAAAGCAGAGAGACGATAAACATTACATATAAATAAACATAAAAATAAGGACCAAGGTATTACGATTATATGACTTCCTTTTTTATAGATCATTTTTATTATAAAGATCTCGATGTCTTGGCCTTTAATGTGAACTTAACCTTTACAGGAATGGGGACATACAGTTACTTTATCATAATGTTTTGTGCTTGTTATCAAAGTATTATGTGAATTTGTATTCTCTTGTTTTTAGGCAAAGCTCAGATGTTCCCTCTGAAAGATTTTTCTTCCCCAGGGGGTGTTTCCTTAGCACGTCTTACTGTCCCTCTATTTAAGTACTGTGTATTTGGGGATAATTATGTTTACCAGACTTTCCCACAAGGGGAGGAACTAAATATATTTTTTAACAAACTTTGTGAGCAGATCTTTTTCTGTTTTCCTATCATGACACAGTTCATTCTGTCATCTTAAGCACACAGAAATGCAGGTGCTAAAATTTCTGTAACAAATGGAAATAGCAATATGACTTGGTTAGCTTCCTGCTCCTTAAGGTGACATGGCATTAACCTTCTAAAGAGTGTCTATTTTGCAGTAAGTTCTCAAGTATTATATGTTTTTGCTTTCATGTTTATTTTTGTGTGTTGCATATGTGCATGTGAATATGGACATCAGAGGTCAGCTTCAGGTGTCTCCTCAGTTGTGCCCACCTTATTTTTTGAGACAGGATCTCACTGAATTGGAGCTCACTCTATTGGCTGGACTGGATAGCCAGTGAGCTTCAGGGATGCACCTGTCTCCGCTTCTGTGCCTCTTCATCAGGCTTTTATGTGGGTTCTGGGGTCCAGACTCCCGTTCCGTGCTATGTATACGTAGCAAGCACTATACGGAGAGAGTCATCTCCAGCCTGGAATTGAGTGTTTTGCAAAAGAAGGAACAATACTTGTCTTACTTATCTACTGAGAATGGTAGGATGCATGGGTTAAAATAATGCAAAATACTTTTAAATGCAATGTCTTTTAAAAGGTTTTTGTTTTGAGACAGGTCTCTCTCTGTAGCCCTGGCTGGCCTTGAACTCAGAGACCTCAGTCTGCTTCTGCCTTCCGAGTGCTGGGGCTAGAGGTGTGTGCCATCACACCCGACTTGAAATATTTATTTTTTTACATGCACAATTTAAAGAATCAAAGTCTGTACTTGCTGCCTTCTTCCTTCCCAGGTTTTCTTTCTAGAATCCCTCCAGTCTCTTGTAGATGATTGCTCTTTGACAAGCCAGTCTTTCTACTGGACAGGCAACAGGAGCAGCTCTCAGCTTCTCTTTTCTCTGTCCTCGGCTCCTTTCATGTGACTTTGGGCTTCTTCATTTGCTTTTGCCTCAGTTTCCTCATTTGAAAACACTGAAGGCAATAGCGCGTCTCACAGAATTGTTACGTGAATTAAATAAACTTAGAAAACTCTCACAGCTTAACTCACTGTGCTCCTAAGAGTTAATAAAACAGTCCTCACTTGGTTTTTGCTTGTGTTTTTAAATTCCTTGGATGAAATGGATCTGCCCTGCTGGTTGCCCTTGTTCCGATATTCCTTTCTCCCAGTAGTTATATCACTCTTGAATATTCCTAAGTCTTGTAAGAGTTATGTCCACCCACAGTACCGTGTGTCCTGTGGCTGCCTTGCTCCTCTCCCCGTCCCTGGCTATTTAGTATACTGAAAGGGGTGGGTCAGCCCCCCCCCCCCCGAATTCCTTTATCAGCTCGGTGTGTTTTCTCCCGGTTAACTGTCCCAGTCCGGTCCCCACCTTGATAGAGTCCTTCCTCAACTCTGGTGATTTCGAGGTTCTGTGCTTGCAGTCCCTGGGGACTAGAGAGCCACTTAGAACATTGGGCTTCGTTCTCATCACGCCCTGTATTTAGGTTCCTCTTCGTTATCACTAATGTTCTGTATTACCCCCCTCTTCATCAACCTCAGAGTATTAATTAGTTACTAAGATTAATTTTCGAGGAAGCCTAGTATCACCCTGGCCTCTCTTCTGGACCGTCGCCTGGGCTTCCACTCATCTGTTACTCTAGGATTCCCTGTTTAATTTTCCCCAGTGGTCCGTCTTGGTTTTCCACAGCCAGTGTTGACTTCATTCTTGATTTACTTGCTATTTTTAAATGGTGTCAGCTTACCTTGCACTCAGTTGATTCTTTGTTGAGGTAAAGGCTACCAGGTTGTAAAACTCGTGTTCTCTCGCAACTCTGCCACCACTTGGTAGCTTCTATATTGCTTTTGAGAATTCTGTAACCACATTGGTTTCTCAAGCCGATTTGTGTTTGCCTTCCTTCTTTGTCTCTCCTCATTTTAAAAATCTATGAAAGCTTTTAAGTTGCTTCCATTGTTTCAAATTTTACACGGATTGCATGCATGCGTGTGGTTGGGGGAGGATGGGGGGTGGAACCTGCTTTTACTCAAGCTTTTGATGTGTGTTGTTTCTGCCTGGAAAGTTGTGATGCTGAGACTGAACTCAGGGCCTCACGTAGCCTTGGCAAACACTCTGCCAAAGAGCTCCACCCACACATTTTCTCCTCCTCAAACTTACTGCATCATGGGCCACCTTGACTGATCTTCTGACTTCCTTCGTTTTCATCTCTTTCTCTTTGCTCTGTTTCTGTTGACTTTTTCTTGTAATTTCCAAGAGCTTTTTATTTTATTTTTTTATTTTATTTTTTGCTGGTCTCTCCTTGTTAGCTGTGTATTGCCCCAGTTTAGTAATAGTGGTGCTTTCTCTTAGCTCAGCGAGCACATTAGATTTGGTTGTTTTATGAGACAGGGTTGCTCTCTGCAGTCCAGGCTGGCCTTGAACTTGCCATCCTCTGGCTCCAATAGTATGGTTTTCATGGGTAGCTTGAGCAGTTTTCTCTCTGTGCACTCTGTTTTCTCCAGGTTCTGCTTCCTTTCTTGCCTTGATCCATTCTCTTTCATGTTCTATTCCTTTACCTAGTTGGCAGCTGTGTGGTAGAGTAAGGGATGTCGGAAATACTGGTTACAGATTCTCAGTCAAGCTTTTTAGCCATTGGCCTCCCTGGATGGTAACCTGACTGGGCTGGTTGTCTTTGGATTGCCCTTTAGTTGAGTTAGCTCCCTGTCAGGAGGGCCTTCTGTGACTAGACAGAAAGGCTTGTCAGCAAGGGCTCCAGGAAGGGAGAGGGAAGTGAGGAACGAGAAGTCTTGCAAGTCTTGGGCTCCCCGGAGCTTGTCTTCCTTCAGCTGTGTTTCTGTTCTCCCTCTTGCCCTCCTCAGACTGCAGACTTGGGCTGGCTGGTATTGGGTGAGGAGCAGGCCTGGAGAACTGGTGAAGCCTGTCTTCTTCAGAACCCCGTCCCCATAGCGGCTGTGTGTGGTGCTGCCAGTTCCTGGGCCTTTGGGGCCTTGCGAAGTTTAAATTGGGCTTGCTCTTGGCTTTCTCTACTGTTTGCCAAGTCATTTGTCACTCAACATCTGCTCTCTAGCTTCCAGATTTGTGCTACTATTGTCTTTTCATGGCTTACGTCTTTATACCTTTCCTTTCAGTTATATGGGATAGGGCCTTAAAATTGATTTCTTGTTTAGAAATTTAGCTTTAAAACATGAAACTGAAAAGACCTGGTCTTGGAGTTTCCGTCAGAGCCCTGTGCTGGGTTTGATTGTCACTGTCAAGCCTGGACAGCCTAGTGGAGTATGTGCTTGCAGTTCTCCTGCCTCAGCCTTCCAAATGCTGGGATTCCTGGTCAGGCCTACCACACGTGGCTTCAACGTATCTTTTAATGTCTCTTTAAAAGGAAGGTACAGGAGAAGGAAAAAGAACTAAAGCTTCTTTACCCACTTGTAAAATAATGGTTTATGATCTCACATACAGAAATGCCTTTTCTTGCCAACACTTCTTCCTTTCCAGTCAGCTTGACCAGAAAGCTGTCTTAGACTCCTTCCGTTGGCTGACCGAGCTTCCTCCTAAAGCGCTCGGGCTATCTGTGCCGCCCTCCTTTGTTTTTGTTCTTCTGTTTTGTTTTGTTTCCTACTTTTCTTGTCGTTCTGTGCTGGTCTCTTTGAGATTGTTCTCTGCCAGACTTGTCAGCGGCAGCTTTCCTAGCATTTCTC